>NC_040033.1:17635232-17999231 GCF_000972845.2 Larimichthys crocea | reverse complement strand
AATATCAAGCAATTTGCTGGAAACCAGTAAAAATAACTTTTTTTAACTAGTTTTATGTTTTTATAGTTTTAGTTTATAATAATCCCGAAACACCACAACATATGAACTCAATCACATATTGACCTTAGCTAGCTAAAATAACAGTGAGCAATAGTACTATATTAAAATAGTTTTCATTAATTATAAATGAATAAAAATTTTAAAAATCTGTAATAAATAAGTAAATTCACAGAAACCCCTTCCAGTTAAATATTAGCAACCTAAATTCCTGTTGTTTGCCTTCAGATATACCACACTAGACAAATATCAGATACAAAACTATGTCGATACATGCACAGAGCATAGGAAGAAACTCTGCTCACCTGTTGGTGATTTTTGTTTTCTCTTATAAGTTTTAAACATCACAACATGATGTTTTCTATTCAAAGCCTTCAAGCTCCCTCCTCTTCAGGCCTAAATTAGCGATGTGACCGAGTCAGATATTGAAAATCTAAATCCACAGGGCATGTAAGCTGATCAGCAAAGCATTGATTCCTAGCCCTGACAGACGTTTGCATTATTCATTCCACCAGTGACAAAAAAGCAGAAAGCTTTCGTTCTTACGTCTGGGAAAACCATCCAAGTATTCTAAAACTCCAAAGCTCTGACCACATCCTGCAAGCTAAAAGCTGATTATGCACTCTGATCTGAAAGGTTTTCTTTTTTGGGGGATATTGATTGTCCATCCATCACCTGACACAGGCTTTCTCCTTTATTCCTTCACTCATAGGTCACATTCAGCATCAGTGTGACATCTAGGGCTGCCCGAAAAAAGGCAAGCCTGAGACCTATCAAAATAAAACCCCTGGGATTCACAGAGGAGGTGGAGATTACCCTACTTCATCTGTGAGTGTGAATGCCACAAAGATGGTATCAAGAACAGTCAACTCTGCCACTTTGGTAACGGGACCTACGAGTGTGGGCCTGCAGTAGTCTGTCAACATTTCCACAACTCCATGTCCCATATTTAGTCTTACTTTGATTTGTGTTAACAATCACAACCTTTCCCCGGTCTCCGGTGTAATGATGGACGTGTGGGCAGACGGTGTGAATGCAGCAGCAACGACGTGGCCACAGAGGACATGGACGGACTTGTCGTAAAGACAACGGTACTGACATCTGCAGCAACCACGGAGACTGGTGTGCGGCACATGTAGTGCAAGAAGAGAGACAACCCGGAGGAGAGGTACAGCGGCCAGTACTGCGAGTGCGACAACTTCAACTGTGACCGCTCTGGAACAAACTGTGTGGAGGTGAGTGGACAGTCTGCAGAGGATTAAACAGGATTTACTCCGTGCGGTAGAGACTGTTTTGCACCTGGGATGTGTTTAGGAAGAGAAAAGCCTCATTAAAGCTTTAATTATTTTTTGTCTCAGGGCATGGACGCTGTGAGTGCAGAGTGTGTATTGTGACCCCATGTGGACCGGAAGCGCCTGTGATTGTTCTCTTGGACAACAGCACGTGTTTGGCCAGCAACAAGCAGATCTGTAACGGAGAGGAACGTGTGAATGTGGCACCTGCAAGTGTACTGACCCCAAGTTCCAGGGTCCCACCTGTGAGACTTGCCCGACCTGTCCAGGAGTCTGTACTGAGCACAAGTAAGTCGTTGAGACATGTCAATGAATTTGGCCATTATTGTGTGTGTAATTTGTAATTTATAAAGGATAAGCTCAGGTTTTATTAGTCTATCTTAATAAATATGCATTAGTGTTGAACAAGTAATGGGTTACTGTGATCCTTCATCCTCTACATAGTGGCAATGACATCGTCGAGCAACTATGCTGTAACAAGGGCTATGCTCCAGAACTCTTCTCCAAAGTCAAGGTCTTTTCACACCAAAAATCCCCTCTTTGTGTTTCCCCGGATGCTGTTTCCTTCTAGGCGGGGATATTACTGGTAATGGCATGTGGTTTGTTGCTGCTGTGACTGCCACTGCTAAAATGTGTATTGGGGAGAACTTTATCCGACTATTTATACAGTATATGTAGGCAGGCTAAAGAGAGAGAACAGTTTAGACAGAAGAGGAAACGTTAAAATGTTCAATACTGGTGAAGACCAGTTCAAAAAGTTCAAGGACTAAGACAGTCCAGGATTTCACTAAAGTATTTTAAGAGTCAGTTCACTGTTTTTTCTGTAACTAGTGCAGTGCCTGCTCGTTTAGGTTCCCATAAGTGCTGCTTCGGCATTCTCGAGAACTGTTGTCATCCACTGATCATCCAGACCGCTTCACACACAACACTGCACTGCTTTGGGTTCTCAGCATACTTAACATGAAATTGATGGAATAACGGAAGGGTGGTAATACTCTCACTGAGTCATACTGTGGGTTGTCTGTGGCAACGCTCCAACTGTAACTACAGTCGTCTCAGTTTTATCTCAGATCAGGGCGGGGGGCACAGTGTCAGAATTTGTTCCGAGTAGCAAGGACAACAGAAAGAGATGTTGCTGTTAAAGTTGTCATTGTCTCCATTATTATGGGTGGAGGCAAATATTTTAGAGACAGATATCTGAAAATCTGGGTAAAGAAAGCTAAAAACATCATTTTTTTACGTCACTGCTCATGACTAACAACAAACCCCTGTTCTCTCCAGAGAGTGCGTCCAGTGTCGGGGTTCGGCACTGGTGAGAAGAGGACACGTGCGAGAGAGACTGCAGCCTTCAACCTGATAAGTGAAGGACAGGGACAAGCTGCCCCAGCCCAATGACGCCACTTACCGTCGATGCCCTGCAAGGAGAGGGACGCCAACGACTTCTGGTTCTACTACACCTATGCTGTCAACAACAACACGGGAAGAGGTCCATGTGGTGGACACGCTGGGTAAGCAGGAAGCCGGCGAACATGAACGGGGTGTGGAAGGTTTCTGTTACAGACCAGCTAATTACAGGGGCTGTGGTGGTTAGGCTGCAAAAATAGGTCATTTGTTTATTCACATACAGCCACGTGATGCTATGTTTTTTCCCCTAGTCTTGTTATTTTTTGCGCGTGTTATTTCAAGCTGCTAAACTCTCCCACTGCACCCTGCCTCGTTTCAGACTGCCCCGCCGGTCCTGACATCCTCCCCATCGTGGCGGGCGTGGTTGCCGGCATCGTCCTGATTGGCTTAGCCCTGCTGCTCATCTGGAAGCTGCTGATGATCATCCACGACAGGCGAGAGTTCGCCAAGTTTGAGAAGGAGAAGATGAACGCCAAATGGGATACGGTGAGTGTTTGGAGCTTTGACTGGCTCCAGTGAAAGACGAGCAGGATAAATATTTTCTGATTTTGGCATTGGTTGTTTGAGCAGTTAAAATGTGGAAAACAGGTGTGTCGTTTGGCCGCCCGCTCTTGTGAATGTGAAGATCATTTGTTGTTCTTAGAGCAGATGAGATTCACAGACTTACTGATACCATTACAAAGTGTCTCGCTCTCATTGTGTTCAGTCTCACAGCTGCAGAAACAGATCGAATGTGTTGCTTTTGAGTGGCACTCAAAATAAAGAGGAAAAACGTCCGGGCCTGGTGACTTTTTTGGGATGTTATGCACACTGAGCTAGCTGGACTTTTTCCGGGGAGTGGCCACAAGCTCCTCCCCTCCTGCTTCTTCCCCTCTGCATTATCAGCCAACATCAATATGACCGAAGACTGGATTTCAGCAACGCCATGTGCAGTAACCTGCCTCCACCTGGTGGTGGAATTGTGTCACATCACAGTGTGCGTGGTTTGACGCTGCAGTGTTCCTGATCAGTGCTGCACACACTCTGTGAGCTTTCAGAGGGTCTTTTACGTGGGCAGGGCAGCCTGTGTTTACAGATCCCTGTAATTTAAAGAGAGACTCTGCCAGTGAATCTCTCACTAGCTGGGTTTCCTGACAAGATAACAAAGCCACCACAAGGAATTTGAAGGAAAACTGCATGAGCTCCTCCTGTGCTCTTCTAGGGTTGCAACCACACCATCCTGACCCTCAAGAGGGGTCTGTCTTTTAGTAAATTCAAATGTATCCCAATTGAATCAAGGTGACACACAATCTGGAGTTGGCTCTTGTTGTCTCTCGCCGAAGGTCAGCAAACAGCACCCACATGACTGGATTACTAAGAAGGACCAAGGCTCTCCAAGAGGCACAATGGACTCCAGAGCCAGAGCCTCTGTCCCCAGTCAGAAATGAATTCTGTAACCAGGTCTGAGCTAATCTAAGTGATCTAAGAGTGTAAAGGCTTCAGTAAAGCTACATGAAATTGAATATAGCAAGAAAGAGAGACTGTTTTCTGGTTTTCTTTGTACATATGCAGTGTATGTTTAAAGTGTTTATTATGGCGGCCACAGTGTGCAGTCTGTTGCAGCTGGGACAAACTACTGAAGTTCAGATCTGTTTTCAAAGACCAGCATTATTGCTTATACACTATTATTATCTTAGCCTTATTTTAATAGATGAATGACAAGGAGGGAGGGAGAAAGAGGGAGAATGACATGCAAAAAGGTTCCCAGGTTGTCCTGATAGTAGAAGTGCACAAGATCTACTTTTGGTCAGGAACACATTGTTTTCATCCTTATCTCCGCATTCTGTTTCCACAGTATTCCTTCATCTCTCAGTGGACCTTATTCAACTTCACTCGTTATCTGCCTTATTATTATATATATATTTATTATTTATATTTTATTATTATTCTTTTTATCGTGTTGTTCTGTTTTTCCTGCTGAACTCTACTCTTGTCCTCATTCTCCGCTTGTAGCAAGAAACCCCATATCACAAGAGTCCTATCCATAAGGTCCCGAATCCAACTATGGACGTAAAGCTGTGTCCTTTAAGTTTGTATTTCTTTTTCCTCCACTTGGTTTTCCTGCATGGGCTGATCGTGTGTCCTGATTTCACTCAATCGCTACTTCTTTCTTTTTTCACCTGTTTTAAACCTTCAAGTTAAAGACAAGCGTAATATTGCCTCCATGTTAATAAAAGGCATGCATGAGGTGCTGTGACATCAATACACTGAAAAATCAGATGACAGTGTCTTCTTGACACAAAGCCTCTCTGGTAGGTGTGTTATGTGTTTAAATATGACGCCTAATTTGTACCTCCTGTATTTGGTATTTTGTCACAAAGCATGACTGTGTGCTCAGTGTGATATAAAAAAATAACAGGTACCGTAAACGATGATACAAGTATTCTGTGTGATTTGGTGAAAATCTAACTGTCTTTGAGATTGCTTGACTGAGAAATAATAACATGATCATAACTTCATTTTTTTTGCTTTGCAGGGTGAAAATCCCATCTACAAAAGTGCTGTCACGCTGTGGTCAATCCCAAATATGAAGGAAAATGACGGCATCACAGTTTCAGTGAACTCTGCTATCAAGTATCCGACAACTGCAGTATTTGCCGAGGGTTTGGGGTCTGAGGGGAGCTTAATGTGGAATTTATGTTGTTTTTCCTGTCGCCTTTTACAATTATAATGTACCACACGGCCACTGCATCTGTATTTTTACTAACACTTATGATTATATGCATTGTTGTATTTTAGATGTACAGTATACCGTATGTGTTATATACTTTTAAGTTGCATATTTGCAGAAATGATGACATGAAGGTGCTTTGTTTTTCCTCCACAGGACTGTATGGGTGGGGATTTAGCTTTGTTTTTTTTTAACAACACACATGTGGACTATGGATACACAGTATATGTACAGAACTCCTCAGCTTCTCGTTCTCGGACACTTCTCTTGTCGTTCCATCCCTCTTCTCGTCTCAATGTGCACTGACTTCCTTTTGTGTTTCTGTGACAGGACCTGAGTTTTAATATGTATTGTCAGCCATAGCGCACATTAATGTCGATGTGTTGTATATATTGAAGAACAACTGCAATAGGAATAATATTTTTAGCATTCAACTGAGATTGGACAGTTGTTGTTGAATGGCAGTGTGTGTAAATGTGTTTTGAACTGCAGCTTTGAAACTCCAGTGTTTGAGATTTGTATGCACTCTTCTTATTATTAGGAGTAAACACACAAGATGAAGATCAATGTCAACTATCAATTATTTGAATTGTTGACATGCTATCACAAAGGGACTGTAAACCACTTGTTAAATTATGAAATCGTGGCAAGTCGAACAGTCGAGGATTTGTTATAGTTATGATACAAGTTGCTATTAACTAATGAACTATTGTTGTATTTGCTAATGCAGTAACTTTATTACTCATTCTCAGGTCCTCTCCTGTGTTTGTCAAGTCACCAAAAATATGTTGTTCTGTTCAGTGAACTGGTGAGCTATCTCTGTGAGTCGGTTTGTTAGTTCCCGTTTGTCTTGGGTTTTTTTTAGACTGAATGAGAGTATTTGTTCAAACGTCTCTGAATGCTTTCACACCCAGATGCCTGAAGTACCACACACAAGCCTTTACAGTATTGTTTTCAAAGTGCCTTTTATTTCAATACCATGTCTCTCCCCAATGCTGTTTATGAGTTATTTATTAAATAAAGTACAAGTAAGTGTCTTTGTGTTCTCTGTGTGGTGAACTATGACTGTAAGATAAACCACTAGTGTTCTAAAAAAGCAACATTAATCCCTCAATTTTTTAAATAGTGAGCCTGAACAAGAGTAATGACGCATCAAAGCTGAAGACTAGAGGCACGCTAAGATACTTTACACTGAAAGCTGTAACAGTTGCATCAAATCAGGCTATATTCACAGCACAATGCTTACTTTTACTCAAACATCTGGAACATCACACAACATGCATTCCTGCCATATCCCGCCATGGTTGTATTATAGTTGGTCACGAGTGTTTTTACTACTGAAAGGTTTATTTATAGGGCTCATTCAGAGGAGGAAAAGGTGTTTGAACTGAAGACAAGTGTGGTTTTGTTGAAGATACATGTACTGACAGTTTTTACTGTATCGAGCACCACCCTCTTAAATAACTATTTAGTATGTGTTATTTCTAGATGATAAACAGGATGTACTGGAGACATATATATAGTCATATTTCTGTGTCACGTAACCAAAAGACAATAAGTTAATGCACAGTATGTTATGACGGTAATAACAAATGTGTTGGAATGTAATGAAACAATAATAAAACATTATTAAAATAAGAACCAATGAGAATCAACAGACTTACGTGATGTTATGTAAGCTTGTAGAAACACGATGGGTTCAAGTTTTTGTCCCACTATGAAATAAAGCAGTTTCAGTTTTCAGTTTTATTTGTCATATGCAGTTAACACAGGGTCAACAATACAGTGAAATGTGTTGGACGAGAGAACAGGTTATTAACTGTGTGTAAGATCAAATAAAGTTAATAAAAACAATACAATTCATATTTTAGGTCAAAAATTATCATATGAAATACAAAATAGAATTGAAAAATATTAGTTAAAGTACGTGTAAGTGTTCTATACACTGTACAGGTGTGACAGTGTTGTATCAGTATATAACACAGGTATGTCCAAAGTATGGCCCCGGGGGCCAATCATAAATATATTATTTATGGCTGGAAGATTTTTGGTTGACATAATCGAAATCTGAACCTCTGAGGACATAACTGCTGGTGTTATATATGTGTAGATGTGACACAAAATATTACTTTGTGTTGTTAAAGACGAGCAGAGTGAAATGTTTAAACTTAATGTTAACAGACTTTTCATTACTCATAATAAGTCATGATTACAGTAAACATGAGGTGAGATTTGTATCAACTTCATGCAAGTTTATACAATTTATTCTGTTATCTGACTCCAGATGTGAAAGAAAGGAGAACTGATTTTTAGATTAGGTCACGCCTGAATGGTTTAGATTTAGTTACCTGTCATTTTAAATAAAATAAAAAGATAATTGTGACAGTGAGAACAAAATTGTTACAGAACTTTTTCTGAATTTTATTATTAATTCTCCATTTTAAAACATTAGTATTGGCCCCCAGACAAATCTAAAAAAATAATAAACACGTTTTAAACAACGTCCACACAGTGTCTGCTCAGTTGCGTAATCACGAAACGGAGTGCCAGGAGTCCACCGGAAAATGGTTGGAGTGAGCTCTCTCACTGTCACAGTATCTGTGGTCTGAGCTGTAAACACAGCGCAGCTTCACCCGGGGAGCGTTTCTAAAACTTAATGCTGAAAATGTTCATATAAGCCATCATGACTGTCGAAATGTGTTTCATGTAAAAGCTAGCACAGACAGGTGTGCAAAGATAGTTAAAGTCAAGTCTGGTTTAAAATATGGAATCTGCAGGAGTTGCAAAGATCTCCACATTTCTAGAACTTAATGAGTAATGTTTGGAATGACTTTAAAACAAATGAAAAAGACAAAATAAAACAGGAAAACAACATATCTGTGATATAACTTAGTGTTCAGAAACTATAAATGGCCAGCATAAAGTCTAAAGTCTTGACATTTTCACTCTCTTAATGACTTGAAGGGTGGTGTGTGTTCAGATAACTGACAGGTTTTAACATCCACTTGTGAAATAAAAAAAAAGAAATAAAAAAAAGAAATGTTCTAATCCTCACCTCGTCTCCGATGGAGATGTTGGAGCACTTGCGTCCATTTTCGCCCTCACTAACCACTCCGTTCTTACAGCGAGCTGTGTAAGCTATGCTCACTCCCTCTGGAAGCTTGCTGTTCTCCAGAATAACCTCAGACGAGAGAGACTGCCAAAACCAAGAGATAACAACATGAGAGTTGTTATTTTCTGCACTGGAATGTCATCTGGTAGCTTTGTTTTGACAGCATACGGTACACAAAGGCTTAGACGAGTATTAAATGAGAATGTGTGTTCAGAAAAAAGCTTTGAATCAACTCAACTTTAATGTGGTTTTTATAGGAAATCATAGCAGTCTACTTACATTGTAAGCGTCTATAATAAGATTGATGACGTTGCTTGAGTTGTCAGACAGAATGCCCACTGCAGACTTTGGTATGAGATTTTTCAGCTCCTGAGGACAGAGGAAAGGTTTAGAGTAACGTTCTGTTCACCCTGTGATCTCTATTAGCAACAACACAGGACCAAAGACACTTTTCTATGAACTTTTATAGACTGGAAACGCTTCTGTCCACCTTAAGATGGATACAACACTGATTCAACCTTGAAATTATGAAATCTTTATTGCTTTGAAGCATACTTAAGCTACTGTGAGGCTACGTAATGAACTTTTATCAAACTCAGATGGCTTCAACTGGCCTGAAAAAGCAACAGCATGGCAGAAGGAAATAATCAAGAGCTTCAAGGGGATGCTACCATAACTCGCAACACATGGATCAGCCCGAGTGGATATTTTTATGTGCTGGGCATCTTCCAAAAACACACACATGCACACTGAAGGAATCAGGAAGAATATGCTCCACAAGAAAAGGGTCAGAGAACTCACTTGGTAAACAGGCTGGAACTCCCCTGTGACTGCAAAGATGGTCTGAATGTTGTTGTCGCTCAGTTTCTGGACGAGGTGAGCGATGGAGGGATAGTCCTTTAAAACAGGAAAGTCAGATTTACAATGACAAACTCAAACTGAGACCTTCCTGGGTCTTTCCTCAATAGGAACAGACCAAACAACAAGCTACTCACATAGTAGTGGCTCATTGTATACATATTGTTCTCCAAGTGACATTTTCCATCATTGGGCAGAACGATGCCGCCCAGTTTGCCATCGCCAGCGAAGTGGAAGCCAGCATCGGTGGAGAACACCAGCAGACGAGTCACATTCCTCCAACCAATCTGATCCTGGGAATGAAGAAGGAAACACTCAAAGTCAAAAATGGTCTCCTAACATCCTATATCCTGTCTATAAAAGCCGAGCAGAATGGGACACATTCACTTTTCATTATCACTGCATGCAAAGATCTCCCTGTAAACAGCAAGGACTCATAAAATACCTTTTCACACATCGCCACGTAAACGCATTTATTGGCGCTGTATCCCTCCAAGCGAGTGCCATAATTGTGGGAGAATTAGCGTGAATTGAGAACCTGAGTGCGATCATTCCCCACAGGATCACTGAAAGCCAACAGGATATATATATTTTTTTGCTTACCCCACACACAGCAACTTGCATGATGGCATCGAAGCCCCCCTCAGGAGAGTCCAGGTTTCCAGAGATTTGCTGCTGGCCCACCAGGGTGTTGAACCTCTTGCCATCGCTGGTCAGCTTCAGGACATTCTTGTAGCTGAACGGGCTGGTGCAGTTCTGGTCGCCCGTGCATGGATTCAGCAGCTTGGCCGGGGTGGTGCTAATGTATGGCATGACTGTCTTTTCCACAAAGGAACCAAAACCTTTGAAAGACACAGTTGGATTCAGAATTTAATACTGCACAACCTAAGCAGAGTTACCAGATGACTTAATAATGGCTTAACAAGATGTTGGTTTGGGACTAAGTGCTCTAGTTTAGATGTAAACTCACACCAATTGAATTCAGAGGAGGTCAATGACCTCTCAACGTTTATGTCTTTGGTTTGTTTGTGCAGGTCAGAAAAAGGTCATTCAAACTTGGGTGGCATTTAATACCGACAATGGGACACCTGAAAATACAAGTCGGTCAAAATACTTCAGGTTTTCACAGTCTCAGACTGTGGGCCCCCCTTAGACAAAATCCACCACCCCATGTCCTGTGTTTTTTCTGTATGTACAGCACAAATATCTGTATGGACCATACTGATAGGACACTCTGAGCCTTGGTAATGTTAAAACATACAGTGTATTGATTGTATTCTGTGTCTCACTTCTATTATGTAATCATTAGGGTTCAGGTTAAGGGCTAAGTTTTAGAACTTATTTTTGGGCACTAATTTTTTTGTAAACAGCAAGTGTAATGTTACCATGGAGTCAGTTGTGTTGCGCCTCATTGTTTCTTTGCTCATATTAGTTTACATATTGGCAAACTTGCACCTTCAAAACTATTTCCTGTTAACTATTAGGAGTTCCTGTTTGCAGCTTTCACTGTATTCCTCTGATACCAAAGAAACTTTAAAACCTGATCATTCTCAGACAATATTGGAGCTATAACGAGCATCTTTTTTCTAGAACTTCTCAGAAGATTTATAGATGTTTGTTGGCAGTGTACAGACATATGTTTCTATAATCAGGCTGTAGATGAACCAAAAACAAAAATACAACAATGAAAACATTTCTTCTCTCTTCCCCCAAAAGAAACAACTGGTCAAATATCCATGATGAAAACACTGACCTATCCTGAAGTCAGAGGTGATCTTTGACATCTCCAGCATCAGACTGGTTCCCAGGTTCTTCACGTTCTCCAGATCGTCCTTCATGGAGTAGGACAGGTCCATCAAGTAGTACAGGTCGATGGGATAATCTTCTGCTCGTTTGAACTTCAAGTCGAAAGACTGGGGCTCACCTACATGAAGTTAACATAATTTAAAAATCTCTAAAGTGTCATAGTGGTAAATAGAATAACTTCAGAAAAAGCTACACAACTCACCAGATCGGAGTGTGAGGCTGAGTTTCTGGGGCTGGATCTGAGTGATGTCCTCTGGCTTCAGTTTCCCTTCTCCCTTCTTGCGATTTGTCACTGCTTTGTTCTCGAGAACCCTTCGCTCACCGTGTGGGTTTTCGATCATCGCTTCATTGCAGCCCCTTTTAATGAGAGACTGCAGCTCGTCACAACGGGTTGACACGGTCTCCCCCTGTTTCAGGAAGTCCTATGAGGCGCAGCACAGAGAGAATTAAAGGGACAATCCATCGATTTTGCAAGTGAAGATCAGCTTATTTGTCATTCTGTGTGTCACTCTGTGAAAGTTGAATGTGTTTTGTGACTCAGGAGGAGCATTCATCAGAGGGACTTTCTCAGACTTATTTTGGCTTAGGTTTGGAGACCACAAATTCAAAACAGAAAACCTCTGGGAGCATTGTGGACAAGACATGGGTGTACCAGGCAGAAAGGGTCAAACAAAAGACATCGAATTCTGAAAAATGAAGGATCCAGTCTTTGTTGAGCTTTTTTTATGTTAGTTACAAAATCTCTGAATATTTTGGATCACTGCTGTATTGATTTGACCATTATTCTTTTGGTCTCTCAAAGTATAACCCAAATTTACAGCATTACTCCTTTAAATTTATACATCGGTCCATGTTAGTCTTGGCATCCTGACTAGACGTTAGAGGAAGTGGGGGACAGGAGGATGAACAACTCCTCTCACCCATCTGTCCTTTTCTATCTTAGATGTGACTTGCATGGTTCCACTTTTTTAAAATGTGAAGGCTAAGGCTGCAATTAATGATCATTTTTATTATCCATTTACTTCTATTCTTTTTTTTTCTCTTCTCTTTATTACTGGATTGATCATTAAAAAACAAAACGTCAGAAAGATAATTTTAATGCCCCTGATAACTTCTCTGGGTCTTTAAATTGTTTGTTTTGTCTGATCAGCTGCCCAAAACTTTGCAGCTTCTCTGCTCTAGAAAACTAGGAATTTAAAGACATCACCTCTAGCTTTGGGAGATTGTGACGGCTTTTTTTTGTTATTTTCTGGTTTTTCATTGGCTAAACAATCGATTACTTCCAAAAATGATCAAAAACAACCATTAGCTTCCACCCTACATTAGAGCACAATCCAAAACTACATTTGCTTACTATTGCTATATGACTAATGGCATCGTAACTGCATGAAACAGCATTTCTCAGCAGGGATTATAGGTGACAGCTTCAATTCACATACTGGGTCTTTACACCATCCACATTTTGCTCCAGCCTGGATGCACTCCCCGCAGTATTTGGCGTTGGCATTGATGCACTCGTTCCCCTCTGGATGGAAAACAAAGAAAGAAGAGAAGAGTGAGGGGGAGCTGGGACGCAGGCAGCACAGTCCCTGCAAAGTAAGCAGCCCGTTAAGCCCCCTGTGTTTACACATCAGTTACTCTGGAACACTGCGTGACTCGATGGTAATTGGAGACAGGGACGGAATATTCCGTCTTTTCCATTATCCACGATGCTAAGGTGGATCTGTGGTCAGTGACATCATTAAGATAAAGCAGCCAGCCTCTCTCTCTGAGGAGGTAGCCATCATTACGAACTGTATGTTTACCTCGCACGCTGACATCAACAAAGTGGCATCATGTGACAGAATAACAACGTTACAGCAACAGTGAACAATCATGTGACATGAGATGTGACTGAGGAGCCTTACCTTTCTGAGCATTACTGTAACAGAACACTAACAATGTAGATATCAAGAGCAGCTTCAGGTCCATCTGAAAACACAAAGAAGAAACAGCAATCTTTAAAACTGAGCTCATCTCATCAAAGAGCTACTGTTGTCTTCAAAAGCAATATCCCATTTGGGACTATCTCTTTGTTCACAATAATAGCTTGTGCGTTTGGTGGCCTAAATGTTTGAATGCATAATTTCCTGGATAAAAGGGTCCAGAGGGTGAGAGAGAGCGAGAGGGAGAGATGACAGATTGAATCTGTAAATGGCTCGGTTATAATTGGAGATAATAAATTATCCGGCGGCAGAGGCTCTGCTATTCTCAGTCGGTCAAAGAGTAACAGGCAGCTAATTCAATTCAGGCTGCTTACACACACAAACATGTACACACTCATACAGAAACACATGATCGCGCTGATGTGCCTCTGGCTTCGACTGCAACCGCCTTTTTCCCCACAATCCTTTTTACTGTAAATAGCATCAGCTCCCTGGAGTCAAGCCCTCTCTGCTCGTATACATTGATCCCTTGTCTATGCGGAGGCTCTTTGGTCTGCCGTACTGATGTGTCTTGTCCTACTCTTAATTGCAAAGCTCGTGACTTACAATAGATAAGAGGACTGAAGGATCTTTCTCTGCACTTAACGGCTGATATATGGACAGCCTACAGCCACGCTAACCGCTCTGTGAGACTGTATTTAAGCATAGCGGTTCTGTGAGCAGAAGTTTAGTATGTTAACATGCTAACGTTTATAAACGCATAAATTCCAGCTAAGGCTGACAGGAATGTCATAATTTCCAAATGTCATGGCAATCCATCCAATAGTTGCAAAGATATTTGAGTCAAAGTAGGAGACCAACCAACCAACCTACTTGCCTGTGCGTTTCACTAAAACCATACATTTCAAGCTACAGAAAAAGTCAGTAGGATCCATCCACTGGGAACCATGAATCTCCAGACTAATCCAAACTAAGTCAGATATTTTGTTAGACAAATAAAAAATTTTACCTGCTGGTGCCACTACACCAAAAACTGTGAAGCTCATGGTGGAGCTATAGGAAGTTAGAAGATCACAACAATATTGGCATAAATCCTCTGGGGACCACAAATGCCATTCATTTTATTTCAATGAAATCAAATGGTTGCTGAGATATTTCAGTTTTTCACGGACCAACCTACACTCATTGCATTCCTACAGCCACATTGATAGCAAGGCTAAAAATAAGGTTGTATATCAGTACTCCATACCATTAAGGAATCAGTGCCAAGCACAGAATCTTCTCCAGTCAAACAATAGCTGCATTCAATACGTTTTGTTCCCAGATCTATAAACTTTTTTATGGTTTTGTTCACTGTTAACCACCGTAAACATTCTTCAATTTAATGTGACATACAATTGGCCCACTACTGCAGCTAGCTACTAGCAGCTACATACAATTTGTGGTGGTGGAGTGCAGTGTATTTGACAGAGTTGGCAGTTCAGCATGCTGAGATGACACCAAACCATGGGAAAGCGTGGCAATAGTGTCAGATCTGCATCTGATTAGGAATAAATGCATAAAACGTGGAAGGATCATTTAATAAAAAGTGGGAACACAAATAACATGGCAGAGCACCAGGTATGGAGAAAATATCAGGGTGGACCGCTGCAGCGTTTCTGGAAGGCCTCTTGGACGTACGTCAGGTAAAACAAATGGTTACGAGGCCAATGCTTTTCATCTTTTGTGTGTTAAAACTTTTATTGAAATAAAAAAAAAATCTCTTAGGGCGAGCTCCAGTAGGCAGACTGAAAAGGTATCGAATGAAGTATTCCATTGTTACTGGAATTGGTACTGGTATTGTATCTTTTTATATGATACCCAGCCCAAGCTAAAAATGCCTGAGAAGACTTTCTTGAGTTTGAGGTTATGGTTATATTGACAATAAAAAAATGCTGAGAACAGAGCTGAGAAACTCTGTACTGTAAGTTAAAGACTGGTCACGACCATAAATTCCACATCACTGCTGCTGCCTCAAAAGGATTTAGTTAGCGCCGATACTTCTGGGATTCTCACCACCTTCTATTGGCGGTTCTAATAAGCGACAGCTGGGAAGCCTCCTACGGAGAGACACACAATCAATGGCCTGATGTATTAAGATGCAGTGGCCAGCAAAAGATCAGCATGTGCCGAATCTAATTAGCATGTGGAATGTAATATCTGGCTTGACCATAAATCACAAACTCCTGGGAGTCATTTCTATGGGAATCTTAACAGTAGCTAACATCCACACTGGATACCAAAGCGCAAGGTTCAAATTAGAGTCAGACAGACGCGATAAAGTGACAAATCTTTTTTTTTTTTTTTTGACTGTTGCTGGCTATTCACAGAGGATAGATTAAAAGACTACATTCCCTTACACTGTGGTAAAGGAAGCTCTGACGTTTGGTGTGCGCAGTGTTGAGTGATGCATTCCTGAGTGCCTGTGTGTGTGTGTGTGTGTGTGTGTCCGTTTATATAGACACAGAGGCGCAGACGGCCTGTCTACAGCCCCCCAGATTAGATCGGCTGGCTTGTATCTCCACTGCTGTAGATAGGTGGTGTGTGTGTGTTGGTGTGTGTGTGTGTCTACATTTAACCTGGCTCACTTAACGTTCATGTGACGGCCTAAAATAAAAATCCACGCAGTATTTGATCTATGTGAAACAGGTTTAGACATTGAGAGTTTGTGCATGCACAACTGATTTCAGTGAAATTGGAGCTTAAAATGAAAGAATTCAAGTTTGCATTCCTTTTCTAACACAACCACACACTCAGATATTTTCTTTTCACTCTTGCTGTGGTCTTTACTTCAGCTCCAAGGAATCATTCAAATGCAAACTACATCTATAAAATGCCAGCAAGGTGTCAAGTTAGAAAAATAACCATGTTGTCTTCAGTCCCATGAAGCTTAGCAGCTGTGG
Organism: Larimichthys crocea; assembly: GCF_000972845.2. NCBI lineage: Eukaryota > Metazoa > Chordata > Actinopteri > Sciaenidae > Larimichthys > Larimichthys crocea. The sequence continues at coordinate 17,983,125 of NC_040033.1, read as the reverse complement.
AGAGGAATGCTCAGTAAAAACCTACAGTAAAATATAGCAGAGGACAGGGAGCAGTCCAAGAAAGGCTGAGGAGTGGGATATTATGCAGCCTTCAAAGCTCAGAGTTCAGAAGTCGTAAATATAAGCTGTCAGAATTTCAAGGCGGTTTAAGTTAACATGGGCACTGGAACAAATTGAGTTTCTGTCTGTACCAATTTCAAAGCAAGAGGGCAGAAAAAAGATGAAAAAGCACATCATATGTGAAAATAATGTTTATCCATTCTTTGTCAGTACAGATGAAGACCGTGAGATGTGGTCAAAAGTTCTGAAAACATTTTGTTGTTGGATCAAACTACTGTTTCCAAGGTCAAGTGAACCTTCATGCTCAAGAACTCTACATATTGTTTGCCTCAGTTGGCCATTACATACCTTTAACATCAAGTTATCTCAGGATTCACATCTGTTTCTGGTCATTGAGGGGTCACAACCCAGATCGTGATAAAATGTTTTTATTGGCTTTAAACAGTGTTCATCAAGAAAAAGCTCACAGTAAAGCAAGACATGTATTGATACACTGTGACGTGTCTATGCCTTCATAAATCTAAAACCGATCCCCAAATCATGTTTTCATTAGGTAAAGGTTGACAGTTTTTTGCAAATGATCTGTACAGGAAGTAGCTGCACAGATAGACCCAGCAGCAGTGAAGCACATCAAACTTGCCACCTGCTTTCTATCAACAGATAAGCAGAGACGTTGCCGACTTAGCTTCCTGCTTTTAAAAGGGTAGTTATTCTGAAGCCCAGCGAGCAGCCAAAAGGGGGGCTTTAACCATGCTAGCTGCTGCATGGATGTAGGGATGGCAGGGACAGTTAGTTGGACGGACGAGATTCAGACGATCAATCCAATCACCTTGGTCATCGAATGACCACCACCATGCCACCATGACACTGACATCTGTAGTGTTTAACATTTGGTGATCCTTGTGAGCCATCATCACGTCAAAATGACCATGTGTCAAACGCTTGGGACATTTCCATCAGCCTCAGATGCACATTGTGTTTAATGCTAATTCACTAATGTTATCATGCTAACATGCTAAAGATTATGTCTGCTGTATGTTGGCATGCTGACATTAGCCATTAGCTCAAAGCCTGCCTCACTGAGCTCCTACTTGGAGCTGTGGAGTCTTGTTTGAAAAAATAAAGCTGTGAACATATCCTTCATGACCTAAATGTAATTTTAGATTTGAACCATGATGTAAACAGTGCAATAATGTGCAATAGTTAGAACAAAGGCAACAAGTACCGACAATAATTCCTGACTACGCTTCATATAATTGCCACCTTTCCATTTGGTCGTACTGAACATGTTTTTCATACAAGCTTCGTTTGGACAGAACACTGACAACCGCCTTGAATTACACCAGTTTGATAATGCCAAGAAAACATGTTGTCTTGACATCTTGTTTCATTGAGTAACATCACTATAAATAATACAGCCAGTCTGATTTATTATAAGGTTTAAAAAGCACACTTTCGTAAACGGCTCGACTTCTTAGGTCATGCCACAGTTATGGATCAACAACTAATGTGCAGAAGGGAAAGAGAAGGGCTATTCAAAGATGTTTGCATAATGAACACGATGCGGCTGTCCATGGGAAAGCATAAAAATAAAGATAAATTCCAGACGGTTTCCTGACAACAGCATGACAGAGCAGCTCTGCTTATTCTCTCACAGTAAAGTAGGTTATGTAGGTCTCACGCTCTTCTTGCGTCTATAGGCATGCATACACGACCGCTGTACTCTTCAACGTCTGTCCACTTGTCACACACACCTGAGCTGTGACTAATGGCATCCCAGTGTTTTATGGGCCTTCCAGAGCTCTATCAGTTGGCAGGAGAAAGTGATGCATGGCAGATACTGTGGTGCGTGACTAAAACGGGCTGAGCTTCTTAGGTATTTGTGAGAGACTGACCAGGATAGTAACCTGCCACACTCTTACTGCACTTCGGGGAAATGCGAGTTATGAGAGCCATGATTATAGGATGCTGTATTTGTAACACTCTGATTCCCATAACCCCCCTTTCCAGTTTGTTGCTATTATTTCAGTATTTAGCTAGTGCTGAAACAATTATTTGGTTAGTTAGTCAACTGAACCAAACACTGGGATAAGTCATTACTGTTTAAGTCATGTTTTATATCATTACAAATTGAATAGACTGTGTTTTGGACTGTTGGTGTGAAACGAGAAAATTAGACCATAAATTAAGCAGATTAAGCCAACAATCCAAAAAGGAAACCACTAATGAATTAATAATGCAAGTAATCGACTGCTGCCCTAAAATGGACCATTGAGTTCATGGTCTGAATATACAGGTTATCCCACATAGCTAAGGACAGTCACTTCAAGAGGGCCTAGGCAGAGCACAGGAACCCAAGTATATGCAATAATGACTGTTACAGCTGCTGTGGAAGCACCTTGTATGAATTTGCTCGTAGGGTTGTATCATGTATGCAAAGTTCGATGTGCGGTCACCCTGCCCTGATGGAAGCATGATGTCATCTCTTCTCATGGAAACATGGAGGATCCTGAGTGGAGCGGCACCTGGCCCGACCGTCCAATCTGCCAGATCCAATCAGACTATCTATCTTATTTAAACTAAAACTGCCAGAGAGCTGGGGCAGCTTGTGGCTTTGCTGGTTGAGCTCGCCTTGTAAACAGTGAATGTTAACTTGTTAACTTGTCTTTTTCTTGAGGTATAGGTTTAGTTAAAACTAGTTTTAGTTGTTAAAATCACTAGATTAAGGATGCTGTTTCACTGTGTTTTTGATTATCAGATAATAGTTTAGATAGTGAGGGTTTTCTTTCTCTTTTAAATTTCATTTAGGCTTTCAGTTAGACTTTGATTTCTAGAGAGTACTCTTTTTGTTTTGTTTTTTGTAGGTTTGAATAGTTTCCATTAGCTGTTTGTTACCTCACCTCCTTTTCTTTTGGTGTATGATTAGCTTGAATTCCAGAGAATAATTAACCAAGAACAACTGGTTTATGACCTCATGAGCTGGAATGTAACAATCAGAGTGTGCACACAATTCATTTGCTCCTACTGTTTGTGTTTCTTGACATGACCCTGATATGGGCAAACTGGCTAGCTACTGTTAGCTACCTGTAAACAGTAAAAGAGAGCTGCAATGATTAGTTGATTAGTTGTCAACTGTTAAGTGATTCGCTTACTATTTTGATAGTTCATTATTTGTGTTGAGTCATTTTGTGTGTTATTTTTGGGTTGTGTACATGACATTTTCATAAATTCAATTTTGACTCAAGCGATAGCAACCGCTACAATTTCATCAGTGACTTGAAGTGACTTAAAGAAACTGTTTTGTGCACACTAGTGCACACTTTCATTTACATAAAAATGTGAATTAATTGCATAAATTTGATGTTTGACTCAGATATATATAATAATGAACTTATACAACTCCTTGTGCCTGGGCTCCCCAGGTGTCCACTCCAGAAACCCCCTTATGGTTCCTGAACCCCCCGTATGAAAACCCCCAGTATAGGAAGCCCAGTTTAATTGAACCACACAACACTCAGCCGTGAATGAGTGGATTTACTTTCCTTTAAATTGAGCTGCATTTGCGAGTGCTTAGAAGTACTTACTTCAGCAAGCGCTGCCATGAATAATGACCAGCAGAGTCTGGGCGAGGAGCAGCCAGACACAGTGAAGGATACACAGCAGCAGTAAAGAACTGGTGGAAGCTCAGAGTCCCGGCGCTCTTTGTGGAAGAAGGTCTGGGCTTCCCTTACTCAGAACGGCAGTGAAAAGAAGGAATGGAAAAGAAGGAAAAACAGGAAAGGGCGGTGCACAACTCGGAGGGGAAAGGGGTTGCCTCAAGTCCAGAGGAAAGGAAGTTACAGACTTTCCTTGCCTCTGCTGAGTTCGCCCTTTAGTCTCTCCTAATCCTCTCTCCTCCATTTGGACAGTATTTGTCTGGCTGTTCAGGCCTTTTTAAGGTCAATACAATATTTATGAGTTCATTTGGTAAAGGCACTGAGTGAAAAGGAACAGTCTGCATGGCAAAAGCATCTTTATAGACTTTAATGATCTGGAGTTTAGTTAATACTTAATTAAAACATTCCAAGATGCTTCCAGTCACTCCACTGTTGTCAGTACCATATCTGTGGCATCCTATACTCCTATCCTCCCTCTTTTCTCTCCCTTGTTTCCTTCCTCTCACCCTCCTCCATCATACCACCCACACAAATGTTCACTCCCTCCACTGTGAGCCAAACCAAACCAGTGGCCCCTTGACTTCGCATACCCTTCAAAACAGCGCCGAGCGGGAAGCATGTCTGAGCTCTGAGACGTACAAGCCGCCTGACAGAACCGAAGGAGAATACCAAACAGTATCCGTCTGTGTCTCTGTACGCCCCCCTACCACCACCTCCCACCACCTCCCACCACCATCCGGAGGACCCTCTCATAGCAGACAAAAGCTATTAATCAGACTGCCCTCTGAGACCATGACAGGAGGTCTGATCTTTAAAGTGTTCCCACTCACTGTCCCCTCTTTGCCGAAAGAGCCTCTGTGTGATAGATAATGCTAATGAGACAGATGTTAATGTCTTTAATCGTTTGGTGCCTCTTTGCTTCTAGGACATTGTTATGGCCAGACAGTCCAATGTGATCTTTCCACAAGAAAGAAAAAGAAAAGAAAAACTGCAGAAGATAGGAATGAACGTCCAAACGACTAGAAAAAATGTCATCATAGTTTCCACATTACATGAGCAAAGTATTTCTCAATAGAAGACATTTTGTCAAATAGAAAGAAGTGAAAATAACTGTATGGACCAGCAAAGAGATGGCGTGGAGCGAGGAGAAGCGATGCCAAAGAGTTTCCATCATTCTGCCATCCTTTATTTTTAGTTTCAAAGAAATATACACAGGTATGTTTGGAGAAAAGGTTCAATGATTTAGGGCACTAGAATGACGAGATGTCAGCACTGGTCCTGTCTGGACTCAACATATTTTACAGTAGAACAGATTTTCGAAGTGATCCCCTCGAAGCAGATCAAGAGTTTGCCAAAATTAGCCACTATGAGACTTTTCTGTGTTTACCATGTGTTTCTAAAGGTCTTGCTATCACAGCAGAAGAGTTAAGCAATGAAATGAATCGTAAAAAAAAACAAAACATAGAAAGCTGTAGGAGGCATGATCTACGCTCTTTTGTGCGAGTTCCCATTTTTCATCTACAACGGAGGTGGCGAGTGCAAAGTTAGCATTAAACCGGCAAGTCCAATAACACAGGAAATGTACCAACTGCTGCAGCCAACTGAGTGTAACGAGTGTGTGAGAAGTTACAATCTCACTTTGATGATTAAAATGGTCATTGCATTAAAAAGGTTGCTGATTGCTTTTTTTTGAAAGACTACTACGAGCTGTTTTTAGTCAGGACGTACAGTATGAAAAGTGTTCTTTGAGTATTTCAGAGCAGTTTCAAAATGCTTCAGCCAGAGATCTATAATTATCTAGTCTGTAATAGTTTATCAGAGGAATAGGGGTAGTAGCTACATCCTAAATGCTATTTTCATGAGATTCTTGAACTGATGAAAATTCAGCTGCTTTTCACACAAAACACCCAACCACACAAGCCTGAAGCCTGCCAACATTCCCCATGTGTATGAAGGAGGCTAAAGATACACTTCTGTAGGGGGGGGGGCGATACTGCCTTGGAAGGACTTTCTACCTTTTTCAGTCAGAAGATCAATAACACTTAAGCAGTTCTGGATTCTTCATAGCGACTAAAACACGTTCATATTGAATAGGGTTCACATCCCATCACAACATGTCCACCCACGGCAGTTCAGCAGAAACAATTGAGGCAAAACCACAAACGTTGGAGGAGTGCCAAGTCCATGTCACTATTCATGGCTTCATCCCTGTGTTGAAAATAGCTGTGCAGTGCTACGCAACAAGTTATTTTGGACTCGTCCTTCCCACCTGGCCTCTGCAGTCACTCTAAAAAGGTGGACTAAATCATACGAGACACAAAAACAAGTCTGTCCTAACCCCGCAGTGATGTGAGAAAGCCTACAGCTAACCTTGTTTTGATAGAAATGGGGAAATGTCAAAGCAATGTGTCATACTTGGACAGAAAAATGTGTTCTACATAATAAAATAGCTCCAGTGCTGTTGCATTCTTGAAGCAAAGAACAGAAACTTGACAGTAGACAAGCTTTGCTCAAGCATCTGTAAAAATTTGACATTGTTGGATTTTGGAGAGCCATCTGCTGAACCGTTTACGGTGATCCACTGAAAGCCGATCAAGAGAAGGACAGAGCATCCAATTCTCACCACCACCCAACAAAACGTAGGCTAGTTTTAGGGGATCTTGTGAGTTTGCCTGGCTGTGACAGTGTGAGCCCAGGGCTCAGCATGCAGAGCTGGGATCTGCTGTACAGTAAGCCTCTCCAAACTCCCCGTCTTTGCTGAGTCGGCCCTTCCTTTGCTCAAACACAGGAAGCCCGACTGGATCACACAGGAAGCCTGGATCATGGTGTCTGGAAACAAGCCACAGCTCCCTCTTGAAGCCATGAAAATGACATATTTGGCATTGAATTGAGAAAGGAAGAGAGAGAAAGACAAAGAGAAAAGAGACAGAGAGAGGGGACTGGACTGCCTTGTTACTGAGAGCTGAAAATGCTGCAAGCTGCCAAAACGGCAGCATATTGTCTTTGTGAATCAGGCGTGTCTGATTCTCAAACCTAAACCAGGCCATCAACGTAATCTAAACTCTGGGAAAAGCTAAACAAGCCTGAAAGCTGCTTCAGACAATGCTAGGTGCAGTGCCAAAGAACCTCACTGGAAATTAATGAACGGCTGTCACAGAAATGAATTCTCTGGGACGTTCTACAAAAATCAGAGCTACACCTGCACTGCTGAGACGGTGAAAGGAATAATTCAGAAACACGACAGCGGCCTGCAGTCTCAGACAAATATTTACAGCAGCGAGGTGATTATTCAACAGTCTGTAGGGCTGGAGACAAGGATAAAGACCGTTTCTCCAAAGATAATGGTCCCAACCGTCAGTCTGCCAGGAAGGAGCTGCTGCTACTGAAGACAAACTGTGTCTGCATGAAAAAAGGCAAGACTAGGTTGACATTTAAAGTTAAAAAAGACAAGTGGGCCAATGGCATGCAAAGTAAAAGGAAAGATGTAGCTAGCTTACCCTGACAGGAAAACGGATAATGCCAAAATGTCATCTGCAGTCCAAGCAGCAACTTGATACGCTAATCTCTATGAACCCAATTTGTTCCAAGATTGCCTTTCACCTGATGACCTCCGCCTCTCCGCATGGACGGTATGTAACCAAAGCCCGCACAAACTACAAAAAGAAACCACACGTCCAATGCCATAATCTTCGGTCCCTCGCCTATAGATTCTACATTTACATGTAGGTATCTGTTTGTAATGATTACAGCCATGAAAGCAGCTCCATATTTGCTTATTTGGATCCCCATTAACTGCTGCCCAGGTACAAACTGTTCTTCCTGTGGTCCACATAAAAATATGAAACATGAACTTACCCAAAATCACATACCTCTGACCCAAAACCCATCATACCAATGAAGTACCCTCACAACAACAACAGGGATAATTGTTAAGAAACATCATAGAATGTTAACATGCTATTATCTGTTGAGGTGGATGGAGATGTCATGTTATACTAGTTTGGCGGGTATTTGGTCATAAGCCGACATACTTCACCTGATAGTGGCGCTAAATAAAAGGTTAACGGCTCAACAATTTATTATAACTCATCCTGGGAGGGAAATAAACGTCTGTAGAAAATTTCATGGCAATCAGTCCAACAGTTGTTGAGACTTTTTACTCAGAACCACAAATATGACCTTTGTGGTGGCGCCCTGAGAATAGTCAGGCAAAACCAGAAACGTAATTTCTTATAAGAACAGCAGTACCAAGAGCAAGCTCAGTATACAATCTGTTGAACAGAAGCTACGGGGTCACAAAGACTACGTGCAAACTGCTGCGTTAAGTCCAAGGCTGTTCTGTTTTTTGCTACGCAGACAGATATGTCAAAGTTTGGTCTTAATCCAATTTTAGGCCAGTGGTAGGCCAGCTGTGGATACCTCCACCGTCTTTCTGCTGAGGCCCTAATGCTGGAGAACTGGCACATTAATGACACTCAGATGTCTTTCATTAAGGCGCCCAGACTTTTGACACTTGAACTAGAGGGCCTCCATTTCCGCTACCACGGGAGAGTGAAAACTGCAGAGCTGAAACAGTAAGCTCGCAGCTCACAGTTACACGTATTTTCTCTGGGGAACAGTAGAGGAATATCTGTCATGTTTAATTCTTACAGAGATCTTTAGAACCACTGACTGAACATCATGTTCTAAAACTGTGTTTGAGCTCTGCTGCGGCGCTTTATCAGAACAACAGAGAGAATACCTCGTACTTAAGTGAACCTTCCTGCTATACAACTTGCTGTTCCTGAACTGCACACAGCTGGTGTTGAATATAAAGCAGTGAATTAGATATCAGGTTGTTCTTACATTAGGTTTAAGTGTGCTATGATCTTCCTGACACGCTGCTAGTGATCTGCCTCATTAGCCTGCCTCAGTGTAAGATACTTCAGCTACACTTCTGTGATGAGTTCCCCAAACACTGCTGCTACCAGTTCATTAACATCTTAAAGCAGCAGGTGATGTGAAGCCTCATCTTTCAAAGGAAGCAGCAAACTTGAACTGATTCCTTTTAAGCAGTGGTCTTTGTAACTTTGATGGCTTCTTTGAAGTGTTATTAAGCCAACGTCTGTGCTTTTAAATAGTCAACTTGACCGTTTCATGTTATAATTATGTCACCTCAATTTCATTAAATATTGAGCTGGTTCAGTCAGAAGTGAACAATCGGCTCCTTTGTCGAGCTTTATCAAATATGCACATCTGCAGCTATAGGAATTTACAATGAGCGCCTTTAAAAAGAGAGCCACAGTACTACGCTGTGTTTCTGTCTCTGAACTGGAAGGACTGCTGGTGACTCACTTAACACCCCTGAGACGTCAGTGTCCAACAGACCACATTCACTAAGAGGAAGAACAGAGTTTGCATTGTATTGGTTATATGTGTTCATGCATGTAAGGCACATGGGAACTGATTAATGCTCAGAGGAATGAAAAGAAGTTCTGATGTCAGAATATTTATAGACTCTGCTATGAACTTTGATTGGTTACTTCTAGATTTGGTTCATATATATAATACAAGTAGGGAATTAAAATATATAATACTGAGAAATCAGCCAAATAAACACAAGACAATGCTGTAAATGGTTTCCATCATATTTAGAGGAAATTGTATATATCAAATATTAAATACATTATAGCTGTGTATCAATACTACTGCTGTTACAGTGCAGCTGTTTTACGAAAAAAGATTTAAGTCATTTTTCAAGAAAAATCTCAGTTGTGAGCATTTGCTGGTTCTCTTTCCTCCTCATGTGACTGTAAGACAAAATATCTTTGGGATCTGGACTGCTGGTCAGACCTAACAAGACATTTGAATACATCACCTTGGGCTCTGGGAAACTGTCATGAACATTTTCATATATTTTATAGACCAAACAGCTCTAATCTTTAATGTTTACGTTATATACTGATTCTGAAAAGTTGCTAACTATATTTACAGCCCATGCTGCAAACAAAAAGTATTGTTTTGAGATAGTTACACGTTTCTTTATTTTAAGGACTAAAAACGTGTAATTTTGGAGAAACTCGCAAGAGCTAGTTTTATTTTAAAAGGAATCCAACTGAACTCTCCAGGCACGATGAGTGCACGGACAGAGTCTGCACAGGTAGGCAAGCTGATGGTCTTATTACATGCCGGCGACAACCACAGATTTAATCTTAATTTTTGATTGCTGTCAGGACGTAAGGAGAATTTCAACAAACATAAACTGCTTCTGAAAACCATTACTTACACCAACTTTAAATGTTGTAAACACAAGACGCAGAACTCCAATATATATATATAGACACACACACACACATGGATGTATGGGTGGATGGATGGATAACAGACAGGTTATTGCCTGATCAAAGACAACAAGTTAACAATGCTATGAATCTCAGGGCATCCTTGTGGGTCAGGGGTTGAGACACCAACCATGTAAGACATGTGACCTTTGTTGTGTCTCGTCCTGCATCCCTCTCCTTTCATTTCCTGTCACGTCTCTACTGTTTTCTATCTCATAAAGGCAAAAATGACCAGAGAATACACGGAAAACAGCATTCAGTACTCAGGGTCTAACCAAGTATTAAGGTTTAATGCTGAGTCCCAATTTTCCATTGCACACAGCGCTGTTATTGTTGCTGTAAGCCAAGCCAGTGTTCATGTTAGTGAATAAAGCCACATTTTTAAACACAATTTTTTATACCCTTGAACTGAGTCTTTCTGTGGATGAACGGCACATAAACATTTCTCTTCCTGCTCGCAGACCCTCGCAGTTAAACCTTCACACTGTCACAATAATAAACACAGCACGGCACAACGCGTAGGCCGCGACAGGCTGCTACTATTTACTACCAACATAACATGTTTAGCCTTATTTTCACAGCAGACCTCGGAAAGCAGGGGTCAGCTTTGACCACGCCATTCCTCACCGGTATTTCAAAAGGCTGTTTTTAGAAGCGAGAGGGCCCCCTCCGAAAAAGTGTGGAGACGAAGAGTGGATAAGAGAAGGGCAAAGGCAAAGGTTTTGGCTGAAAGCAGCTCTTGGAGGTCACAAACCAAAACCAAGAGGAAGGCCCACCCCGCAATCTAGATGCAGAAATAGACAAATCCGGGCCAAAAATGATTTTCAGAAGAATGGAGCTGAACAAAAGCTGCAGAGCACAGCGTTGTGAAAACAGAAAACAGTCGAGACTCTCAAATTTCCTACACTTTAAAATTACTGTATGGGTTGTGAAACCTTCAGTATGTAGGAAAGACTGCAGAGGTTTTAGCTTGTTGGTCAGGCATGACGAACAAATCACAGAGAACTGCTCTTCTAGGATCATCAGCTGAAGACCCCGATTTTAAACTGTGTGTGTGTGTGTGTGTGTGTGTGTGTGTGTGTGTGTGTGTGGTGGAGGTAAATAGCTGTAACAGGTGATTATTTGTACCGCTTTACGCCTCTGAGACTGAGATCTCCCGCTCCGGCACAAAGCATGTGTCGCTGAGGGCAATCGGGCACATTCATCACTTCTCTCCCACAGGAACACAGACACACACACACAGACACACACACACAGAAAATCACAAAGTGCATATTCATCACTTCCGTCTCCAGGGGACGAGTCTGCACAGAAGGTGTACGTCACTCACCGACAAAGAAACAAACACACACACACACACAATAAACATCACATGTCGAGGAGAAAGGCCTGGGTGTGGCCCTCTGGGCCCAGTAAGTGGCCTCGTAAATCAGGTGGGAGTCCGGCCTCAGCTGTTCCCCTGAGGCCCTGAGGTCACATCCAGCTACCGTTTTTTAAACTCCCCCCACTGTCCTACATTTACCCTCCTCCTCCTCCTCAATTAGCCTTCCTCCCCCTCCCGCCTTACTGTCCTTTCTCCACCCCCTTTTTTTCATCCCATATCTCCTTCCATCCACCGACCCCCCCACCCCCCTCCCCTCCTATCCTCCGTCTCCTCCTCCCTTCCTGCCTCCATTTCCCTGATTAAACTCCTCTGTGGAGTCAGCGCTCCATTGATAAAGGCCGTATCCTTCTGCTCTCCTTCAGATGAGATGAGGGACCGCCGCCTGAACCAATCAATGGCATACCGCATGTCAGTCCTGGACTGGCGTGGGCAATAATAAGCAGCGCGCTCTGTCAGAGAGACACTGTGATGACTCTGTTGTGCATCCACTCCCTCAAGTACACAGCATCTTCATGCCTCTGTTTCCTGTTTGCTACAGAAAGACTGACTTCTTTCTTTCTTTCTTTCTTTCTTTCTTTCTTTCTTTCTTTCTTTCTTTCTTTTGGGACCTCACTGACTCACGCTCTCAACACTTCTTAAACTTCGACCGTCTGCCTGTCTCTCTGCTTCCCTCAGGGGCTGTCAGCGTCTCATGTGAAGCGATCCCTGAGTAATTTAAATAGATCATGTGAGATCACTTGTTGAAGCCTTTTCATATGATCGTCCACACTCGGTGAGGAGAGATGCAAGGACAGCCTGCCACATGTGATCAAGACAGACAGACAGACAGACAGACAGGTGAAGAGGGAGGTGAATACTGCAGTTCACACACTAGTTAAAGTTATATTACAGTGGTGTACAGAAGGCACACAAGCCAGCTTAAAACCACACACACACATACACACACACACACACCTTTTTTAAAAACAGTAATAAGCCACAGCTACTAGGCTTTTCAAAGTAAAAGTAGTAGAGTACTTTTACTTTGAAAAGTCTAATTTAATAGTGATACCTTAACATGTAAACAATAAAATCAAGTCATTTCAAGTTTCATAATAACTATGAATCATACAGGAACATACTAATGTTACTACAAGTGGTAGAAAATACTCAATAACATCCGTGAACTTACAGCAAACACAAACCTGTTTAGAAAAAAATATATTAATAATAAAGTAAACACTTTAATAAGCTGTGACAGAAATAATATAGCATGCAGTATATTATTAGCCTCCTTACCTCGGCGCTGTGGTGTTATTTCGGAGACAACATACAGAGGAAGTGAGCTAGCTGTTGTCTCCAGCCCTCGGTGATGGTCCGCTAGCAGCAGCAGGAACTCTCTGCCCTGTTGGCACCAGGAGCCACTTTCTCCTCCGAAAAAGTCACGGTCGATTTCCCCCGCTACTCATTCCCCTGAGCCTGCCTCCACAGAGAAAAATGTGTTTTGTGTTTGATCAAAACCAAATGCGGCAGCGGTTCGATAGCTGGAGAGTGGAAACAAGATCCCAGCGGCGCCTGGTGTGGACCTCTTTTCCTCCTCCGTCTAAAAGCAGAGGAAAGCGGAGAGGCAGACCCTCAGAGCGCCGCTCCTCCTGCACAGGACCGCACGCTGTAACACAGCATGTCCGGGTAAAACCTTCAAAATAAAACACATACTGTACTACAGTTGGTGTTTGAAAAACATTTATTTAAAAAAAAAAAAAAAAAAACTTACTAAAGTTAATACTATTAAAGCTGTTCATGTTTACAGTACTGAACACAGAAAAATGAGAATTATTTTTAATATAAATATATACAGTCTAAGTAGTTATTGTCAATTTAGTTTAGTCTAGGTAAACACTAAACCCTGAAAACCTGTTATACTGGCACACATACACACTGCTACTAAAGGTACAGAGACAGAGAGTTTATAATATCAAGCAATGTACATTTAATAACAAATAAAGAATGGAATGACAAGGACTTGTGTCATGCAGACAGACAGCGTTATAAATGTCGATTACTTTTATTTTGAAGGCACTCTTATCTTTTCCTGTTTTCTGTTTTCTTAATGTTGTTGACTTGACGCAGCTCCAGTCTCCTGCCTACGTTAATGCGAGGACGCCCCCACAGCACCACAGCGAGCCCCTTTAACATTTAATGAGCAGGGCTGACATGTAGCCATTCACAGTGGCGATTTTGGGGGGTGGCCATTGCTCATTTTTGATACAGATAGATCATTTTAAAGTCATTTAGGCTTTCTGGCTGTAGTTTTTGTGATCATAAGTGTCTCCAAAGTACTTTCGTCTCCTAGCAGTCACACTGGTCCTCCTCTGCATTAACATAGTTTGGTTGTCTACAAATATACTCCTGTCAGTTTCCACAGCAGGACTATAAAATATTACATAACGAAGTATCACACAACATGAATGAATTATAATAACAGTTCTTTTTTCACTCACTCCACAGCATTAGATGCCACATAAACTGCCGACTGCAGTTTTGGACCATTCTCAGAGAAATAATCAACTCCTCACCAGTTTCATCAACTGTCTGATCGGACCAAGTCTGCCATAACTGTCGCATGCCTTAGTGACAGACTTTGCGCCCAGGTGGCCGAAGGTTGGCGCGTAGCAACGTTGAGAAATTTCATGTACGCATGCGCACAGCGCTAGAGATCCGCTGGTCGCGAGTTCGAGTCCTGGTAAAGGAAGCGTCGGGTACTGTGACTGGCAACACTTAGTCACTTGGTTGCCTCTGGCTTTGGTCAGCTCATTCCTCATAAAGTCCGCCGTTTCTTGGCCACAAGAGACACGGGGTGCTGAACAGACACCTCGTCAGCAGCCTAAATGTCGGACACCAGCCGCTCCATGTTGTGGTTGAAAACGGTACTGCAGGGCATCTTAGCCCGGATTCCGGGCAGAGAGCGGAACAGACGGCGCATGCGCATTAGAAGATTACCCATGATTCCACGGGGCAACTTGCACCTTTTTAAATTTAAAAAGATTTCATTCAAAAAGTAAGGCATCTAAAAACTGAAAAGTGTTTCTAGGGAGTGGACTTAACGGGTGTGAGCGTGTCAACGTGGTTACAGACAGACAAATTGACCTGCACCGTGACTGAGAACGAGTGCGCATCAGAGACCTATAAAAGCCGACCGGAATTCAGCTTTATATTAGTAGTCGGTTATATGTTGCCGCTGCGCCGTAGCAACCCACAGACAGGCACACACATGCACGCATGCGCACTCAACACCCGCAAGTTAGAAACACAGTGCTCCACTGAGCATCTGTGGACCCATGAGCTGTGGGACTACGGCCAGTGCTGTGACCGGCTACCTTTTTGTATAACAGGGCCTTTTGATCTTCATAGAAAACTCGCTTTAAACGCTTTGAAGAACAACATTCACCGAGAAACATCACACTGTTCTGATCGGACCAACGTCTGCCATCACACTGTCGTATGCTCTTAGTGACGTCATGCGCCCACGTGGCCGAACGGTGGCGTCCAAAGCAACGTTGAGGACTTTCATGTACGCATGCGCACAGCGCTAGAGATCCGCTGGTCGCGAGTTCGAGTCCAGCGAGGCTCACACTTACATGCACTTCATTTCTTTGCTTTAATTCACCGGTAAAGGAAGCCATCGGTTATTGATCCCATGAAAAATATTACAAGAATCTTATCACTAAAGTGCTCCAGCCAACATTTCCTCACTTCGTTCTCCATGTAAGCCTCTGGAAGGCAATCCAGTACTAGGAATCGCTGTGAACTTTGTAGAAAATGCGAATGTGACATTAGCATTTATGTTTAAAATTCACGTTAGATATTACAGACCAGGCTCTGTGGATATTTATCGGCCTTTGTGCTGTGTGGCAACAAAAATGTCTCACACTAACCGTGGCGATTTTGGGGGGGTGGCCACCCTGAAATCTCATTGGCCACCCCTGCGGCCACCCCAGATCTGATAGGTAGTTGGTCAAGTTCGTCAACACGAGAACCAAGAGAAATGACAGCCGATCAACTGATTCAGAGCCAGATTTACATTTTGAAGTATCACAGTAATGGTCATACTGAGGCTGTGACAGCTGATCTCTGTTCAGCGTACGTTTGGCCAATGGCCAGACAGGTCAAGTGTCAGGTGCATGAGAAACGCACAACGTTACTACTGCTGCAGCTGCTGAAGAGGTCCGTGAAAGGAGCTTCAACTACTGGATAAACCGGTGAAATCCGTCGGAGGTGTGGTAATGTAATGTTTATTTATATCGTAGTTCCCTCTTAACGTGTAGGAAAACTTTATCTAGTCCTAAGTAGGTACAGCAGTAGTGATGAAGGGCAAGGGCAGTCAGCTCCCCCTGCACATGATGGTAAGTCATGCTGGGATAGTTTGAATCTTCCATGTAGGCTCACATTAAAGCTGAATGTGTTTTCAGTTATACAATTATGACCGTCTGAAACGTCATTAGTTCTTCACTTGTGGAAGCATCAATTAAAGATATATGTTAAACATATAAAGATTGTATGTTGACTGGTCAAAACTGATTTGCAGAGATCAGTAATTCCCTTTTGGCATAAGAATAAGAATCACAGATCTCTACAACTGAAATTTGGAAAAGAGACTGAGTGAGAGTCTCATTTTAGAAATCAATCAAATTGCATTTCTGATTTTTCATAATGTCAATATCAACCAAACATTTTAGAATATTTAGTCACCCTAATTGGCATTTGAATCTGGACATCATTGAGGATATCTGTACCGTAATTACATTTCTGATGTTATTCAACATATCAAGAAATCATTATGTGCTCTAACTAGCCAAAAAGCAATTGTTATCTACACTACTATTTCTGACTTCTTATAAACAGGATGCCAAAAATGCTGTACACCCGCTCACATAATTGCTTGTTTACACAGTTGCCAACATCAATTTTACACCATTTTGTAACTACATCAAAATGAATATCATCAGCTCACTGGTATATAACAAAAAACAAGGTTAATGTCATGTCATGTTGTGATACAACAGAATATATAATGTCCATACTGACATCTGACTTTATAGTGAAACAAACAAGTTATATAAAAATCTGATTATTTAAGTGCTGACTGTGTTTTGTTCTCTCATGATGGTTCGATGTATCAGCACTACAAAAACTTCACCAGCTAGAAGTAACCCCCTGTGGAAAAGCACATTGTAGCTCACAGCATTTATTTAAATCATCAAGTGTATTGTAATGTTTATTGCTCATTTTTGATACAGATAGATCATTTTAAAGTCATTTAAGGCTTTCTGACTGTAGTTTCTTGTGATCATAAGTGTCTCTCAAAGTACTTTCGTCTCCTCATCAGTCACACTGGTCCTCCTGTGCATTAACATAGTTTTGGTTGTCTACAAATATACTCCTGTCAAGTTTCCACAGCAGGACTATAAAATATATTACATAACGAAGTATCACAACACATGAATGAAATTATAATAACAGTTCTTTTTTTCACTCCTCCACAGCATTAGATGCCACATAAAACTGCCGACTGCACAGTTTTTGGACCATTCTCAGAGAAAATAATCAACTCAGCCATGTATTTCCCTTAAACTTTGTGGAAAGTTATTCCTGCCTCAGCACTTGGGACAAAGTGGAAGAATGTGAGAGAAAACAAACTATCACATCCGGAAGACCCTTGAATCCTGTTTGGTCTCTGGGGAGTGTTTACCAGGGTATGCAGCTCTTCATCTCCCCCTTTGCCCCCTGAGATGGGTGAAAAGTTGAATCTGCTTCAACTGGATGGAAACTTTCCACTCTCTTTCTCATACAGTTTATGGTTCTGGCATTAGTTGTATAATTTAAAATCAATTGCTTTTTTGGTAAAAAAAAAAGTACAGTTTTAACTGTAATATGAGTCATGGTAGGGCTCATATTCATCCACAGAGTCTGGGATATCTTGAAGCTATGATCTCACTGATATGAATCATACTCACCAATTAATAACACAGCATTTGCTTGACATAGAAATATGCAGCAGATCAGAGACTCAGACTGTAAGTGACACAGACCTCATGGAAAGCAACTTCATCTGATAAAATGTCTTTAGTCTGGCTTCATCTCCTGCTCTCCTTCAACTAAAAATACTCAGTTTGGTCCAATGTAAAAACTGACCGACATACTAACTGTAACTTCCTCTGCAGAGATGAGTGTGTTTTGAAGTGTATGGTCATGTCTAATGTCTAATGTAGTGTTGATGTGGTGATGTATATACAGTGTACTGTTACATTAGTTCTTCCATGACTTCTGGAGCCTCCCTGTGGTCTGTTTTGCTCACTGCATGGAAACATGGTCGAATGGAAAAAACGCAATAATAGTTTGTTGACATTATCTTGTTTTTCCTTTTATGACATCCAGAATTCCTGATGTCGACATCACATTTATAAAGATAAACAGCTGTCACGGATGATGTTTTCTTTCTGTGTTTTTTTTTTTTACAGGAAGAAGCATGACAGCCTGAGTGTGAGCTGAGATGACGAATATCAGGACCATGAAACTGAAATGGAATTTAGCCATCATTAACCTTATTATTTTATCTAAGACAGTAAGTCATTATTTACATCTGTGCTATTTTTACTGTGCTGTATTGGCATGTCTTCTGTCTGTGAAAAATGATATTCTTACTGTTTGTGTGAAAACCTAGGAATAACTTCTATAAAAAGAAATGATTTGTTTTGGTTACTTGCTAAAAACCTGCTTTCATTTCTGCGGATGATATAAGATGGAGAAGAAAAGATTCCATATATGCACTGGCAGGCTACACTATGGCTGAAATGAACTTTTATTTGTTTTATGTGACAGAAATATGACACTATATTAGTTGTATGTAGTATTTAGTAGTTATACTGTAGTGGTTAGTATGCAGCATCATTCTTGTGTTAAACAGTCATATTTCAGCCATATGTATCCATGAGATATTTGTACTGAACTAATATTACACCATTGTGTCATCTAGTGGTACAATGTAAAACTACAGATAGAGCTGACATTTCACTCTGAGGTTGGTAATGCTGTTTGTTGATTGTGTTCAGTGGTGGAAGATGTATGCACACCTTTAACTTTAGAAAAAGTACTAGTGTAAAAAAAAATATATACTCGTTGCGTTCGGAATTAATTATCAATAAAATGCACTTAGCATATCAAATGAAAGGTACTCATTTAGTAGTAATATATGCACAATCATTTATAATGTTATTAGTTTAAACTGATGCATAAAAGTATAAGCAGCGTTTTACTGTGGTAGCTGCTTGAGATGGAGCTTATTTGAACTTTATGTCCAGGAGTCACAAGATAAGATAAGAAGTCCCCTTTTTTAGCATATAGTGTATAAACATTAAAACAACATATTATAACATGAAGCAAAATGGACATTTTTAAGAGTTCATTTATGTACAGTATTCGTCAAAAATCATAATTTCTCCTATGAACACGTATTCTATACCATTACAAGGTGATTCATTGTATGTTTGTACACCAGAAATAACTCATGAGCACCCACAGGACGAGTTATAGTGTTGACAAATACATTAATAAAGTCTTGAAGTAAAGTGCACATTTATATTCATGTTTTGGATTTCTCTCAGTTAGTTTCAAGGGGAAATGTCTCCTTGATGGAACTGATAACTCATAGTCCTCGACGTGACAGGAAGCCCAAACTACACAGTGCTTTCTTTGTCCATTGTCAGAAGACAGAAGAAACTTGGAAACTACAAGTTTATTCTAAAACCATTTTGGCCGATCTTCTTGCAGTGTGACACTCATGCAGACCTGATGGACTGTTTGAGCTCTGAGCTTCTGGAAAAGAGCTGCCTGACATCTGGACCACAATTAATTGATTAACAACGTATTAACATTCACAATTGCAGACCTGATGGATTATTAGAAACGAATAAAGTAATGAGTATTTATTTATAATTTATCAACTTTAATGGCTTATTATGTTATTATTTATGACTGAATTATTTCTGAATATGAAGAATAAACGCCATAGAGATTTTTCACAACTTAGCAACCTCAAACTTGTTCTTATTAAAGACTTAAATGTCCGTCACAGATTCAGGGGATTTATCAGCAGAATATGTCAGAAATGGAATCTAAAAGCATGTTTTATTAGTTTATATTTATTTGGAAATAAGAATCGTTATGTTTTTGTTACTTTAGAATGAGCTTTTTATATCTGCAGAGGGAGCAGGTCCCTTTTCCATGGAGTCCAACATGTTTCATGCTTGAAAGGTAGCTGCAATCTGCAACCTCACCTTAAATGTCACAACATCCTACACACAGTAGTAAGTCCTAAGCCTTTAGAAAAGTGACTTCTCTTCTTTGATTGTTTTGTTGATCACTTTAAACTCCAACTCTCCATTAAGTGTATCAGCACAAATAAAAGATTGATGAGGCTTCATCTCTTGCTTGCTCGACTGATTAATTCATTCATTTCAAGTAATGCTACGCAGAAATGACAGTTCATGTGGTTTGAGCAGAGATAAAAAGGATCTAGTGGGGTTGCTGGGTTACAAATCTCTTGCAGTTAATTGTGTGTGAAAGATATGCAACCAAATGATGTTACAAGTCTAATTTGGTTGTTTATGATGATGGGGAATAGCATTGTTGCTATTTATCTAAGATGTGATAATGTTTAAAGACATTAATCACTGAAAGTAATTGTGAATATTCTTTTTTTTAACTCTTAGCCCGAACTGGAATTTAAATTAAACTATAAAACTAATTCCCTCATCATATTTTCCTGTATTAAAACTCATTTCCTGTCCTGCATCCTGCCAAAATAAGGCACCAATCGTTTAGGCCTCACCTTCTTTGATGAGAAACAAATCAGTGAAAATGAAGACTAAGCCTAATTTCAGCTAATGATAGACCAACACGAAAACCAGCTGAGCAACCGAGTGTAGCTCACATCAGCTTCTCATTAGTGGTCAGTACCCGCCCTTCGCTCGAAGCCACGATTTTCACCACCGTTTTTCTCCAATAGGTGGAGAGTCCTCACATTAGAGACCTCATTGGAGTTGTTTCCATCTGCTCCATATGTATCTCATCTGGCCATAAATATTCACCATTTATTACTTGGTGACAGAGTAAATCGGTTGATCAGCTGCCCTTTCTCCACTATTAAATCTACCAAAACAACTTAATTGAGCTGCATTTATTTAATAAATGATCAACTTCCTTCATATGAAGATGCCTTTTATTTGTATCTTTGGAAAGCGATGGCTGTGAGGCAAAAACTTGACAATAATGTTCCTGTGTACATCAATGTCTTGCTGTAATAGTGCTTTCACATTACTTTGATGCAAAAAAACAGACGCTGCATGTGATGCTGCTGGTTTATCAATTACAGCACGGCTGTGATGTAGATCTGACTGGAACAGGGAAAATAAAAAGTTTGACTTGAATTTCAGATTCTGGATCACAACACAAATATTCCCTTTTCTTTTTAAGGCCTTGCTGTTTATTCATTTTTTTTTCCTACAACAGCAAAATACAGAAGCAGTATTGAAAATAAAAGTCTTATTTTCTTGTTCTTGTAAAAAAAGAAAAAAAAAGAGAGAAAGAAATTTGCACAAAATTTGAATGACAGTACAAAACGAAGCGTTAATATGCCATGTAAATGGTAGGGAGGGACATTACTGTTGGAAAATCTAGTTAGCCTTTTTCAATAATGAAAACATCTCAATATTTTTTACATTTCAGAATTATATCACATAATCTGAAACTATATATATATAAAAATGAAAGAAATGAACACGTGTTTTTTGTGTTTTCGACTTTCTTCTGTTTTTTGCTTCTTTTTTTTCTTTTTTTTGGCAAATGAACGCTATAAACACATAAACCTCTTAAATATATTTATCAGTGCAACATTGTTTGTTTAGAGTCCACGCTACAGTATCCTTTTTCTCTAGTTTAGCAGATGTCGCTGAGCGCTACAGTCCTCTTTTATAGCCGAGAGCGCAGACGGTACGGTGTAGAGGTCGAGAGGAGCGGGAGGTCAAATCTGAAATGAACAAGCTGAGAATGTGTTCACCACGGCACGACAGACAAAGCACACGGATGCAAAAGATGTCACCCCTGTCAGGTTAAAGTTTTTTGATTGTTTGATTGTGGCAGGGGGAAAAAAAACCTTCCGGACTTCTGGTCCCATGGGCTCTTGTGTCCTGATGCTGTCAATCTTAACAGAGTTCACACAGAGTCCCTTCCTCTTGAAGTGTCTAGTGGTGGGAACGCCCCATCCATCCATCCATCCTTTCATCTGCAAACAAGAGTCTCAATATAGATTTGAAGAGTTCACATTGAGGTGACATTTGCACTTCTATTGAGCTTATAAAGAGATAGAAAAACAGATCACACATTGCTCGTCTCTACAAGCGTCCCATCATCCCCCCTGCTTGATTTCCTCTGACAGGGCAGGGCAAAGCAAGTAGTCAGTTCTTCTGTGAGTGATTGGTGAACTGTGGTCTGTGGTATTTTGTGTGTTGGTGAGAACCCCCAGCAAACAAGAAGGGGGCAACCATCCTTTGGTAAAGCCACTGAGGGGAGGCCAGGTGACCTGATTCAGGTGACGCCACTCGATCCCTCGCTGTACCAGTGTCCCGTCCTAATGACATCAGCTCTGACATCACAACGTTATGGCTGCTACAGGTGAAACACGTAAAAACTCTTTGCGGCCCAAGAGGCCTTAAGCTACAATACAGCATGTGAACAATACAAACTGGGTTTATCAAGAGATAAATGTGTCTGGCTAAAGTAACGATAGCACCATTCTTCAGTTAGTGTGTTTGACCCTCTTTTAATAGGCTCCTATCATGAGGGAATCAGTAACAAAGTGCATTCAAGCTGCATTGTCCAGATAGCACTTCTTCAGTGAACAATCCACAGTGACGTTTGGAGGTGACAAGTCAGTCTTAGCTAAAGCAAAGCAATGATGATTGTTGTTTTGTTTTTTGTTT
Source organism: Larimichthys crocea (assembly GCF_000972845.2). Taxonomy (NCBI): domain Eukaryota; kingdom Metazoa; phylum Chordata; class Actinopteri; family Sciaenidae; genus Larimichthys; species Larimichthys crocea. The sequence continues at coordinate 17,960,690 of NC_040033.1, read as the reverse complement.
TTTTGGTATGCTGGCAGACATTTTCTATATTTTACCACCTCCTCTGCCATCGACATGAAGGTGTTTGAAGTTATGTGAAAACATTCTGGTGATCAGTCAAACTCACAGCAGAGATATGATGGAGAAATGAGAGAATAGTTAAGAAAGAGAGCCAAGAGTTCTTTTTTTGTTTTGTTTTGTTTTGTTACCTTTTGACTCATTCGTCCTTCGGTGGTTTTCGGTGACAGATGGCTTGAATGCACATTGAAAATCGCTGTAATATCAGCGTCACACAAGTCTTACTCATCTGAGCAAATCATCTAAAATTAAAAAACAATAACACTGCACCTTCCACAAAACAGTTAGAAGATTGTATTTACACACACAAACCCATGAAAAAAGGGATACTGCAGCTTTTTTTCTTTTTACTTTCTTTAAAAAGGGCAATAAAATATATTAAAACTTATTTACAGTGTGTGGTTTTTGGACAGAAAACAACAAATAACAAAACAAAGCGCTATGATAGATTGTTTTCCTCTTTTGCAGGTATTTAGAACATGATGTGCGCCTGTTTCCTGTCATCATAACTTAAGCCATGTACAGTAAAAAGCACCCAGATCAACAGAGGAGGCCAACCAAAATGTACTAAAGGCACTGTCAGAACCATACATTGCCATGAATGAGACCCTCACTTAAGAGTGATGGAGGTCAAAGGGGGAAAGGGGTACATGTTTCAGGGTCAAGGGTTATGGGCACACCCTGTATGCCACACCACGCGGCAAATCTACAGTTTTGCCGGATATGGTTCATTTACGTTCATTTATTTTGATACGTCTCTTTCAAAACTTGAAAATAAACAACAGCCTTCATGAAATGATAATTAAAAAAAAAACATTTCTTTCCCAGAAAACGATAAATACTTTAAACATTATTAATAAATTGGTCTCAACACCAGCATCCGATTGTAAAAATGAATGAAAATCAAAATAGAAAATTAAAATATCATCTAAATCATCTGTACATATTTTTTTTCTGTATTTTATTTGTACACAGTGTCCCCTACTGGTAGGTTCTTTTTACTGCAGCTCCTGAGAAAAGCGTGGATCAGTCCAAACCTCCCATTGGTTCCTGAACCTGTCCCTCATCCAGCGAGTTGAGGGTGTTGGCAGTCCTTTTAGCCTGCCTGCTCGCAGATATACGAGAGGATATGCCTACAGCCAGTCTTGTGCATGCTCTGCGAGCTCTGCACGTTACAAAGTTACACAAATGCACTCAGTCCCATCTCACGCCTCTGAGTATGAGCTCTGTACATTGAGTTTGTCCTTCTTTAGCTTGACACCGTCCACTAATTCAAAGTTATAGTTCTCCAGGGCTGATAAGTTCCTGTCCGACATGCCTCCGTGTGAACAGGCGCAGTACAAGACCACACCGCATATGGCGCCCAGGAAGACCCCCAGGGCAGACATGGCGATGATAGTGATGAGGATTGGGTCGAGCGTCTTCAGCATGTTGCCTGCTCCACTGATCTGGTTGGTCTCCACAAAGTCCGGGTATTCAGTGATGTCTTCAACTGGAAAGGAGAGACAGAAGCAGAAGAGGAGCATGAGATGTGAACTATAAAGGTCTGGAGGAAAGCACTTTTTCCCAAAAAAGGTGTTAAATAAACCCTAAATGTAAAATGACTTACGGATTTCATTGAGCCTATCCTCTGGTAGCATTGCCTCAGTTGGTACATCAGGATCTGTTCAAACAGAAATTAAAATTTTATGCAATGCCAAAAAAACAAAAACAAGCTGCATTCAAATCTGTGTAGATCAAGAACTGAATTTCTGATCACTAAAAGCCTCACCTTTACAATCCACCATGCTGAGTCCATTGAGAACCTTAATGTCATCCACAGCAATGTCTCCCCAGCTCTTTCCATCCACCAGACCTTCGATCACCACCTTGAAAAAACACACAGTGACTTATTGGCAAACTTTTCTTGAATCCCATAACGGAAAGAGCATAGTATGGTGGTAAAATGCCCAAGCAAGTCACAGACTGAAAGATTGGGTCAGTTTTGATTTACCTGATAGGGTTTGTTGTTGCGTGGTACAAGGACACGACCTTCCCTCCAGCGGTTTCCTTGGTGACCACTGACTGTCCACAGCAGGATGTCAGCCGGTCCCTCGACTGTCTGTTTGCGCTGTTTGATATGCAGTGTGCCAATGTGTGACCCAAACATGTGGTACCAAAAGGACACACACAGGTCTGAGTCCGGGGAGTTCACCATGGGGCTGACCAGTCGAGCCACCTCGGTCTCTTGGGGACCAGTTACCAAGGTGTAGATGAAATTCCCTGATCCACCTGTAGAGTAGAATAACTTGTATTACTGACAGACGAAAACTCTGAGGCTGAAAGGGAATGTGCACTGTGTCAGGAGGTGGCAGATTTTTGTAAGGCCTAATTAGTGGTACCCTACAGGGTCGTTACCTGTGTGGTCCATGTTAGGTCCAGTGTTGAGCGTTGGTGTCCCACTGGACTGGATCTGCCACCTGGAGCCAGTGTCCTCTGATGTCCAACTGCAGAAGGACGGGTCATTTGCCCAGCCGAAGTCGCAGGCAAACCACAGAAAATCTGCAAATGTGTTCAAGAAAGGTAAAAATCATGTGTCAGAGGAGATCACATGTCATCATCCTCCGTATTCTAAAAGGAGAAATTGTCAAGAACTCTGAGATATGCCTGAACAATGACCTGGGGGCCTGTCATAATATGACTGCAGGCTACACTTTAGGGCTTCATCCACTAATCTTGATCAGCTACAAGCACTAGAGGGCAGCAAAGAACTGTGTGATGTAAGCTTGGAGTCTTACAACTGGAGAAGATAAAAACAGCTAACTCAGGAGAGAGACCCATACTGGGATAGAAGGTAAGTAAAGGCTCTAACATGAGAAAAAGAAACAGCATGTAGACCTTATTTCTTGGCTGCTTAATGATCTCTTTTAATGAATGTAACAGGGTATCTAAAGAGACGTATAGAGGAACACTAAGAACAGGCACAACACAAAGCCAGGAACAAGGGAAAGGAAGATGGGGTCTGGACATGGTGTCCAGTTGGGAAAGCAACATTCATAGCAACCCGCAGAAAGCTCAGGATTTTAATGAGAGCGGAGACTTGAGATTTGAAGACAGCTATGGTAACAGTGCCGGGGCCCCATTCCAACAATGCATTCCCTCATGGACACACGCCGTGCCGGAGAAGCCTCGGTGGAGGCAAGAAAATGTGTGGGAGCGCAGACTTTAGTGTTTTTCAAATTGGATAAAGAAAGACGTCCAAAGAACACAAGGGAGGAAGATGTTTGGGACGTTAGCCACGGCCTTCAAGTCCAGCATGAGATGCCTTTAGAGACACAACGAGGTGGCTCTCCAAATGACTAAATATATGAGCCAGTATTCCCTTTAATAATGGGAAGGTTTTAACTAGCTTCTGCAGGCAATGACTCTATTTACCCATTAAACACAAAGGATGGAATTCCCATGTGGAACCGCATTTCAAAAGCCAAGCCACTTTTTTTTTCGTCGAGACATCCCATTCCCAATTAAAATGGCTTTGGCTTTTTTTTTTTTCCATTCTTGGGAGGCTTTGACTGAGGCTACCAACATGCTCTGGATAAGATGAGCAGCCACATGACTCACTTGGCCATTTGTTAAAAAGAAAAAAGAGACTTTTTCTTGCCGTATGCCAACGGAAACTACATCCTCTGAGATTAGAGTGCGCGGCACGCACACAAATACACAGAGCTGATTAGCATGCGCGCTTTGAGAGTCTACAAATGAAAAGTCAGACAGATAAGTGTTTACCCACAAACATTTCGTTATGTTCTACATACACACACACACACACACACCTGCACCTGAGCTCTCATCTATTATTATAGCTGGTGCCCCAGTAGACTGCAGACAGACCACAGAGTCAGCTGATAGAGTGAAGGGGGCTGGGTGGAACCTATGGCCCATTAGGTAAGGTCAGACTGGGGCACAGCCTCTCAGCTGGTGCCTGCCTCTATAGGAGACCACACTATGTGTATGTCTGCTCATATGACCCTAAAGCACACCTCATTTCCTGTGGTCATTTGCATTTTGCTTCCCTGTTTTTGTGTTGTGTGTGCATGTGTGTGCGTGTGTGTGTCGGCCCAGTGATTAGTGATTATGCTGAGAAGGCAGCAACAGAGCACCAGTGCTAATCATCAGCTAGCCCTGCATCACACAACCTCCCCTCACCCTGTCAGCAGGAGCCTCTCAGGGCCATATCATCAGCTTTAATAACAGACACACATCAGAGGAGAGGAGAGAGGCCGCCTTGAGCTGGCAATCATTAGTGAAGGTACGCTTCTTGATAAATCTATATTAATGAATAAAAAAAAAACCCAGAGGAGGGCTGTATGTGTTATATATTTCAACATTCTGGCTCGTAATCAGCACTTAGAAAATGTGGAATAGTTAAAAAAATATATATTCATTTTCTGCTCACCTGGGATGGTATCCACTGCAGTAGTAGTGGTCTCTGGCATTGTGGTACCACCTGTCACGACACAACACATTAACATGGTTAGCCCGGACTGGCACCTTTGCTTTAAATAACTGCACTTGTACACTAAATGTATCCATGCTGGTTAAATCTAGCTGATCAACACATGCTTCGTCTTTTCCTTCATTCTCATACAGTAAGTGCCCTCTTTCTGTATATTCACCTCGAAGCACTTACGTAATACTTTTATAACATGTGACTGAGATGGTACCATGCTCATCATTGGAGACTGCTGGTTAATGGGGGAGTGCAGGCAGCAGTGCAGGCTCAGAGAGTTACTGGGTTAGTGGGAAATGAGGCCAAGAGGACTGAGTGGAAAAGAAGGTGCAGGAGGACGGAAGTCAGGTGAGAGATGAAAGAATAGAGAGAGGCAGCGCTGACAGTGTGTGTGTGTGCATGTGCACATTAGGCGATCGCTGGTGCAAGTGGGGGGATAGACTGCGGGAGGGAAGGTGGGTGGGAGCTACAGGTGCACCTAATTAGAGCTGTGTACATGCCAGCACGAGCGTGGGCGCATGCGTGCATGCGTGCGTGCATAGTAGATGGCAGATTAGCTGCGGTATCAAATCTAGCTGTGACAGAGCAGTGAAAGCCGGGAAAGTGGAGCGGATCGAGTGTGTGAGCCATAGCAGAAGGAAGGGCAAAGAGGGGGGGAAGCAAGGAGGGGCGTGGGGGGAGGGGAGGGGTGTTTGCTTGCAGTCTCATGAGGGCGATGTTAGCACCTGTCACGTCGTAGTCATCACCTGTGCCGCTGTGGCAGCTCGCCTGGTCGTCGTCACACTCGTCCGACGGAGCATTGGACGGGACTAGTGTGGTAGGCGGTGGTGTAGGAGCTGTCAGGAGAAGAGAGACGGCAGAGTTAATTGTGAAGCCGGAGGTGCTGGAGCTTCAGCTTAATGTTCACATTTTAAATCATTTGTATTTTTAAATAAATGACACATAATGAGTGCGAGCATGGGGTTTATGTAGTCTGAAAAGGTGCTCTGTAGTTAAAAAAAGAAAAACACTGTAATATGTGTACATAAGCTCAGCATGCTCTACCCACAGTTACACACTGGCTTCAATCTAGTACTGAGCTATTAGCATCTCTCCTTTGATCATGCTGTGGAGGTGTGGGTGTATAAATAGAATTGACGCTAAAGCGTGCTTCTTAAGGCTCGGGCGGATGAAACTCAAAGATGCAGAAACAGGGATTGGGATTGGCTATAGGCAGGGCCCCAGGCTTCCATAGCGCCCTATCATTACGGCTCCGCTACACTTGGTTGTGGGCCTGGCCCTATATCCGAGCCACGCTCCAATGCCACACAGCCGTCCTGCAGTGTGTGCGCATTTCTGTGTGTTTACACTGACTGAGTACTGAACGGGCTTCCCCAGTGTGGAGGGAGGAGAAAGGGAAAGGAGAGAGGTGGAGAGAGAGAGACAGACATAGACGGATGGGGCCAAGCTGCCTGAAAAATGTATGTGTACAGTATCTGTGTGTGAGATTGCGAGTGTGTGCGCGCACATGTGTGAGCGGCTGCTCTTGCTCTCTCCCTCTGCTAGATGAAATATGAGGCAGATCAGCCCCTGTCAGATTCAGGGTGGGGGAGGTCAGGGATGGGGTCAGCGCTGCATCAGGGGAGCCTCTCACTGAAATGAGGATTTAGCCCTCCTGCTATGGCTGGTAACACACACACACACACACACACACTTGCTTGTACACACTTGCACAAGCACCTGTGTGCGCGAGTGATTATGTATACATGCCTGTAACTTGTTTGGCGGGGTGATTGTGGTTGGTGTGTGTGTTTGGCATTAACACTGAAAACAAGCATTATCATCGGACTAAAGCTCCCGGTGGGAGTCCATGAGGCTTACAACAAAACGGGCGTCCCTGAAATCCAATATGTAAATCCACTTAGGGCTAGAGCTACACACTCTTACATCGCTGAGCTGTTTCTGTGCTATATCAGCTTTGAGAGAAACAGATAAAGAGCTCGGAAAAAAAAAATCGGGGTCATTTTAGAGATAGCAAAGTGTGTGCGGCCCTTTGAAAAAAGAAAGACATGCAGGGGTTGGGAAGAGTGCGATGGGGGCCAGACTGCAATAATCCTTCTGGGCCAGGTGGGCTTTCATTTGATCCCCTCTAGAAGTGGCTATCTGTTGGGGCAGCTTTGATGTGAACAGGGAGACGAGACAATTGTCACTAGCAGGGATAAAGAACAGAAGCTGGACAGCTGTGGGCTCAACACAGCGAGCCCTCACGCACATCTTTAAATAACCCCGGTTGTGGCAAAGACATGAAGAGCAAGCTACTTGCAGCCATGTCATTAGGCGGAATGATAGATGGCTCACCTGGAAGTGTGTGTCAAGACATATAATGTGTGAACACCTGTAAACTCAGTCTGTGGATGAATGAGTCAAGGTGTGCCCAGTTAGGTTTTCATTGTGGGTAGAAAATTTGTATCCTGACTAAAAACTCAGTAAAGACTTTATGACGGAGGGTGGCGACATCAACATCAGGGGTGAACATTTCATTACCATGGTTCAAAGCATTACCACAGCTGGAAATGTCATCAGGATGGGGAAAAAAGGTTTCACTCTGGATAGTAACTTTACCACCACTGGTAGAAACGCCATTATTGCTGGCAGAGCAATCGGCACCACAGGTAGAAATGCCACCAAAAAATGCCATTGTCACTCGCCTTTGGATATTTTCCAACAAAACTTAAGTGACTTAAGTGATTTAGAACACAGAAAATGCAGAAGATAAGAGTTATAAATTATGACTTCTTACCTTTAATTTCGCAGCCAAGGAGCTCTAGTCGAAGGCCCATGCCAGCAGGAGTGGCTCTCTCTGGGTAAATTCTGATGAAACGGGTCAGCAGGGGCTCCACTGTCCTGAGCTCAGGAGTGTCGTAGTTGCTATTTCCCTCAAATATCTGGCAAGGAAGGTGCAAGGTAGAGGCAGAGAGGAAAAAGTGAGTGAAAAAAGACAAAGTGCAAAATTGCTGATAATGTCACTGCTAGGCATTTGACTGATGCAGCTCTTCAAACGCGGATACCCCGAGGCAGACTTATTCCTGCCTTCTAAAAACCAGAAAACCAGTGTGGAGGGATGGCATGTGCTGGGTAGGTGGAAAGATGACGGGGAAAGAACAGAAGATGACCAGATCTCTCTTATCTTGCTGACTTCTAAAGCACAGCTCAGGCGACTGGCGCAGGGGGCCAGTGGCAAAGACAGCATGACACACACACACACCACTGTCAAAGGTAACTTTCGGCTCCTTCAGCTCTGTTTCAGATCCTCTGCATGCAAAGGAATGAATGAGGGAAAAGAGGAGAACGCGGGTGCAAGAGGTGCAAGCAAAGGAGAAGATAGAGCATTGATGGAAGTGGATTAATGGGTGTGATCACGTGAAGGAGCCTAGTGCAACTTTGATGCTAGGAACCTCTCAGGCGAAGGGAGAGAGCCGGCTAACTAGGACAAGGGGGATATGGATCCTCCTTACTCTCTTCATAAATCAACCATCAGCCCATCTGGATCAGATTTATGCCCTGTCAGGGGTGCTTATAATTGGGGACGGGCTGTTGCAGTCCTCTTGGAGGTGTGTGTATGGCTGTGCATGTGCTCGTAGATATACATCCTTTGTGTGTAAGCGTGTGCATGCATTGAGCGAAGTGTTGGCGTGTGTCACCCATGCGTGCAGTGACACTGGCAGATAAATCTTGGGTCACTTCTCTATGTTGCGTGCACTTCCCTCTCTTCGTGCTTCTCTTTCCTCCCGTGTTTTCCCCTGACTGCCTTTACCCCTCCTTCCTCTCTGGAGAGGTTTCACTATCCATTGAAAGGGTTGAACGGTGTGTGCGGTGCAGAATACAAAGCAGGAGGAGAGAACTGGGAAAGAACTCTGGAAGACTTGAGATGCTTATCCTAATGTGATTCAAAACACTTCTGAAATTGACTCGCAATGACTGCTTAATGACACAACTGCCAGGCGCAACTCTCTGGTGAGAATCGACTAAATGCGACATAATCAGAATCAATGTCCTGACGTATCCTGGCGTATCCGACTATGTATTTGAATCATTTTCCACCATGCCGATGGTAAAACCTATCTTTTGGTTTGTGCTAGAAGGCAAACCATCATTTCCAACCCATTTTTGGAAATAACTTTGTCTAAAAATAAAGTATTAACGGTTGTTTAATTAGGGTTATGCTTCTGATTTTATTTTGGGGATGAGCAAATACCCCAAAGATTTTTTCCATCCATAGGCATTTTTCATGGGTATTGTAACATGATCAACAAAAGACATGCAAAGAAAAACCCTCACCTTTGGCTTGTTCCCGTTAGTGTCCAACACCATCCTCCAGTCAGAGCCATTATTGCTGTAGCCGAGGCGGAACTTCTTCATGAAGACTTTGTTCTCACGGTGCTTCCCTCCCTGGATGATCAACCCCTTCACCAGCTTCTCCTCACCAAGATCCACCTGTAGCCATTCGCTGGTAAAGGGCTGAGGCTGGGGCAGCAGGGTCCACCCTGTCCTGCTGGTCAGCAGGCGGGCGTTCTCTGGTACCCAGCTCCGGTCAGTGTGGGATGACGCAGTGATCTGGTTGTCAGTGATCAAACCTGAAACCATCCCCAGCATGCCCGAGCATGGGTACTCTGAAAGACAAAAGGTAAAGCTTTTTGATGCAAAGTAATGAAAGGCTGCAGAGATGGCAGATAAATAGGCAACAAAAGACTTGATCCAGATCCAAAGGCTTGATGTTCAACATGGTTCACGATGCTTCAAGCTTAGTTTGGTGAGTTTCAGGTTCATATAGGGGCAACAGGGATGGTGAAAGTCAAAGTGAGGAAGACAATTCCCTAAACTCTTTGTGATGTTACTGTGATCTCTCTCGCTATTCTCTTTCTCTTTCTCTCTCTGTCTGCAGATCTCATGCATACTAATTCCTCCGCCTGAAGCGGTTGTCTCCAGGCAGCCAATTAAAACCCTCCTCTCGGTTGGTGCTTCCATGTCCTGCATTCTGGGAGCCCTTTTTCCTTTTCATCTCCCTTATTCAACCCCCTCCCTCTATAGACTCACAAATACTCGCACACCAAAACACGTTCTCTTTGTGTTTTATCTGCTGCTGCACTCATCTACCTTCTGCTCCACAGCTGTCAACATCTGTGGGACTGTGCCTGTAACACCTTGTTGTTTCCTGTCCACATTTTCAAACTTTCTTCTTCTCCTTTCATTCTACGTCTCTGATCTTATCCTATTGTAACTCTCTGTGGGTTTTTTTAGCATCCTTGGAGATGTTTCCCTTTCGTTTTCAAAAGGAGAGCTGTTTACTTATTTTTTTCTCTTTCTTTTTTCTTGAGATTTCATATCTACAGATGAACAGGATAACAACCTGTTGGTACAGCTTGGAAGCTTTTGCATGTTTAAACCTGATTCTTTTAACTTTCTAGATCCAACCCTACAGCCTGATTAACATTTCTAATTGGTTTTTGAGCCATTATGTTTGACCAACCCTCTTTTTTTGCAGGTGGTCCACATAAAAACGAAAAAAAAAAAAGATGTTTCAAGGATGTATTACACTGTTGGACTGTTGAACTACTTTGAAGGTGAGGATATAGTATCATTTTTAAAGTTTTCCTTGTATTCTTTGCTGTAAATTGCACCTGGATTATTTCTTTAGAAATGACCACAATAACCAAAAAGCCGTGAGTCCAATCTACAGATACATATATAGTTTGTTCTAAACATGAAAGTTTCACAATATTATAATTACTCTTAGAAGTGTGGCAGCAGCTTGTATTATGGATAAATCTTCCTGCCTGTCTCATATGAACCTTCCTATAACACTTAATCCCAACACACTGAGTCAAGGACCTGCAGTAAGCAATAACATATTTACTATCTGGCTCCCACGGAGGGCTAAATCCAGGCGTTATTACATCTATCTGTGTCTGCATTAGACAAAGTGTGCACTGTACCACTGCATAGCAGCATCTGGGAAAAAGTGAGCAAAGACTTGGAGAACAAAGCCGCATTTAGACTTTCTCTCAATGGTTATCTAAAGCAGCTCCTATGCAGACCCGTGAGACGAATCACTGGTCCTGCATTCTAAAAAATCGGAGTTCAAGGAACAGACACTGGACGTGTGGGAAGTCTCTGGACTGTTTTTTTCAGAGTTTTTCTATCCTCTCTCTTTTGTCTTTGGCCAAGACGTGTTTGCGAATGGTCACAGGGGCAAGCCTCTGATAGAGCAAATCTAAGGCACTGCACGCTGACCGCCTTTGAAGTGGGAGGATATGAGAACAAGGTACGTGTGTGAAGTGTGTGTGTGTGTGTCTGATCTGAGTTTAGACACTTTGGGTGAACTCCCCAGGTCATCTGGAGCTCTTAATTGACTTCAGCTGCGATCACAGAAGCTTCAGAGATGGCATGCATGCAATGACACACCCAGAGGAACAAACAAGTGTGTATGCACATGTGTGTGTTTTGTGGACTGTAAGCATGTAGGTGGTGATATGCATGGACATGCGGGCCACATTTGGGCTTTGGGTGGAGCATCAGTGGCTCATCACAGATATTTATATACCGTGGCATATTTACAAAAAACAGGGTGGTAGATCTTTTTTATTAATGACTAGCTGTTTGTATCGGCTTAGGCACGCGACCATGATGATTTAGGGAAAAACATCTTGCAACCTTCAGGGTACAGATCATCCTCTAATCTGATGCCTGAATTATGGTTTGACATCTAAAGTGGAAGGTGGGCACCTTTGAATAGTTTTATATAGCTTTCCACCCCAAGTTTGTGTCACATGTTGGTGCACTGTGGCTATTACTGTGCTACTATGGCAGCACAAGAGGAGTGGAGCCGCACTAAAAAGAGTTCCATATTTCTCTCAGCAAAAGTTTCTCAGTAAAGTTCTGGTATCAGGGATTCATAACTCAAGGTAGAACGGAGTGAGTCAGAGAGTTTATGCAGTCCTCAAGAGCCTCACAATTTCTCTCTCTCCGACTGCACTGCTAGCTACAGTGGAGCTGGCAGTCTCTTCAGAGCACCCAGGGGTGCTGACGTCCTTACGGAGGCCCTGTGGTGACTTCAATTCTGTGATGTGTTTTTACGCTCCATGCAGCGGTTTGGTCCCATGCCCGAAATGTACACCCCAGCTGTAACCCTGCTGTAGTGCCTTGCCTCTGCTTTTACATGAGCGGCCACACATAAGCACACTGAACGCTTGTACGCTTTGATTATTATTATTAGCACATTTGGCCTGCTGAAACTAATCCTGACCCTAACTTTAATCCCAGGCTTAATCCTGCACTAACAACATTGACAAAACATAGCTGTTTTTTTCCCTGTCCTTGTAAGATATACTCAGAGTACGGAAAAACAAAACACGCGGGCAAGCGGTAATTAACATTCAATACACATGCTCATAAATCCATGTAGACAGATGTGCTAAAACCATATGAAAGTGAGCCACACACACACACACACACACACACACACACACACACACACACACACACACACACACACAAACACACACACGTACCACTCATTAAAATAACATCAACAAAAAGGCAAAGATGAGAGCAGCTCTGCCAAAATCAAAGCTCTGTAAGCAAAAGACAGACTGTGGTTAAAGAGGAGGCTGAAAACCAGATCAGCGGGAGGGATGGGACTGTATAGAACCCGCCCAGCTCCAGCTCTCTCTGCCTGCCAGCTGTTGGCTCCATTTATATTGAATGAGGTACATCTAAACACGGGGTAACATAAATAGGTAATCCGCCTTCATATGCCACTCGTCTATTATGCAGCAGCCTGCTTCAGCCTCAGAGCAGGACTCTCATAGAAATAGAGCATCATATCACACCTAGAAAGAGTGAGGTGTTTGTGCAACTGGGGCCAGGATGGGAAATACAAGTATGCTGTAAGAAGAAGAGAACTAAACCAACACTGGGACATGTGCATGAATCATAAATAGAGTCAGTGGCATCATTTGATTATTGAATTTCTAAACAGTATCGTAAAGAGTTGTGTGTTTTCGGTGGCATCTGTGTGCAGAGATAGAGCTCGTATGTGTGAGTGTATGGATAGTATGCATGCAGATCAGCAGGAATCCCAGCAGTACCCACCTGATATCTTGCATCCATACACCTCGAAGCGCAGTGCGATGCCTGTTTCCCAGGTAACGGGACGGATCCGGACAAAGCGCGTCAGCGTGGGTTTGGGCAGCATCGTCTTGGCAACGTCTGTTGGGTTGGTGTTGCCTTGAAAAACCTGTGATAGAGGCAGAAGAAAAGCAAATTATTGACTGAGCACGTTGAGTCAAGGTGCAGGGTGGAATTTGTGTGAGACCTTGGCCGCACTGAATGTAGAATCGGAGAGAGGCATGGAAGGAAAAGTAAGACTCATTTAATGAGATTAAGATGGTGTGAAAGTGAAAATAAAAAAATAAAGCAGCTTAGTGATAACACCGTGGTTCTGTTTTCTTGTCACCCCTGAAATCGCCCAAACACTTCCTCTTTGCGCCACATGCAGCAGCTTAAACACGCTGTGGCTTGTAACTGTGAAACCTGAGGCGGCATGTGTAACATTGACAAGACCAGACTGGCTCAAGATGCCCTTTTTATGTCCTCCAGTTCCAGATTTGGTGGAAGCTTTACTGCAGTGTCTTGTTTTAAGGTCAGAGATGTCACTGTTCCCCCCTGGGGTCCGTTGACAGTTTACTAGCACCATTCGAAGAGGTTGGCCACCCAGCAAAGCAACTCCCCACGGTCCATCACAGTTCATTCTGCGTAACTGAATCACACTGGTGACCGTGCGACCTCCTGACCTCCCTGACAGAAATGCTATGGGGCACAGAGGAATCCAGCTGAGACGAGCAGGATGGACAGACAGATAACACTTCTATGAAAATGCCACCAGGGGCTGAACCATTAGTCCATGCAGCCTGCCTATCCCCTCTGCAACCCATTCCCTGAGCAATACCTGTCAACCGCGTCACTAAGGGACCCTGCAACCAAGTCATCCACTCTCTTAAATGTCACGCTGAGTCTCCACTCGCTTGCCGTAAAGTGGCTTTTTCCAGAGCGGCGCTAAGACGACAAACTGCAGGCTCAGCATGTACCAAATGGTATCCCTCCGCACAAAAGCACTTTAGAGTCCGGAACAACACAGTCCAGGCTTACCACGGCACCTTTAAGCCCCCACTTTACAGAAGGGGTTGTGTACTTCGGAGAGACCATAAAATAATCAGACCCAGGGGCATGTGTACACTGCAGCACAAACATGCTTGTTTGGATGCTCTTTTGTCGTTGCTGAGAACTTTTTTTTTTTATTCCACTTGCGGCTTTGCCTTGTGGTATTTACAAGTCACACACACACACACACATCTCTGACCCTCTAGATGCCCAAAGTGGAGGGTGTGTTTGCCTCCAGATGGACAAAACCTGGCCTGTTTGACAGGCTGATCAGCAATCAATGGTTACAGCCTGTCACACTGTGGTCAAGCATGCCACCCCTCCCCTTCTTTTCTCTTCTTTTCCCTCTCTCCTGGACCCACCTCTACCAGCTGCTCAAACATGACAGCCTCTTCTGTTCCTTTCTATCGCTATCCCTGTTAACTCTTGTTTGTCAAGTCTTTTGTCATCTGTGTTTCTTTTACGACAAGCTGACAAGTCCTTGACATAACACAGCGCCACATTCCTTACATAATCCTCCCTATACTACTGTGGTACTCTATTAGTACCGCAGTGTGTGCTCGAAATACCATCCACTGCATTACCAATGCCGAGGAAAGTGTATAATTGCACGTTTGGATACAGAGATTCAAGTACATATAGCTGGGTATTTCCCCTTTTGTTTAGCTCAAAGGCAACTTGGAACATACCACAAGTCAAGTCATCTGACTGCTATACCAAGATGGGATATTCCAAGTGTAGTGCATGTGCAGGCGTAGGTTTTATGACACATACACTGGTCAGGCAATGGTAAAATTAAAAATATTTTATCATCTAGTCTGCTGTAGAAGTCTTATGTAGAGTTAGGGGCAGCAAAAGTATCTAGAAATGTTGTAAGAGCTCCATGTTTCCAGATAATTTCACCTTTTTTTCACTGCAAAAACATCAACTGATGTCTTTAGACCCCTACTGGCTAATGAGACTTTTATCACACAAAGGTTGAGGAATAGTAAGTCTCCTACCTTTTGCTTGGAGCCTTCCTTCAAAGTGATCCAGTCCTCTCCATTAGAGCTGACATCCACTTTATAAGACTTGACAAAGTAAACCCTCCTGGTCTCCTGGGAAATGGCGCCCTGGGTGCCTATGGCTGAGACGAACCGCAAGAAACCGAGGTCCACCTGTGTGAAGGGGAAAGAAGAGAGAAAAGACAACTGAGAAAAAGCTGCTTAAAAATGATTTATCAAAAGGAAAACCCTGCGGGCCGTGAGAACTACAGGATTTCCCTGTCACTTTTAAAGAGAATGCTGATTAACCGGAGCTGATACAGTTGATATATGTAATGCTCTTTGCCTGTTCAAACGCATGAATAATTTTTGTAGAAAAAGGCCTTCAATGCATGGTCTGTATTAATAATGCACTGTCAAGCTGGAGAGTTAAAAATATAACCACACTATTAGCATCACCTCTGGCTATAGTCTCATCGGCTGCTACCTGGAATTTAATAAACAGCAATGAAATGATTTTCACATTAATGAAAGAGACACAGGATGACAACTTAATTTCCTGAGATGGGAGACAAGAGCTTATTGGATAAAAGTGAACGTTGAATAGAGCGAGATCTGCAATCACATTATCAAAACTGGCCAAGAGGAAAGAGAAATACAGATTGAATATCAAATATTGTGCCTTTAAAATATGCAGGGCTTTATAAAGTAATCATGAACTGCGGTACATTACCGGGAAAGCTATTATATTTTCACAAGGAGGCAACCAGAGGCGGCGGGGTCAGAGAGGCACGCGAGCAAGCGTCTGTAGTCGCACATACGGTATAATGTTTTCGTGTGTGTGTGTGTTGCGTTCAGGGCTGACACTGGGCAGAGGACGTCACTGGTTTGCATCAGACCTGGCAAAGGAGCGCTGTCTCTGTCTGCCAGCCATCATGACTGTTCACAACAATGACCATCACTGCCAGGAAAAAGGACACACACACACACACACATCTTCTATATGTCACCGTGACTTCTGTTTCTGTGGTAAGAATAGCTCCCAAACTGGATTTTCATTATGTTAATGCTGCTGCCTGTTGCCTAACTTCACTGACTCAGAGCTATTGCCAGCTCTGAGACACACACTGAATTTTCCAGCTACCAGTCATAACAAATCGACTCCCTTTGACCTCCATGATGCTGTC
This sequence comes from Larimichthys crocea, assembly GCF_000972845.2. Lineage (NCBI taxonomy): Eukaryota > Metazoa > Chordata > Actinopteri > Sciaenidae > Larimichthys > Larimichthys crocea. Next base: position 17,944,776 of record NC_040033.1, on the reverse strand, counting down.
TTAACCCCACGATACCATCCCTTCATCCATAACAGAAGAAAAGTGTGGGTGTAGTGTGAATCTGAAAGGCTTTTAAAAGGAATGTAAACTCCTCAGCATATGAAGCTGCATGCTTAATTTTAACAAGCGATAACACTGTCTCTGACAGGCTGAGCTGACGTTAATGAGGAGTAATGGTGTTGCGTGCAGACGCCACTAAAACACGAGAGTGAAGGAAGCCGGGGCGTCGGTAGAACAGGTTTCCAGATCACGATGAGAGCGGAGGCCTTTCATGTTGACGTGAGATGGGTTCGGGCTTTGACGGATTGGCGACCAGAGTCTCAGGGTGGATTACTGAACCGACGCAGAGGAGATCATCGGTATGTGCACGGGTAAGGGGGTGTAAGAAAGAGCGACAACAGTGAAATCCTTTATGTGAGAGCGAGCAGACAGACACAGAAGCACGCACATATTTTCGAAAATTAATACCAGTGTGATCTGCCTCCCAAAATCTCTATAGAGCTCCAGCATGTTAAAACCATACACGCTAGCTGTGTCTGCCAACCCTATATCCAATACTGTGCCACGCTTAATGACTTGGAGCAAAGAGCAGGAAAAGAACATCTGCGTGCCACAGAACGCTGGTCATTCCTGCCCCTTGAATTCACTTCCAGAAGTAAAAAGACATAAACAGATGGGAGCAATAAATGAGCTTCCACCACGCTATTCTCTCACTCTCTCTTGGCTACTCGAAGGATTTGGATGGATGGAGACTAACAAAAAAGACAGTCACATACAGAGACAGAATACTTTTGTTCCTGTCTACAAGCTCAAGGGGCTTATACAGCAAGTCCCAGATTTCTTTTGGGTCCACAAATAGAGACAAAATCAAATCCCCCCAGCTTCAGACCATTCCCGGCTAATAACGCCGGAGCTGGATCCCTCTCTGCAGGGTAAATGGCCATATGTGCCAACACTGGATGAGGAAAGCAGCGGATGGCAGCGAGGCCTTGCGTCTGCGTCTATTAGCCCAGGAGGGTCTTTAACATCTGTGTTCAAATGGCCAGCCTGACTCATTCCCAATCTGGACCAATGGCAAAGCGACTTACTGAAGAGACTCACCTAAAAAAGGTCTAATGGGAAGACTTGGCCTTGGGATGTTTTCTCTGAACAGATCTCATTAGGTGTAATGGAGAAGAAGCGCCACTGGGAATGAAATGAGTGGCGGGGCTAATTGGGACCATCATGGATGCTCAGACTCAAACAATATGGTGAAATATGTGTGGTTTGAAGAGGGTCGGACTAATATATGAGTTTAATCATTACTCTGGGCTGACTGGAAAGTTTTGGTACAATAATGTTTTTATTTAAAGGGTAGCAATTTCTTGAGGGGTTCTCTGCCATTGGGTGTGGCGCTCTCGAACTCGAACATACTTTCATCACTTGTGGTTTAACAGTTCTGGGGTCCACACACACCACACGAGAGATGCTGGGGCAAACTGAATTATTGTAATTTTTGAAAGTTTTTGGAACAGCAACTCAAATTTAATGATACTGGCATCAGGGTAAGCTCTGACAGGACGTGACAGGGAGAAAAATGATGAAAGAGCGCAGAAGGAATGGAAAAAGGCAAGTCGAAAAGAAGAACGGAGAGGGTCGGGAGGGGAAGCCACTGACAGTGATGCCTTGGAAGATGTGAAGGACAGAAGCATTGGGTCTCTGGTGAAGGAGTGCACAGACTAGATCAATTTCACAGGCACGGGCTGATAACAGGGCCTGGGTAATGAGCAAAGCATGATTTATTAATGGCTGCTTGTTGGAGGCAGAGGAACGAGGCAGAGGCTGCGCTAACAGACCAGGGTTACACGGGTCAGGGAGAGAAGACGGACTGCCAAGACGCTTGGATGTAAAGCACAGCACATCCCACACCACGGAGACCGCAGTGAAAACAAACAGGCTCAGATAATGATTACTAGTGGGACTCCTTTTAGCGCAGAACCGCGGATTGCACTAGCTGACCTATATACATAAACCAATAACCAACATTTAGAAATCGCAAGCAGTGCAAAGTGGATCTTGGGTAAATAAATCACTCACAGAGATGATAAACTATTTGTCACTGAGCCGTGAAAGGCTGAATCATGCTTAATGGGTGATGTAATCACCGCACGGAAAGGTGTGAATTATGACTCCTAATCTGGCATCTATAGGGACGTGCTGCGTTTATGAAGCTTTGCTGATCCGACAAAATGAAGTCTTGTGTCTGTTCAACATACCTAACCGTCATTGTTATTTCTACTATGAGAGGGCGTTTGGACTGAAGCCCACCTATAGACAAATGACACAATAGTGTACACAGTAACTCATATCTGGAGGGACACACACACACTCTCAGCCATAAACATGCCAGGCTGGGTAAGAAATCACCCAGACTTCTCAGAATCTTTCAATAAAGCAATAGCGGGCTGATATGTGGGCAGGACTTCATCGTGTCCTTGTCCCCAAAGAGTTTTTTTTTTTCCTGCTGTAAGCATAGTCCAAAATATGTTGGACTCTATGTGTGTGTGCTCTATCGTCCTACTGCGAGGCAAACCGATGACTCAAAGCCCTTCGCCTCACAACAGCCAGAATACATGGCTCCAGTCGTTTCACACAGTAATGAAACCAGAAAGGCAGAAAAAGAATTAGTCGTGCTCGGGCTTGTAACATCAGCCAGTTAAAGCCTGGTGTGTGCGCAATTAGATCAACACACTGAAATCCACATCAGGCGATCGAATGAGGCTCATATATGTGTGTGTAAGTGTGTGGATAAATGATGGGGAATGACAGACAGGCAGTGTATTTATGTATTTATGTGTGTTTGTACAAGTTTGAAGAGATAATTTTCCAATTATGCCTCAACAGCAGTGGCAGCTGTGGGCGTGATCATTAGGGTCTATCCGATACTATTGTCTCAGCGCTGAATGACTCAGATGTGCAGCAAGGCCACATGATATGTATTTGACGCTAAAGCCTAGTCATTGTTGTGTGGGTGCAGTGAGGAGACATGTGGTTTATAAGGCCGGGAAAGGGAGGGGGCGTTCAAGAAACAGCAAAGGCTCAAAAGCTTTATCTCTTGCTGCTTGATTGGCTTATAATTGAGTTGCCAAGAACTTGTATGCAGCAATCCGTACTCTGGAAAAAGTTTACTGAATACTTTCTTTTAAATCCATTTCTCTGCTTCCCCAACAGAGGGGGGAAAAATAGCTTCCTGTCTGTGTGTGTGTGTGTGTGTGTGTGTGGGCTGCTGAGTGAATAACCGAGGCCTCTGGGGAATGAGTTTATTCGTTTTCCCTCACCAAAAACAACAACAAGAGAAATGCCGATGGTGAGAAAAGGAGGGAGCGCTCCTCTGTGTTCCAATTCAAAGAGCAGCTGGTAGACATATACAGAGACGGGCCGTCCTAGAAACAACCTCTGGAAATGCTTTATGGATCTCAAAGGATGGTATAGCCAGAAGAAAGATAGCCTGGAATCACTCCGGGACATCACAGAGATGCAGGGCCTCTAAGTCACCTGTTTTTATTTTTGCATTCATAATCCGAATATAATGTCCTTTGTATGGTAATGAGAGACATTTTTGAGCACTGACATGCACACAGCTACCTCGCCAGACGTGTTTCTAGCCCCAGATGTAGCATTTCGAAACCAGCTTTCAGCAATCTGTTCACTAATTTCACTCACAGTACTGTGTGTAACGGAAGCTTTTTGGAATAGCTCCATTACCTGAAAGTGTAATTAATTCTCCTTTCATGAAAATTATATTACTCAAATGCTGCAGGACCTATGAGCTCTACTCCCGACCTTCCATTTATCACAATAGTCACCTGACAGAATTACAGTTTATTTTTAGCCCCCCGACACCTCTTTGGTGGCATTAAATTATGCATGTCTTCCCATCTGTTTTCCTGACAAAGAGCGATATACAGGTCGAACGACAGCTATAATAAAATAAAAGCTTGTCTGGTTTGTTGCTGTGGCATGATTAAATGTTTCGGTCCGGGCATTTCAACAGTCAGATTTTAAGGTTTCCTTCCTTCTGAATCATCTTTGAGACTCCAGAGTCATTCCCATGCCTGCAATGCACACATGAGTAACTCTGAGTAATGATTATGAAACTAAGAAACAGTGATCAGGAAGGAAAAGAGTGCGACTTGAAAGTGTGTCATGTCTGGAAGCGGCTCAATGATATTATTCCAGGATATACAGCTGCGGATGACCGTTTAGTGATGACGACTGACTAGAGCGCTCTCAGGCATTTTCCTTGTCTATAGCTCAGACAGTGAAAATGACACTGATTACGGCGGAGCTGAGTTTTTGTCTTTGGGTACTTATGCGTCGCTGTTTCATTTCATTACATCATGCCATCCTTCATGTTTCGATTTCTAGTCCCACTTTTGGGCTACTTCACTCGAGTATGGGTCTCTATCCTCTCATTGATTTTCCAATTGAGAGTGATGCCGGGGAGCAGCCAGGCACAGACAGCATCCATTGTTTCCATTTGTACGACACGATGATGATCTCACCGGCAGCCACATGCCAACCTCCACTCCTCCGCTCTCGCTAGACTTCATCAACTGAGAAGCTGCTGTTAATTACCGGTCCATATTCTAATTACTCATCACTCGGCGCAGCGGTAAGCCCTGGAACGGGGACAGAAATGAGGAGAGAGACAATGACAATGAAAGGGGGCATTTCTGCAACTCATTGACCTGGGGTAATTGAACGCACATTTGGATGCGGAGGGAAAACAGGATATGACAGAGTGCGCTGGTTTAGCGTCTGACGTTAGCCTTTGCACTCTCTGTCGTGGAAGAGATAAACGCCATGGTGTGCAATTAGTGGTCGTTTGGTTGGTCAGGCGGCGGAGCTTAACCTGTTATCTTTGCTAAGTGGCCTGAAGTTTCGGGGCGCAGTTTGCCTTGCTGGATCACGTGAGGAAAGAGTTTTCCAAACTTCCCTGTAAACCTGCAACAAGTTCGCCTGTAAATGCTCGACTTTACTTTGAGATTAGCATCACAAGCTGGAGATAAAGGAGCATATTTGAGTGAACAAACACCGATACGCGTCTCAGGTTTAGTGCTTTCATCCATCAGACAAACAAGATTAAAGCATTTCTCACATGACAAGCGTAAAGGGACTCACTATCTGCTCTTATGATTAAACAATTTAGGTTATCAGAGACATACAGAGGCTCATAAATACATAAATACCAATGAGGTAATCAGAGATAATGTATCCTGGCAAGAAGATTGAGGATAATGGCAGGAGCCATTGCAGCTAAATTATAGATATGGAGAGCAAAATAAACTCAGGCTCACGGGGACAAAAAAAACTAGTGTATGGGATGTAAATGAACTGTATATTGCCATTATGAGATGCTCAATAAAGAGGCTTTCAGGTATTGACAGTTGGGCTCCATCCAAGACGGTGTAAATTATTCATGTGTGTATGTGCGATCAATGGCAGCTGCCTGACAGAGTTCCAGTCTTGCTTTTATTGCATCATTCAGATGATGTGGCGACTCTCGCCGGTCATCAGATTGTTTCTCTGACATATTTGACGAAGACATTCCACACTATGTCAGCTTCAGAGCTATTTTTTCTTGTCGTAGTCCCCCCGGGAACCATCAGGGCATGACGGACCAGTCTGGTAACATATACCTTTCCCTCAGATACAAGTGTGTTGTGCAGTTGCAGGTATTTTTCCTTGCCGATGTTATGTGTCACTCAGGTTTTCCTTGTGGAACCAGTCTGAATTCATAAAGCAAGGATCAGGCTATAAGCTGGAAAGTCTGCAGGTGAACCCTCATTTGTTTTTTTGCAGGAACCTGCTGCACAGACCCCCACTATTCATCCTCTTAAGCTTCAAAGAAAGCCATGGCTCACATGGGCAGATAATATGCAGAAATCTCCCCCTGCCCTGATGTGGATCTGTCGACCTGACTTTACAAAGAAGAGTGAGGAGAAGAAGTGGACAGATCTGAAAGGAACAAGGGGAAAAAACATGAAATGAAGGCCTGTTTTGAGGGATTATTGCCTCTTTCTTTACTCCCTCCTCAAGCCACAAACCCCCTCAAAGGACATCTGTCCATCTCTGTGTACACCAAAGGGGCTGATTAATGGCCTGGCTAACCCAGCACTCAATGCTGAAACACACCACACCAATCTAATTACCCAGAAAAGAGCATGCAGACTCGAGCATCTTGCCCGCCTTCTCTGCATGCATCAGAATGAGGTAGCATTAAAATGGACGACAAATCTGGATTATGTTCGTCAAAAAAAAAAAGAAAGAAAGAAGGAAAGCAGAGTGAAGGAAAATGCCCAGGAATCAAAAGACCGCCTATCATGAATAATAAAACGGTCTGCCTCAAACTGCAGTCAGGGAATGATAATGAAATAAATAATGAATTGATTACTATGCATCTGACGGAGCACTGAGATGATCTGAACGTGCCGCGAGGGAGCCCGAGCTTGTTGCAGCACCACGGACAGGCTTAATGAAAGAGGAATGAGGAATTCTACTCTTTTAATACCACTTGTGATAATTGGGCTTCTGCTCAGAGTGCTCAGCACAAGTGCATCGCACTTCTTAGAAAACATAAATTATGTGGCAACCACAGGCTTGGCTCTTTCGCTGCGTTTGAAATGAGAAATTAGAAGAGCTCCATTCTGTGTTTTGATCTGATTAGTATTGGGAGATCAGCATGCCCATTACGGCACATCCCTTTACAATCCAGTTTTTACTGCCAAATCAAATCCTCGATATGATCAATACTACAGCAGGGATAGTCTTGAGTGGCAACAAATCATTGTGATCACTTGTAATTTCCGCTGACAAAAAGGCAAACTGGGGTAGAGTAGTCTATGTAGTCTATCTGACTATGAACAATGGACTTTCCTTCCAGAGAGACAAATGCTTTCATGGATCAGACTTACAAATGGTAGAGAAAGTGGTAAAGGAGGCCATGTTTCTTCCTAATCCACTCAGATACATGCTGGGTTCCTCTGCGGGACGGTACCGACCTCGCCAGACTCTCTTACTCACCCGCAAAGCCAAGGACACACACATGGACGCACGCATGCAGGGGAGAATGCACGTAAACCTGCATACATACACGCTGATTAAATTAGTCTGAAGGAGCACCGGGGGCCCTCAGGACAATATTTTCATTGCAATAATAAAGGAAAAGCTTGCTTATGGCCCTTCCCAAGCAAATATTTGGCTTTGGGTCAGCTCTATTATTCATCCCCTGAGGAATATGCAGGAGCCAAACTTTTCAGCGATGAAGCAAAGACTGAAGAAAAACAGTAGAAAAAGAAAAACAGTCTGGGCATTTACAAGGCCTGGAGGCTTTCGCCTAATAAATCAAACATGCTCCAAATGCATCTCGGGAGTGCCGCTGTGATTGTGTCACTGGGGGGTTTGTGCTGTGAGTGGACTTGGGATATGTGACTTATCCCCATCTGGGGATGGAACAGCTAAATCCTTAATCTTTCCACATAAAGTTCCCCCCGGTGGGTGATGATCGCTTTGTGCAGATAAGCTGACAGACAGAAAAATACGGCAGAGCCTGTTTGTGTGTTTGTGTGTTTGAGTGTGTGTGAGAGAGAGAGAGAGAGAGAGAGAGAGAGAGAGAGGATGGGCACGATGCCTGGACTAAATCCCAGCATCCCCGGAGGCAGCCACTGTTATCAAGAAAAGGGAAAGTTATCAGGTAGGACAGGAAGACAGAGGGAGAGAAAAGACACAGACAGATAGGTAGACAGTGACAGAGAGAGTGGACACTATGTGAGGCATGGACTCAACCACCCGGAGGTCCATCAGGATGGCTGACATTCATCATCGAAATTGTTAGGTCTTGTCAAAGCGTTTGAGAGAAGCTGCTCCTCTCGAGACTGAAGGACAAACACAGAACACTCCTACTGTGTTCAAGCAGGCGGCAGTCACTTCTAATACTGCCTACACCCTCACACGGTGACTCACCTCCAAAAACATACTGCAGGCCAATCTCTCTACGCCGCCATGGTTTACTGTCCCTACCTTTCCTGAAGTAACTGAAACTACCTTCAAAGCAATTATCTGTGATATTTGAATCTAATAACCCTCCTTAAAAAATCAATAACTTCCTCTTTATGATATGAAAAGCAATGTGGTACCTGTATCCACTCTTTGTTTGAGTCCTCCGCCGGCGTCCATGCATTTTCATAGTAGTTGAGTCTGGAGCGCTCTGGGGACCAGCTGGGGTTGTACTGGGATGAGGCCATGATTTGGTCTGATGTTATCTCTCCCGATTCCATTCCCAAAGGGTCGCTACAGTCAAAGTCTGCAGGGAGGGGAAGGTGGCGAGGACAGATAGGAGGTAGAGAAAAATAATGGAAAAAGGAGAGAAGAAGATGTTTAGTTGAATTCGGAGCAGTGAAAAGCACTAAAATGTACCCAGCGTGTGCTTTCAGTGTCCCCAAGAATCAGAGCTGGTCTCTGGGGAGCGAGGACACCACACCAGAGGCACTCAGCAATACTGGCCGGAAAAGAACAGCACATCAGCGACGCCTCAGTAAATCCTTTCTGTTTCCCTCTCTTTAGTTTTTAATGGAAGCAGGATGGAAGTCTTCTGCATTACGGCATAAAAATGTCTTCATAAAACATTCAGTGTGGGCTAAGTTTATGCCAGTATTAGGTGTTAAAGTGACTTTCACTTTAGTTATTTCTTCCACTGACTGGATCTGTTTCCCTCACCTCCCTGTGGGCAGTTTATCTTTTTTGCACACAGTGACTATTTTTCTCAGTTTGGTCTCTTGAGGGAGTTTAGGTGTGTTTAGTATCTGCAGTTTGGGGCCATATATCACACTCAATGGCCCAGCCACCCATGGTAGGAGGTGACTTCCCTTGTTTGTATTGACATGGGGCAGCCGTTTTGAGGCATCCTGGGCTCCGTGGCTTGAGGTCGGCCTCTCTGACCCCTGGAGGTCGGACATGCTGACACCGCTGTGCACAGAGCGAACAATATGACCCTTTGCTCCGGTCGTATAATGTCACCACAACGCAGAGGTATGTGAAGGCACACTTTCACACATTCATGTGGGCCATTATTCTTCTTCATTGTTTATTGACTTGTTTTTTTGTCGGACGGTGACGTCGGTCATAAAGCACCTTGACAGCATTTGTTAACTCTTGCCTGCTCCTCTAAATGCAAGTCTACCGCCTCCACAAACATATGGTCCTTTGCTCAGACATGCAGTCTTGTGTTTGTGTATACACGGACACACACACACACACACACTCAGAGGGCACAGGATGAGGAGCAGTGTGGAACTGCTATGTGGCTGCTGCCTATGAGCTAACACAGATGGTCCTCCCATCTGCCACACTGCAAAACACACCTCAGTCACTGGGTCAGCGTGTGTGTTTGTGCTTTACAGTGTCAATGCGTGGTTGCGTACGTATGCTGTCACGCGCGCGAGTGTGTCGGAGTCTCAGTGTGAAGGCTGAGAAAACTGTCTCGCACCTTTCCACTCTCATCTCCGGGCTCTCTTTGAGAAGACTGCCCGCTCTTGTCAAACTTTTGTACTCGGGTCGACATCTAGATTACCGGATCACGATCAAGGAAAACACAAAGAGGCGTTTGTCTGCTGCTAAAGAATGGTATCTGATCGTGTGGGTTACCGACCAAAGCGGTGCTGATAGTCGAGAAGACAGTGAGGGTGTATGTTTGAGGAGACTGATTGGAGGGAATTAGAGCAAGAGAAACGGGTTAAGAACAAAAGACAAGGCCTCCCCGTCATCACCTTATCACCTCTCATCAGTTGCTTTCAGCTCGAGTGTACCCTTCCCCTTGCAGAAGCGAGAAAATCCACCGTGTATTATTCATAAGTGGATTATGAATGATTCAAGCCGTGCGAGTCTGGAGGAGTGCAGGCAAAGTTTGGAGAGGTTTTTTTTCTATCTTGGATACGTCTCGGTCGGTGATGTAAGACCAAGCAACTTGTGTAAAGTCAACGTATTTACCGATCACATGTTTCATCATGCCTCCAAACGTATAAAGTTGATTTGCGTAATCTGATCTTAGATTTGTGATTAGAGCGACTCAAGTAACTCGGAGGAAAACTAAGGAGAAATGACATCACCAGTCATCATGTTCGCTTTACTGTGAAGGAGGAGTTATTTCATTTGTTGTGTGTGTGCGTGTGTGTCTTCCCTTTAGGCAAGAGAAAATCCTTTTTGGAGATGATTAGTAGATTTGTTGAATGTCATCCATCTTTATTACCGTTCAAAGACTGCCTGTGTGTTTGGGGTGGTCTAGCCTCTGGACAGATTTATGACTCTTACCAGCGCTCGTCTTCCTTAATGAAATGTTTAGTCGGAGCGTTTTGCAAAATGGGGTCACGGTGGTCAGGCCCTGTGATGACAATGCTGCATGTAAACCCCCCACCCCAGGAGTGTGTGTGTGTGTGTGAGTGTGGGGAAGCAGCCTTTTGGAGCCTGTCTAGGCCCACAGTGTGTAAAAGTCTTGTAAACCACGGGAGGCAGACTTGTACCTTGTGGCACATTCACTGTATAAAGAAGCAGGAGGTGTTTATTTAATAACTCTTAAGCTCTTTTAAACGTGTGGGAATTTGTCATAATAGGGCCATGAGTGGCTTCAGTTGCAGACACATCTGCTTTTTACTTTTAGTAAGATTCCTCTGGGGGTTACTTTATTGCCCTCTAATTCTCACAGTTACCCAGTTTCAATTTAAGCTCATCCAATCCAAATTTTCTTCCACTGAACAAACCTCTCTGGATTGTGATTTCATTTTGATTTCCACCTCAACATGCAGATTTTTTTTTTGTGTGCCTATGTTCTTTAGCTACTGCTGCTTCCCTCACATCCCCATCTGTTTTTTTGTATGCCAGCTTACCCTCTGGAACGGTCCTTTCGATGACAGTGAAGTTGGCAGAAAAGCCTTCCTTAGCGATGGCGCTGTCGGTGTTGATTGTCAGTGCCAGGATGCCCGTGTAGGAGATGATCCTGCCTGGGGTGTTCTGCCCACAGTACCTCCCGATGTACGGACCGACTGGAGGCAGAAAGCAACAGGAAAGAAAAAAAACACAGACATTGTTATTTGGGTTAGGATAATATGTGTTTGTTTGCTACAGCCATGTCACACATGAGTTTAACTACCAACCCACTGCCCACCCCCCTTGGAGGTGTGAAAACTAGTGTGTCAGTGAGGTATGGCACCGGCTGTAGTTTTTTTTTTTTACCCGACCTCATAAAAACGTTTGAGAAAAGACTCAGACATTCCATGCTTGCCTGCTGGTTGGACACAAAAAGAGCAAAGTGGAAGTGGGACCTGTGGTGTGGGCAGGTCACGCTCTCTGTCTGTTTGCTGGCTGTAAATTCCTCAGACTTCCCGTCTTTCCCTTTTCTTTTTTTTTTTTTCAATATGTGAAACAGACACAGCCATGGATGAGTGAGTTTGGTGAAGGAGACCAAACATGTGAAGACTGGATAGGGACAATAGGGGAGTGAGAGCAATAAAAAAAAAAAGCATGAGATGGACATGATCCACTGAGCACAGTGGAATGGGGTAGCAGGAAGAATGTTCTGGAGGAGACAAAGAAATATGGGAAAAGAGCAATGGGGTAACGAGGGAGCTGCGGAGAAACAATGACCTTCCTCTGTGTCTTTGATGTGTGCTATGATCCATGCACATTCATGCGTGTTTATGTTTCTGTGTAGAGACCTGCAGCTTATCTGTGATTAGTAATGCTGTGATCAGTGGTGAGTGACAGTCCTGCCTCCCCCATGGCCTCCTGTCATCCAAAACATGCTTCTTCCAGCCCAGCTCCTACATGAAAGCTAAAGGCCAGACCACAGGGACTTACAGGGCAGGGGTGTGATGGCTCGTATTAATCTTCATAACCTAGTTGCCTGGTTGTATGTGCGTGAGAATATATGTGTGCTTTTTAAATCCGCTGAGGCTTGGTCCGAACAAAAAAAATGCCATCTCCTGGATTATCTGCATGACTCCCCAGCGCTATGCAATTTTAAAGAACCTCCTGAATCCTGCCTGCCTCTACACTCCTCTGGGAAAAGGGACGAGGGAGTGGAGGTTCTTGTTCCACAGTGCCTGTCCACCGAGGTGTGCTGTGAGAGGTGGAAAAAACGGGGAGGTGCGATTCCCCCGGTGATCCACAGAGGCCTGCATTCGCCCGGACATCGCCCACCACTGCATACCCCAACGATGAGCGTGCCTCCAGCCTTTGTGTTAATGCATTATCGATTCAACAGACACCACAGGAACCGCCTGGCAAGAGCCAACACACTTTTTTCTTCTCATGGCTTATTTTTATAGTCTGTCACATACAAACAACACTTGAAGGGTGCAATGTTGCGTCAGTCTGAAGTGGTCAGGTTTCTGCTCTGAATAGGCTCACTGTTGGACAAAGGAGATTATTTTATTCTTTTGTGTCAAACTTTGAGCCGAAGGAGCTGAGAAATCTCTGAATTTTAATGTGTCAGAAGTAACACAGGATACGTTTCTTGCTTTTTGTAAAAATATGTATTAAAAGGTGGTAATAATGTGTCATATTCTCAGCTCTCCAGGTCTTTGCAGTTCTTAATTAACGCAAATCTTGAAAATGAAACATGTCCCAACTCTGGGGGAAGAACATAGGAATGAGTTATGGAAATACTTTGTGGAATCAAAGGTCAGCTCAGAGAATATTGAACTTTAAGTAAACTCACTTGAAAAGGCGCCGTGATTTACACTTCAACCTTGTCAGCAGAGAATACTGATGTGTGCCGGGCTGAATGCTACTAGATAAAATTCTCCACTGATGGGTGAGAAACGCTTTCATCTTGTCTGCACCCCATGTTGGAATAGCCAGGAGAAAAACTGAAAAACTTCAAGAGGTGATTTCGCTCGCTGAGTTCAAAGCCTCGTCGCGGACCGTGGAAGCACTGCTTTGAACACTCTCTCGCTTTGACTCGCACCTGCTGATAGATGGATTTGAGAATGCTGTTTTGCTGCCATATTTTATTATGTGTCGGAATCTAGCAGCTTTTGCTCGACCCTGCGACCAGGAGATGTTGGCTCTTATCAGGACCGGGCTGGTTCAGTTTAAATTCAATAAGCACTTTTCGTCTCTCAAGTGGGTAACACAAGGAAATTCCCTTTAGAGTAATTTCCTGAAAGATCGAAATTTGTTTTCTATGCATCAAGGCAGAAAAGCAACAACTTAAATATAATAGCCTAGATTAGGCCTCTAATTTCCAAATGCACAGACACTAACAAATCCTCAGGCACAATGCAGCCTGTGACAGAAAAAGGAAGGGCGGGAGGCGTTTGTAATCAGGAAGCGTTTGACATTGAGAGATGACAAAGCATTATGATCATGAAGACTCTTGGACCCCTGCCAAGTCTGGTTAAGGCTGTTAGCCCACTAGTCCGGATAATGCCATCATATTGTGTAAAGCTGTTCATTTCCTCTGAAAATAAGCAATGCAAAAGTGAAGTCGGAGCCCGCCTTATCCCGTTTCCAACGATCTTTCCTATACAACAGTCACTCTTCTGATTCCAAATGTGCAGACAAACCTACCCTGTAAGTCATTTCAACTATTACTCTTAGCTCAGTCACAACCAGCACTGCTTGCTCACCTCCGGGAAAGCCGTCCCAGATCTCGAGCCTGTCGTAGCGGCAGAAGACACCAGCAGGGGGCGTGGGGTCAGGCTCCAGCTCAAAGCTCTCGAACTCCAAAATGATCTCGGACATCTTGGGGGCGAAGATCATGAACGTGCAGTCCAGGTTGTTGGGGTACTTCTCAGGGAAACCAGGCGACTTTATGACACCGCTGTTGGAGGTGAAGTTCCTGGAGCATTCGGGACCTGCAGGAAGGACGAGAGGAGGAAACGAGATGGGAAGTGAGAAGAGGAGACGGAATAGGGACAAAGGAAGGGGCAGGGATGGTTCTTTTCAATGACTGTTGGTTAAGTGATCTGTTGTGGGTGCCTTTGTGTAGTGTGTATTGAGAAGCTCTGCCTCCCAGCTGCTCTATTGAGCGGAGGATAGTTTATGGCCCATAGACGAGAGACCACCTTGATAGTTCTTCTATTCACAAGACGCTACATCTGGGTCTCTCAACTCTCCTGTACTTGTTCCCTCTTGATCACAAACACCACACTCCTTCATTCCTGTGTGTGTGTGTGTTAAATCTGCAACTCCTTGGAACATCTGGACTGTGAGTGTAAACATAAGTATAAGGCCTCAATCACTAGAGTCTATGAAGGATGAATAAACAGCTTGATTCAAAGACCTGTTTCTCTCTGTCTCACATACACCCTCATCAGGACACGTCTGTGAAACATATGAGAGGTGCTCAGGCAAAATTAGAGCGTCAGTGACGGAAGGCGAAAGCACACACATTAAAACACACGCACTTTTAACGCAATTTTGCAGAAGGGAAAGTCAAAATATTTATTCACAGCTCCCTGGAGAGCTTTCAGCTGATGAGGAGCTTTAATACATTTCCCATGTTAGCCACTTCTCAGAACATAGTGAGCACAAGATTATGACTTAAGAATGAATGACGGGGGCCGGTGTTTAGCTCAGTCGGTACAGCAGCCACCCCATGTGCGAAGGCTCAGTCCTCGCTGCAGAAGCCCAGGGTTCGGATCCGACCTGTGGTTCTTTCCCGCATGTCATTCCCCAGCTCTCTCTCTCCCCACATTTCCTGTCACTCTTCAGCTGTCTTTATCAAAATAAAGCTTGAAAAAGCCAAAAAAATAAATTAAATCTTAAAAAAAAAAGGAAAGAATGAGTGACGTGATAAAAAATGATGCTAACAGCTGCAGGAAGATTTTTTTAAGAGAGTGACAGAATGAGACATTAAGATATGTTCACCATGCTTGCTTAAATGCAGGGCCAGATTGTTACCAAGCCTGGCTTCACACAAACACACCAATACAACATCAGGAAAAAAAAGAGGACGACTGTCAACCAGGGCAATTATTTGGAGCCATTAGTAGCAGAAATGTGCCCAGGATAATGTAATTTTCATGCTAGTCTGACAGCCGGCATGATGGGCGCAGATGGGGCCGATCAGAACCAAAATTGCAGGGACTTATCGCAAGCTCGAGCCTCCGTGCTACAGTCACTGTAGCTTAAATTAATGTGGCAAACTGCTTTTTTCCCCACTGTTACTCAAGCATCTTGCTGGGCCCCTAATTCAGGACCATCAGGCCCACTTGAGCCTGTCCACCAGTGGAGTGAACGAGGGGAGGGAGAGTCGTGTTGATTTTCCAAGTTGAAAGCCGCCGTGAGCGGCGTTTTGACTCTAAAGAGAGCTGACATTTAGTGCAGCAGCCAAAGTGTGGCTTTCAAGAACAGTGGGCACCATTAATTTCACAGCTTCCCCTCGTATTTACTCCCGGAAAATGGAGAGATTTTGTCGAGAGACAGAGCATTCTCCGGGATGAGAGGGTTGCTGGATGTTCTGCACTTTACCTTGCTGAATTTGGGAGAAATGTCAGAGAGTTTTGGGGAGGAAAAAGTACAGATGCAAGCCACTGCTTTACAAAAAAAAAGAAGAGGCATCTATGGTCTCTCGAGTGCTCTAGACAGCTGCAATACCCACAGTGCAATTCAGGTCAGTGTGCTGAATTTTCTGTGGATATTGGCTCAAAACTCCACTCTCCATCTATTTCATCAGCCTCCACCATGACCCTTATCTCAGCTCAGCAGTTGACCAGGATAGATTTGGTCGTTGGAAATGGTTCACTCTGATGGTTTACCTGTCAAAATCCAGGCGCTAGATTGGCACTGTAAAGGGTATAATGCTGATGCAAAGTTTCCGTCATGATTCGGAAATTCAGTCTTACAATTTAATGACGTTTTATTTAGTAAATGCATTCGTGCAATGTGGTGTAGGGTTTAAAAATATGCAGCAGGATTGTATTCCCAGTTTATTTTACATATCTCACCATCGCCACTAGGTATTCTTGTTTCTGTGCTCTCCCTCAGTGATCATGACTGCGGCCGAGCCAAGGACAAACTGGTCCATTGTCAGCTATTGTACATTTATAACCCCTCAAGAAAAGGACAGAGCGAAGACATGACAACAAAATAGAGTGGAAGACAGAGTGCTCTGGTTGGTCCCACCGGCAAGATAATCATCCAACAGATCTCTTTTATCTAGTGCCTACACATGGCAGGGCCTCCGTCCACAGCTCCCCTCGCTACGCCCAGGATGCTTTGTGCTGATGTCTGTGTGAGAGGCGTTCAGTGATAGCAGTCACGCTTTTATGTGGCGGTGTCCATATGTACGACGTGTGCAAATGCATGTGTGTTGACAAGAAGCTTCAGGAGACAAATATATCCCGTTGTCAGCCAAATGCTTACTCCCTCTCTGTCCCTCCCTAAGCTCTGTCGCTGCACTTTGCTGATGGTTTATCGCCTCTACGGAAGAGAGGTTGAAATAGAAAGGATTTTGTAAATATGAATGATTTGACTCACATCTAGATAAAACAGATAGTTGGTCCACAGCGCACCCAGTAGTCCAACCACTCCTGGTAAACAAACAGCTGCATTTACGACAGGAAGTTAGGCGAGAGAAAAAGAAGTAACCTTGAAAGCACAACATTTACCGGCGACCTCCAACCGGGCGCTCAAACATTTACTGCCAGCGGTAATGGATTCCTTTAACTCTCGTTTATATGGAGCCCTTCGCCGTTGGACTGGGGAGTAAACAAATGTCACTCCGACTCGCTCACTGAATGATTAGAGCTTGTTTAACAGGACAAGTTGCAGCCGGCAAAATGATATTTAATGGGGATCTGATTTCAACTTTGCAAGTGTTAAGAGATCTATGATCAATATTAAATAAATATGGTTTTAACATTAAGGGAGCAGGGCGCCTTTCAACTGTTAGTCTCCCTCATGGCTTGTCCTCTATGTCTCTATTAAGTGCTGAAAGCAGACCAAAGTCTCAATGTTAATCATTAGAACAACATTGTGCCAAGGAACAGACGTTAAACGTGTCAACCTCTTGCTATTTTCATTTTTAAATCTGTCGCTTTCTCTTTTTTCACATATCAATTTTCTTTTTTTCCCCTCCACTCATTCATCTCTCGCTCTCTCTCGCCTTAGTAAGGGTTATTAGTGGCCGGAGCCAACGGGGCTGAAGGTGTTGTTCTTGGGCCGCTAAGTAAATCACCACTGTTTATGTTCCATGCTGCTCTCTGGCTGATCATTAGCCCAGTTCACAACCCTCCACCCACGTCCGACCTCCCCTCCAGTCACTCCGTGCCGACAGAGGGTTTAATCGTTGGTGGAGAATTAACTCTTTCAACACTAAATCAAACATTAACCTGAAGCTTGCGGAGTGTCATTCATTTGAACAGATGGGGAGGCAAGTTTACTTTTAACCTAACACACACACACCCCTGAGGCTCTGCGCTACTTGACATGGTATTTAACACATTGACTACGCCTATGACGTCACTTCTCCCCCCCTCAAATCCAATGAAGGATGACACGGTGCTGGTGGAATGGAGAAGGGGGGCAGGGGCACAGTCTCCGTCTGACTCCCCTTAAAGAGATTTGTTGTCTTAAGTTTCCATGAGGGTTGTGTGTGTGTGTGTGTGTGTGATGACAGTACGTCTCCGTGCCAGATGTGACCTATGCCATCAGGGCGTGCCGTCCATGAAAGAAGAACGTGCCCCTTATTAGTGCCCCACCCGACACACGCACACACACACACACACACACACACACACACACACACACACCTTAAAAGTGTTTTCACAGGTGTGTGCTCTGAGTCAATTCGCCCGCATCACGCTAACATGATAAACAGGCCTTCTTAGTGTAAAGCCCGAGCGTGATAGGCCTCCATCCAACAGGCGTAATCATGTTGCTGAGTAATTGCGAGGAGACGGAGATGAGCATGTGTACGTGAGTGGGAGGGAGGGAGGCTACCAGTGGCACTATCTCTGCCCGCTCGCCCACTTCAATAGGCCCTCGGCCAGCATTGATGTGGTTCTGAGCAAACTGCAGAGCTGTTAAAGGAAAACATATGCTGTACGTACGCTTAAGAGGATGGATCTTTCCAGAAGCGCTTGAGGATTTTAAGTGAGGTACCGTCAGATGACAAGATAAACACAGCCCTCTGTGTTCTACAAAAGCACCAGGGATTTGGGTGGAGGGTAACCCCGAAATTCATGTCATGTTTACTCAACTTTTTTACGCTGACATTACTGATTTTTCTTTTACTCACCGCCTCGCCTCTGTAGATACATACTCAAACACAAACC
This sequence comes from Larimichthys crocea, assembly GCF_000972845.2. Classification (NCBI taxonomy): domain Eukaryota; kingdom Metazoa; phylum Chordata; class Actinopteri; family Sciaenidae; genus Larimichthys; species Larimichthys crocea. The sequence goes on along the minus strand of NC_040033.1, from coordinate 17,926,459 downwards.
TCTTGCTAATCTGCTCCCTTCAGCTCAAATATTCCTCCCTCCCCGACTTATCCCTCTTCTCTATCTCTTTCTCCCCCACCATTTCGCTCTTCCCTCCTCATGCCAGACTCCAGCCAGTGGAGCGAGGCTGCCAATTTGCAGGCCATAAAATAAATAGCCCATGCTAATTAAGATGGTTGGATGGGATTGAGGAGTGGAGAGGGGTAGAGCCGCAAAAAACAACCTGTTCTCTTCCAATTAGACACTTCGCAGGCTACCGTTGATGAAAGCCAGGTCTATGAATGCCAGCATGTTAACGGCTGTGTGTGTGTGTGTGTGTGTGTGAATGTGTATTTACATAGTTTATGGCTTAAGTGGTTAAACCTGCACATGTAAACATACTTGTATAAGTTGGCATATGATCCCTAAAGGGAGTAGGTGTTTGCACATGTTTGCTTTGTGGGTATATTTATCTTCCACACGACCTTTGATTGGATTTAACCTCGGAAGAAAGACGACAACAATCCCAAGAGGTCGACTCCCGGTGAACTCCAGGCCTATCATCACAATGATAAACAGCCTGCATTCTTTGCATTTCGCTTCATTGGCATGCAAAAGCGTGAGCCTCCCATTCCTCCATCCGTTATCAGAGCATCTGTGTATCATCATTAACGTTACATGTTAGCCAACACAATGTTTTCCCTGCTAACACCCTGCTTGTTGATAAGCCGTACTAATCAGCTATCTTTGAATCGTCTCTCTCTCTCTCTCTCTCTGTCTGCTCAGTTCTCTTTCTCGCTCTAACAAACAGGGCTGTTAATTGATCTCAGAGCCCTCTCCTTGGCGGCAGCCAGTGCCGCAGTAGTCAAAACACAGAGTAAATCCAAAGCATAACAAGTGTCTGGATCCACTAAGGAAGCGCCGGCACACCCGTGGTGCTCTTGTCCACTGGGGGATGGCCGAGGTGCAAAAACACAGAGACAAAAAAAAAAATAGTTCTGTCCCGGGTTTATTCCAAACAACATCCCCGCGGCCCCTTTCCCTCTAGCCCTGATGCTTCTTTGGATTCAATAAACAAAAACTACAGGTTTTCATCGAGATCCAACTTTTGTAGTCCTGGCTCTCTTCTATCCATAATAACATCTGTATTTCCTCATATCTCAGCATTTGCTCAGCGGTTCTATCCCTTATCGCCACTGGGCCCCTAACACGCCTCATTTATAATCAGTCTTGGATAATAGATGAGACCGGGAAATGCCAAGCTAATCATGGAAAGAATGTAGTAGATGGCCTATCAAGGGGAATGAGGCGGTGTGTGTGTGTGTGTGAGTTTGCGTACGTCGGGGTGGAGTGTCGCTTTGATCTCGCAAATGGACCCACACTTCACCAGCTGCCCCGCCGCGATGGTGACACGCACGGGCCCAGATACACAAACACAAGAACACAAGAACACACTCGCACGGTAGCCCAGATTAAAAGGAAAGGAGGGACCTTGCAGGGACATTCATCATGTCTCAGAGGTCACAAGGGGCCACCCTATAGACCGCTGTTAGGGTTAATTAATGAAAGTGGAGTCTGTAGCACCTGTCTGCCTAGTGCAGTCCAGATATGCGCTGTCCTCCTCCACCTTCTTCTAGTCCAAACAAAGGAAGGCGGCTAACCAACAGGAATCTCTTCCTCTTGTTATTTTCTGATAAGATAAACATCCCCTGAGGATATTTAGGGTTTATCATACCTGATTCCAGACTAAAATTACCCAGATGTCTTATTTATAGGTTTAACATCAAGGAAGGAACCCTTATCTGATTGGACACCACTGCAGCGCTCTGAAAACAAAAGGAGGTGAAAAGCACTTCCTAACCCTGATCCCAGTTCAGTGCTTAAGCTTCACTTTCTCCACAGAAAACTAATCAGTGCTTACAACGGCAGGTTGATGCCGTGCTGTGGATTGCCATCTGACAAAAAACCAGACACTTGAAACAACATTTGTTGAGTCAATGCTTAACAAATTAAGCCCTTGCTTATTGTGCAATAATTCACACCAGATAAAAACTGCTACAATTATGGAACATATGGGACTATGATTCATTGGTTTTGAATTGAGCATATTGCGTGCCATATTGTGATTGCATAATTCGATGCTCTGGTGCCTTGACTAAATCACAAACAAACCATGAAATTAGATAGAGAGGCTCTTTTTTGCCCCATTATAAGAATTATTCCTCCATCTTTCATAATGTGCCACACTGTGTCATACTGTGTATGTATGATAGTTTCAGATTAAGACAAATCAGATTGAAATCCAAAAACCCAAAAACCAAGAAATCATTAGCTACTTTAAGAGATCAGGGCAGTCATTTTAATACTTATAAATCATTAACATTTTGTTTTCGGGATATAAGTGCATTTTATGAGAAGGTTTTATGGGAGGTCTACGCTACATTTCACTTTCACATTGCAGAAAATCTGCTGGATTGCTTCACAGTAAAACAGGAGAAGAGCACTTGGTATTCAAGTGCAAATTACAGACGCGTTTTCTTGAATGGTAGAGTGAAATATCTATGGAGACATAACTTGTAATAATAATAATAATATTTGAAAATGAAAATCCATTATTGATCTTGGGAACAATAGTGGAAAAGAAACCTCAAGGTCTATTTAATGGCTTTCTCAGGTCATCTACAATTCCATGACAGCTTGGAAAAAATGAGGGTGGTACAATCGAAAGCTGCAGAACAGCTACTGAACAGGCCAACATGTTATTGTGGTGAGGTTTCCCAGCCACATTAATTGTTGACACCATTAACAAGCAAACTTGGTCATAAATCTGCTAGATAGATACAGCATTATTACAGTTTTACAGCATAAGTGTGAGCACTACCTTGACACCACCCCTTTTTGCTCTTTGCCCTAATTACAGTTGATTAAGCCTTGGTTATGGTAGCTCATCAAAGGGTCAATGTTTTCTTTTAAAAATAATAATCTGCTAAAATATGTATTGGTAATTAAAACTTCTACAATAAGAAATACAGCTGTGGTTGTGGGTCTATACTTTCAATATCATACGTGACATGTCATTTAATATTTCAAATAGTTGGGATAAAGTGAAGCCCCAGCTGCATGAGGCCACCCACCTGTCTTAAAGATCTCATATCGGATGGAGAAACCCGCTCCGTGTGTCTCGTAGTCAGACACAAACTTGATGAAGAGCTGGTTTCCGGAGGAGACGACTGGTGAGGGAGCGATCTTCCCGCAGTACTTCCCCACAAGCTGACCACTCTCATCCACGCCGTCTCGCACCTCGACGTAGTCATACCTGAATGACACAGGGGAAAGAGAAACAGTGTCAGTCACACTGAGCTTCAGGTTTAGTTTTCATACAGTCGTTCTTAGTTGTTCTTGCAGAAGTAAATTAGATTTGTTACTGTTAACACATACACACACACACACATATATATATATATATATACACACACATACGTTTATACTCAGAAGACCACATAAACACAGAGCAACACAGCATATTGTGCAGGTAATGTAGTGGAAATGAAACACTGTGTACAAATGAGGTCTCAGGTTAAAACTCAGAGAACAGGTGGGCAGGCTATGCTTTCATTATATCGACCTGGCACACACACACCACACACACACACACACACACACACACACACACACACACACACACACACACACATTTCGCACACACTGCAGAGGTTTTGTACTCCCGGCAGCACTGAGGTCAGCTGTTTCGTATCTGTTGTTTAAAAGAAAATGGGAACTTAAAGCGTTAATATCTCGGCCTTTGGCTTAGGACGGTGTATAGACCGAGCAGGTGTTAAAGCTTTTAAAAACACACACATACACACACTTAAACATCACATTCAAATGGAATTTCAGACCTACGGCTATTGAAGGGAGCAGTAGCTTAATTGAGTCGGCGCAGAGTTTAGGAGAGGAAAACAACTTTGAAATAGGACTGGGAACAGGAGCCATGATGTGCGCACACACACACACACACACACACACACAAACGCAGGCATCTGGCATGTGAAACTTAAGCTGGTAAAAGAGAAATTAGAGTGACGAGCCAACGAGGGTGGTCTACACAGCCTCTGGTTATCAGTGTCTGTGTGTGTTTTCAGGGATTTGTTGAGAGTGTACATTATAAGCATTTGAGTTGCGGTTTTGACTCTAGTGTCTGTATGTGTGTGTGAGTTTGCATGATGGCTCAGATGACTTTTCCGTGCTGGGTTTTGACTGTGAGTGACGGGGCAAGCGTTGCTCCAAAAGCAGATTTCGGTTCAGGTTTCCACAGTTCCTAATTGCCCATAACGGCCCGTTCGCGCCAGGTTTTCAGCTCGGCATGCTACTCAGCGAACATATTCCTGCCCAGACCCTGATGACCTGCTGCGATGGTCCTCCATCTTCATCAGAGACCAGATGAAACAAATGTAATTCACAGTAAACACAGAAATCAATTCTGGTGTATGTATGTGTAATATGTACAACAGGTGTGTGGCTACGTTCAATCGAACATATGCTCGCTTTGTCTCCTCCCTCCTCACAAAATATGTGCCTCCTAGGAAAAGAGGCCTATTTTCATAGTTTTGCTTGATTCCCAAATTACTGTCAAAACATCACGTCTCCATAGAGATTCTGAATTCACTGGATTTCACACAAAAAGGCAATTTACACTTTGAATGACGGCTCGGGGTGGGCTGAATCCCTCAGGTGGGGCCCCCAACTTGTATCCACACGCACCCTTTGCCACCTTTTCCTACAAAAATGGTTTCCTTCACCTGCCTCAAGTAAAAAACGTATTTGTAAAACAGAAATTAAGTTACAAGAGGTGAGGTGGGGGAGGCCAAGAGGGCGGTTTACTGGGTTTACACGAGCAGAATATTACAGGAGTCAGTGAATGAGAGGGAAGGGCAGGGAGTAAGTAAATGTAAAACTGGACACAAGTGGTACTCCTCAGAATTGGGTCCCTTGAGGAGATGCAGTGGATGGATGACTTTACTCGTCTTTCTGCTTGGATGGAGTGATTTAAGGTGACATTGAGCTGTCAACATGCATTAAGTGCCTCCTCTTTCTTTAAATTTTTAGTGTCTCAGGTTAAAGGTTTGTTACCTTTCTGTCTACCAAACCAGTAGGCCCTGTTTGAACCCTTTCGTTCTCTCTCTGTGTTGTGGTTTCAGACCAGGTCTTCTCTCTCTCTCTCTCTCTGTCTTGCTCTCCTGGCCGGGCCACCAGCTGTGGCAACAGCCCAGCTTGGCTTACACAAGTACCACTTTGTTTTCAGCTACTTTATCAGCTGCAGCACAGTAAAAAAAATACTAGTTTCACATGGTGTTTACAATGTTACCAATGTGTCGGCCCCTAACACTTGCAGCTAAATGGGACTCATTATTTAGTTTAAAGGGCTCCCCTGAAGCAGGGATTTTTTCTGTTGTAATGATGTCATCGTCTAGTTTAGTGACTAGAGCAAACAAAGTTAAAAAAACCATCTTTTTCTATGGTAAAAATATAATAAAATGAAATTAAATGAAATTAAATGAAATGAATATTACTGAACATAAAGCAGATATAGACTTTTTCTCAGTTTTAGATGAACTTTAAATTTCAGTTGTAGTCATGTTTCTCTCTCCTCTCCTCTCCTCTCCTCTCCTCTCCTCTCCATCTTTTGGTTCTCAGCTCACAACAGAGAGCATCAATCTCTCTGTGTTCCTGCTCCGTTCTATCAGCAGACTTATAATTCACTTCAGAGCCTCTGTCTCTGCAGCTATCTAACTGCCAAAAGCTGAGCATTGCCAGACGCCTAAAAAACTGATGCTGAGATGAAGAAGGAGCGAAGAGCACGCTGCAGTACAGCTGAAGGAGCTGAACAAGTGTTGTGTGTGTGTGTGTGTTTGTTGTTTGTGTGCATTTGAACTAAATATCTGCAAACAAGTTTGTGTACATGCAGAGCTTTATGCATATTGCGTATGGTATAGCATGTTTTTATGCACGCACATTAACAGATGCCAGTCAACCCAATGTTTTCATTTCACTTGTCCTCTAAAACTTCTTCTTCCCCATCCAAAACAAGAGGAAAACTCTCATTTCTATTTCGACTCACACCTCCAGAAAAGCTGTTTATTGCATTTTTACACTGGCAGCCCATCAGCTTGGATGGCCCTCGTCGTAAAAGGCGGCACAGTGGGAGAGAGGATGCAGATGGAGGAGAGAATACGCCCTAGGGGTCCTCGCTGTGCTCTCTGTGTGAGGCACGAGAGGAAGAAAGAAGAGACCTCCCTTTCGAAAATGTCTCTATTTGTGCCTAAATGACTGGTGTGTCAGCCAGAACTCCAGTGGTTCTGCGCCAGTGGATCCACACGCTCTGCTCTACTAACACATATCCATCCAGGCCCTTATCATCTGGAAGACATTATGGGAAACGCTTGGCGGGGCAGTTTGACGCCGCCGAAAGACTCTCCTGTTGCCAGGCGTGTTAAATGTAGCTCTAATCAATTGGTGTGAACACCTGTGCAGGGACTCGCTTCTAGTGTTGAGATTCTTCAGGGAAGACAAGGCACAGTCAACATCCTCTGTCTAGGATCATAAAGAACTTGAACATGACCTACTTATAAGCCCCGTAAGGTCCAACAGATTTAGGGTTTGCCTCTCGTCTGTGTCCTCCTGACCTGCCAAGTTAAACATAGAATCCGTCTCTCGCGGGCTTCTGTGAGGTGATTCTCTATGTTGTATCACTGCTGTTCTTATTCCTCATGACAATACAATCCAGTTGAGCCATGCACCTATTTATCTGTCTAGTCTGAGTTAGATCTGGGTGGGCCTGCCAGCACACCACAATACACACACATAGTGAGCTGCCTACCACAGTGCTAATAGTGAAAACGGTTTGCCAATCCAGTGGGGAAATTAAAGGGAAAAAGGAGAGGGGTAGGGGGGGGGTTGAATGTAATTCTCAACGACCTTCGCTTCACCGACTCAAATGTATTAGCCTGCCTTCTTTCTCCAGGCACAGAGAGAAAGCAATCCGCTAGTGTCAAACAAGAACATTAGCCCTCCTTGCAAAGCCAAAGAGAAGGCGACAAACCACCGGCCTAACAATATAACAGTTATATTGCCTGAAGCTTTCCCATGGAAATAATCTGTCCTCCCTCTATAAATGTCCGCTTGATATGGTTCTACAAAAGCAATACAATCTAAGGCAATGGAATAACGCTATGACAGACTGTATAAGCCTCATACAATTGGTTAGATTTCTTAATCAGACCATTTATAAGCTCAAGCATGCCATGGAAGCCCCCAGAACAAGAGCTCCTTCTTTGCTATTACTCCTTTTGCCTCAGCCGTGTATAGAACAAATGCCCTGCGCTTTTCTCTGGCATTTCTCTTTCTGCGGCTGCCACAGAATAACTTGCCATCGCATGAAAACATGTCACCTACAACATGTCAAAACATCTCTGGGTAACACAAGTGGAGAGGCCTAAACAACGGACTTGGGACAGCTCTGTGAGGCCCAGGGGACTTAGCAGGAAAAAGGACTTTGTTGCCAGCTGTCAGAAAAGTCCGTCCCGCAGACTTCATGTGTTAACGAGTCTCGGCTAACAAACTGTCACTTGGGGCGCCAGAAAAACATCATTAACGTTTGTACAAGGGGGCACGAGACAAGCCGATCTCCGACTTACTTTTTCCTGAGCCTAGAGGGGACATACCTTGCTGAAATAAAATGGTCTCTCTTTCTCGACTTTCCCTCCCATACTGCCTCCCTGTTGCATGTGACATTCATTAACCCGCACTAGAATAACAGGATCCCTCTATCCTTGGGCCCAGTCCAGCTGTAATGACCTACACACGTCAGGTTGCCTAGATGGACAAGTGAGTATGAAAAAACCTGGGCAGTAAACCAGGTCTACATGTTAATGTTCTCAGCTGAAAGCATTAACCCTCATTGACTTGCTAACATTAAGATTTTCATTGAAGGTCAAGATCTCGTCGTTAAAACTGACACTTGACCATGTGGCATGGAGAAAAATAGATTTTTTTAAGACCTCCATCCTCTGATGTGTCTCCACTTCTGAATCTGCAGAAAATTATTGCAGGAGTCGAAGGCCTCCGAACGTGGCAACCCACCCAGCGGGATAAACCACCAACCAATCAGAGATGATGGGTTCAGAAGTGGTTCCTTGTCAGCGAGGGGAGAAGGGCATGATTGCTTTGCTCACCACCACGCTGCCACATGGATAGATGGAAGATATAAAAAAGATGGATGAAAAGATGGATATTCCCCACCCAGACACCTCAGCTGCATCTGTCCAACTGGCCTCTTTGGGTGTCACCCCCATATGGTTAGAGTCAGCTCCGTCATATTTTTAGATACGCTGGCTGTTCCTGATTTTGTGGTGGCCTCGGCCACACGTTTGTAAAGTATATTCGCTTTCCTCAACAGCAATTATCATTAGCATTGATGGATTTAGCGTGCCTCCATCCATTAGCTTCCCTAATTACACTGTCGAGAGATCTGCTGTCGCCAACAATCAAATTAATGAATTTGGCTATTTAGACTCAATTATTGCATCCCCCCTCCTTTTGCGACATGCACAATAATCCTTTATTTGGAAATATGGCGGGGGGGATGGATGGGGGGTGTTCCTTTCTGCTCAGCACAGAGCAGGCTCACACTATTGTGACCTAGACAGGGAGTCGGGGACGGGGTGTGGGGTAGGGGGTGGTTAAAATAAAACTGACCACAAAAGCCGCCACTGTTAACAGACCTTCTAAATCCCCCGTGTTCACCTCACGTGTAAGAACTAATGCTCTTTGAACCCTTGCGATGCTGAAGTATGTTCAGCTGACTTGCTTTCTATTCCCACGGGCGACTGTGACATGCCTATGGGGCTGAAGTGGAGCTGTGTATATTTTCAGTCATCCTGTTATGCACACTTTGACCTTTTTACCCACATTTAAAGCATGATTAGAAGCATGACAAATGGGAAACAATAACATGATTATAGAAATGTGAATATATGTCAGTTGTTTAAACAAAAGATGCATTATATTTATTTCCTGTAGTTGTTAGTCTTGGTCTCAGTTTTATAAGTTATTATTAGAAATAGCTATATTTCTTATTTTAATTTTTGATATGAAATTCTAAATCCAAAAGTTATTGTGATTCCTGTTCATTTTACACTGAAGAAGTCTTTTTGTTGAGTTCAAAATGTGGATAAAAGGCAATGGGCTGCTGATTGTTCCTAAAATTAACCAATCAAACAATAAAAGGCATTTCTAAAATATGATTCTGAATGAGATTTAAATATCATTATTATTCACACTGTAAACTTGTTGGATTTTAAAACACAATGTATATACAGTAATATAAAATTAACCTTTTTTTTTCAACAAAAAATGGAAAATATGACCCCTTAGCATGAATAAACATGCAAAGTAGAAACTACAAGCTACCATTTTAATAATAATAATAGTGTGAGGGAGTGAAAATACATCAATGTGCAGTGCATTGTTGATGTGTAAAGTTCAACACTATATGAAAGCTGTATAATAGCTGTTGTGAGCGGGGTTAAAAAATATCCATCTAGACACATTTTCATTTTTTTTTCCTGCCGCACATGTTGTTATCACAAACACAGCGAGAATGAGTACAATTAATTAGAAGACTGCCCATGGCAAAATGGAAATACACATTTAGCACGTTTCCCCTGCTAAATGAGCTTTGGAAATGAAATTGCTTAGCATACGACGGCGCTCTATATGCATCTTTCTGCGCAGATATGAATATTCAGATTTGAGTGTACGCTTTGTAAATGAAGCAACCAGCCCTTTATGTGAATTTCTAACAAATGCTTTATAGAAGTGAAGCCACAGTGTGTTAATGGCCTGATTATATACATTCTGACTGAGAGCTATTATATTAACAAGTTATACAGCTGATTGTTTTCAGAAATTTTAGTGCCGCTTGTAATTCTGACTTATATGCAACCTTTTGAACTTTTGTACTGTCGGTATAGGTTCATGTGTGGGGCAATGCTTAATTTCCATCAGCCTGACTCAGCCATGTTTCTTTCCTTTATCATAGCGGAAGTTTGAACCATGAGTTTGCTTTTGTACAAATATACCAATGACTTGCCTAGTCTTGTGTTTTGTCACACTCCTGTTGCACTCCTGACTGCGTGCACTCTGTCTGACTGTTTGACCTTCTTTTCAAAGGATAAAGCTACAGGAAAGACAATTTGCTTCTAAGTCTTAATTTCAGACTGCACCGATTAGTGATCCAACTTACAATGGGTCAAAAAAGAAAGAAAAGGAGGAAACCTTGGCATGAAAGTCTGAGAAATACAAAGAAAGAAAGAAAGCCAATAAGATAGACGGGATGAAAGGGCCCGTGTCTTTTCTCAAAGAGCGAATGAAGAAAGAGAGGGAGGGGAGGTGAAACACTCCAGCCCATTTCTGGGGCCATTACGGGAGGGAATGGCTCCCATTTGTCCCACCTTGACATTTGAGAGGATCTCTGATTACACAGGAGAGAGGGGCAGGCAGAGGTGAGCGAAGAGAGAGTCCTCCACAGGGGTCTGTGGCACGGCTCAGATGATATGCCGCCGTTACAACAATGAGAAGTCAAGGGTAAAAATAACAGGGCAACGGGAGAAAGGGGGCGATGTGGCCCAGCAGGGCTGACGTGAATACTGTCTCTTTTAAAGGGACTGTCCCTGCCCTGCTTCTGTTGATTACTCACCCCCCGCGGGACCTACAGGACTTGGTAGCATGGATACATACACACAGAGAAGGGAGGGAGAGAGCACAAGGCTGATTCATCTTCGCCGATTGTATAATCAAGACTCAAAGACCCATAATCCTCAGCTTAGTTCACATCCTGTATGTATTGTATATTTTTGTGTGTGTTATTAGATTTGAAAAAATATCTCTTAAACAGTGGTCCAAATATACAACCTGGGAGTGAGAGGGTCTGTTACAATATTTAGGCTCATGTCTACTGAAATCATCACAAAACTTAAATCATTTGAGAGCACAAAGCCAGTGCCAGATTCAGTCTGTGTAAACTACAGACCATCACCCAGAGGAAACAGTGCTCAGTTTCAGTGCGTTCATCACCACATCTGGAACAGAATCAGTTCCCTTGTGGATATACAGTTTCTGTAGCTGACCAAGCTTAGATTTCCAAAACTTGGTTTATTATCACTTGGACTAATTGTGATGATACGATTACAAACTCCAAAGAGTTAACTCAGTAGAAATCAGCATGATGACGCTAGTCAAAGGGTTCCGAGAACAGTATGCCATTTATTTTGAGTGTGTCGTAAAAAAAGAGGGTACGTTTTAGGACTATTACTGGATATCCTGTTCATGAGTGTAGGATGTACATAACTGGGGTCCAGCATGCTGGAACCACGTGACATCAAAAAACACGAGAAAACATGGAGATAATTGTCGAGAACCTTGAGCCAGTGACCTAGTGAACTCTACATGAAACTAAAATGAGCTAAAACGTGATTTCACTTTTCATGGGCCGATGACGGAAAACAGCAACAATATGCGTTCCCCCTCAAAAATCGAGCGGCATGTTCGAAAGCAATCATTTATCTGTTTCTGGCGCTGTGAGGAGCTAGCGGCGCTCCCCGCCGGGTAATGAGCTGTGTGCGCGAAGGAGCATGCCGCATTCAAAGAAGGCAAGACGAGCAAGGGGGAGGAAAGAGTGGGGTGGGAGGAGGGGAATTGAGGCTGAGGTCAACCAGAGGTAAAGCTTTTGGGTGCTGTTCAAAACCCTTAACTCCACAACGGGCAGGAAGAGAGAGGAGAAAGAAAGAGAGTGAGAGAGAGCGTGGTAGGCAGGATGGTGGTGTAGGTGGGTTAAGAAGGAAACAGACTGCTGAGGATAGATAGAGAAAGAGTGTGAAGGTATGTAGCCTAAGTTGGGTGGTTGATCGAGGGAGTACAGGAACATAAACAAAAGGGAGAAATAGTGCAAATAGCTGATAGAGGTAGCTGGCAAACAGGTGCCGCCATGAATCCAACAAAAGGTTCAGTTCACTGAATCATGCTTCCTCTCTCTCTCTCTCTCTCTGAGACTCTTTTACATGTCTCTGCAACGGCTAGGAAGCTCGAGGGCAATGGTACTAATAACTGCACTGGGAATTATTCAATTAAATGCCCCATCCGTCCCCCCTCTAGCGTTCTCCCTCCTCTTTCTTTTCTCTGTCCTCCCTGCTGTCTGCGGAGGCGGTTGGAGTTGGGGAGGGTCAGAGAGCAGTCTGGGCTGGGTGCTCCGTGACCCGGTCATCTGGCTGGAAATGCAGCGACTTGGCTTGGGGCTGTGGAGACTGTTAACAGGCCCTGAGGACTGAGAATGTCCTCTTGAGTGTATACAATACTTACAGTCAGCCAACAGCAACCACACCTGACCTTAAACCACACATAACCTTGAGAGACAAACTATTTCTGGTCATCAAATCAGATTCAGAAGTACCTTATTAATCCCCGTAGGGAAATTGTTTACAGGAAGAGGAAAGAGGATGGCGATCAAAAATAAACAAGGGGAGAGTTTTGACAATAGTTTTTACATATTTGCTACCGTGGCCAGCTGATCAGTTGTTGCCAGATTTCCTATGAAAGTGGATCAGCCCTTGGACGCAATATCTACCGTTTATAGCCACATTATTTATTTCATTCTGATGGCTGCATTGTTCTCGCTGCATGCAAAGAACTCAGATTTTCCAATGATGCAGCACTTTGAAAGCCAAATAGGCCATGCTGTGAGGGCCACACGCCAAGCGGTGCATCTCTTCCGTGGTGCCGGGCAGAGAGGCTGGGTGCTTGGCATTACGGGGCTGATTTAAGTGCTGATGGCTAGCAAGGCCATGCCAGGATTCTTAGGGCAAGGTGACTCTTCCAAATTAGTGGCCATACAATCAAACTTTTAAACTTTTATGCCAACTCGGAGTCTTTCTGTCCAGTAGTACGATTTCCCTCTAATCTGTGAGATTGTGTAAGTATGCATGGAAGAGAGGGGCCCTCTTGTCATTTATCCCTGTTTGGGGAGGGGTCATCCTGGAAAAGCTGCACTACCCTGCTGTGATAATGCCATGAAAGGTTGCTGTGTGGCTAAATTTACAGTCCTTTTTTCAGAATTTCTACAATCTAACAAAAGAAATAAAGGCGTGAGAAAAAAAATTTGCAGTGGTGGTTACAATGAAAAAGAAAGACCACAACTAATGTTGTCAATTTAGTGAGGAGGGATCAAGCAAAGAGCAAACAAAGCGAGGAATTGTGAGCAGCTCTAACTCAATCAGAGAGCAGTGGGGTACCGCCCCATCAATCACTGTCTGCTTGCCGCCTTGGCCGAATCACGTTGAGTTCAGTAGTGGAGAAACACCATGAGCCGACAGCCTGCGGAGTGCGAAACACAGTGCCCAAAAATGACCCCGGGGATGTGGGACTGACACAAGAGGGCCCTTTGGCTTTACTTCCTAACTACCTACCCTCTTACTCACCGCAAACAAACTTTGCTTCACCCGGAGCCCCTCTGGGGACTTGCTTGATTGTTTGAATAGAGAACCCTGTGGTTTCTGAGCACCCCCCTCCCACCTGCCACCCTTCGAGGATCTGTAAGCACCAGGGCGTTGGGGCAACAAACAGGCCGCGCAGAACCATGGCCACATCAATCAAAATCATGAGCTCCATTCAAGGTTAGACCACTGAACGAAACATGTCTGACAAGCCTGGACACGCTGTATTAAAGTGTCCAGAACTCCCTCATCAATTCAACTAAACAGCCTCTTCTCTTTCCTTTCTCCTCTGGTATATAAGTAAGACGTTGGGAGGTATTGTCTCAGAGTAATCCACCCCTGACTACTGCTCTGCCACCCACATATCGTGAACTGAATTATAGCTCATTCACTCACCCTCCCATCACCTCTTGCTGTTTTCCATAAAGGCTCATAAACTGAGAAATCAGCATTTGATGGAAAGGGAAAAAAAAGCAAGAGATGAAAACCTGTTGCTAATTATATTATATGAGACAGAGAGAGTGGGGAGACGTTGGAAAGCTTTGGAAACAGACATACATAATTGAATCATAGCCTCAGTTTTTAATGCTTTTTCATCGGCGCTGGAAGGGAACTGAGTATGAATTTTCTTACAGTCAATAGATGTGTGTCCAGATAAAGAGCTGAGATTACCAAATGCTGTCCTCTAATCACGAGCCTCTCCATACAGCTCCTTTTCTAGCAATCTGCTTCGGATAAAAAATAAAAGAATGTACGACTGAGATCTTAAAGCTGTGGGGGCCGCGGCTCCATTCCACAAGAACCTTCCATATAGAGAAGCTTGTACTGGATTGGGGCAGGAGCGCAAAGAAGAAGAGGAAGAAAAAAGAAAAAAGAATTCACCAGCCGTGTGCCAGAAACAGCTTAGTGACACTCAATCCCTGGCAAACATGAGTCGCTAACTCCCACATCGAGATGAAAAACAAAACAGGCAGACACGCGAGACCGTATGATGCTTTTGTGCTGCCGCAGATATGTGACTGAGGCTCGAAATGCAGCAGGTTATTTATGAGCACGGGCCTTGTCTCGTCTTTCTCTCTCTTCCCTTTCTCCCTCGTTCCTCCTTTGCCTACTCCTCCGCTGTTAAGTGGACCTCCCTCCCGCTGTGAGGTAGAGTGGCTCGCCTCCCGGTTGTGGTCAGGTTGTGCATGAATCAAAGTGGTGACAGAGCAGCGGGGAGGATGGCAGATGCCACGGCCAGAAAGCTTTTCAATCAGGCTGCCCTTCCAAGCCTTGGCCAAGGTGAAACACTCCACCGGTAGATGAAAAAAAAAAAAAGACCCTCAACCCCATGGTCACTCACACACACATGTATTGCATGCATGCAAGCACACATGTGCACAGACCTACTTTAATCCTGCTCATTAGCCAGGGAGTAAGCCTTTACGTTTGAAAGAGATGAAGAAGAGAAACGGGAGCAGTGACAGTGAAGGTCAACGGCTTCCTGATGCAACATCTCTGTCTGCTGTCCTATCTTTTCTGCCCTCTGGTTAATTAACAAGGTGAACACTTAACATTTATCAGCGCCGTGGCTTTCATTTGCTTTGAATGGCTCACCTGCCTCATTAGCGGTTAGTTAGACCTAGATTTTGCAGGTAGCAAAATGGGATGATGTACTGTAAACAGAAATTTAAGATGCAGAGTGCTCTTCTCTGGAAGTTTCACCGTGCTGACAAAATAAGGTTTGCTATAATTGCTGTGAAGTGCAAACAAGATATATTCATAGTGGATTGCTCTCTGATGTGCTGCTGACAAGCTAGTTTTTCCAAGTATACTGTTTCAATGTAATCTCAGGTGTAATTTGATTTCCATTGTTATGAACTGTGGGAGTCTATTGCTACGGAAAATACCAGGTGCATAATTTCATCTGCTTTTGTCAAACCTGCTAGTTAAAAGAAGCGGTGTCGCCCTATGCCGCTCTTTATTTTGCTGTGTCTATTTTGCGGCGGCTGCTTTGAACTCCACCAGCGCGGATGCTTCTCTGACATGCACTTTGAAAAGAAGCACACATCGAGAACAGAAATAAATGTCCGCTAACAGGCCATAAGTATCTCCAACAATCCCTGTCACTCCAAAGCCGTGTCCCCCTCAGCCCCAGAGGTCAAGGCACTTCCCCTCTTTAAAAGCCTCCGCTGCCGCGACCCAGTTAAGAAAAGGTTCCTGTTGCGCTCCTGCCTTATTTATTTTCCTCCATGACAACGGCTGATGAACGGTCACACAGCCCACTTCTCCTTATTTGCCTATGGTTGCCTTGCAGAGGAGCGTGAGTAGGGGGGGTCAAAGGGGGGAGACTGTTTTCAGATTCAGCAAGGAGTTATTGCACCTCACTCCCCCAGCTGTGAAGCTCCACTGCTCTTTATCATGGAGCTGCTGCATACTATTCAGGTGGAGGGGTAACAGCGGAATTAGGGAAAGTGGCCAAGCATAGATCTTTTCCATAGAGCCCCTTCTGTCCTCCACTCTCACTTCCTAGAAACAGGTGGCACTCTTTGTTGGCCACTATGACCATATGAGTGGAGTTAGTGGGATTCCACATGACAAAGAAAGAGCCAACTATAGATCCAGGGTAGGGTAATACCCCGCTCCCCCTTCCCGAGCTCCTGTTAGTCATCTCTGGAGTCCAGGCTTGGTCAGGAATGCCAGTAGGGGCAGGATGTCTATTGTAGAGGGTACACAGCAGAGAATGTTTGCCTTCCCAGCAGGCCAAGCAGCTCCACGGGGGCAGCTCAGCAGGAGATTGCAGTGGAAGGGGCAGAAGGGGCAGAGAAAGTTGAGGACTACAATTAAAAAGAGGAAAAGAGTGCTTTTCCAAGCTTTGAGTTACAGGCACCTGAAGGCAGGGGGGCTCTTCCAGACTTTTGAAGCGTGGCGAGGCGGGAGGCATTTACTGGCTTTCCTCTCGATTCCCCCCCACAAAGAGCTTCTTGAGGAGGCATTCCTCAAATATCTCTGCTGCCTAGTACCACCCTGCCATACATCTAATCTGAACCCCCCCTCCCAACAACCACTGCACAGGCTGTCACACTGGAATTTCTGTGGGGTCCGGAAAAATACCATCCAGACAGAGAGAAAAGCAAAGAAATGAGGGAGGGCTGAGAAAAAGTAGACAAGTTTTAACCCCTTTCTTCTGCTCCTCCAACTGACTGGCTGCAAGAGATTTTAGTGTGCTGAAGGAGTAACTGTTTTTTTTGGTCTGGTCAGCAAATCCGATGCCATCAATGATTCATAGTGTTGTCAGGTGTACATCACATCTAGAGAAAGTTTGTTCTCCTCTTGGAGTCCGCGGGAGAGAAGGAGATGCTGAGAACAGCCTGCAGCTTAGGAAGACAGATTCTCTAGGTCTGTTCAGAACTGGCAAATAGATTTCTAAATCTTAATAAGAATTATCATCTGTCTTACAAATTGAATCAATTGCCCTTCATTCTGCTTTACGTGAAATCCGTCCATCACTTGTTTAGATTAAAATCCACTGAAACCTCCATTTTCCCTTCAGATGGCAGAGCCTCCGCAGTCAGACAAGCCTGACAGCCCTTATCAGATCGCACAGAAACAGAGAATGCATTGGAGGGGAGGGGAGCGGAGCAAAAGCATATCTATTTACTTCAGTTTTTTTTCACTTGAGCTTAGCTTGCTCATTCCACTGATTTTTTCGGAGCCGAATCGACTTCAAATATTTGCCTTGATGCGGGGCTGTGCCTTCGCCTCAAACTTCATTAGCTGTGAGAGCGGGCGAGGGCGGCCCCTGAAACTCCACTCTGTGAAAGTCTACAACGGTGCGTGAAAGGTAAACACGTTCTGCATTCAGAATCGCAGGGCTCACTTAGTCTCCTTATCTCTGTGATGAAGTGTTTTCTTTCTCCGGCTCTCAGGATACAGGCCTCTGCACTTCCCCAAACAAACCTGTCGAGGGGTAGCGCACACGTGGAACAACACCACCGCGGCCGGGCTCCACTCAGTAAAGGCTGTTTTTTTTACGCGCACCACTTTGAGTGCTTCTTGTTTGGTTTGCTGATAACAGTCGTGTTGGAGAACATGTGGTGCATGTGTGTTCCATTTACCCACTAATTAGATTGCAAGGCAGTGCACTGAAGCATGCATTGTAGCCCCCACCCCTCTCCGCCTCTACCCACTCTGCCAGTCCATCAGATAAGGAAGCCATTCTGGCTCTCATCAGTTTCCATTATGTAAGGGCTGATTTGGTGAGTGGAGTTTGTGACGGGGAGTCTGATGGGTCCAGCACAAATCACACCCAACTACTGTCTACAGATACATAAGTCACTATTCCCCCTCCCATAATCCAGTTACCTACGACATGCCTTGTCAGCGATTAGCACAATAACCCACCCTCATGTTACATATTGCCCCAATTTAAAATTAAGAAGGAACAAAGAAAAGAAAATAGACTTCACTTCATGGCTTGTCTTTGCTGGCTAAAGCCAAAGTGAAGCTGCACAAGGTGGAATACATTGTGAAGTGGAACTAAAGTCCCATGAAAACCATTCCATTAAAAACATTAAAAATGAAACAGTACACCGAGTTATAAATAGGAAAAAGCTGTAGGTCAGGTCGACCCCGTTTTCCAATGTAATCTCTGCGTGGCCCACATGAATGGTAGACTTACTTAAGTTTCAAAGCCGCCTGCTGCTGTCTGCTGTTTAGCGTATCCTCTACACAAGCAGTTTTATAACCTTCTGACCATACTACTGCTCTGACAGCGGTTGTGTCTGCTCCATCAAGCAAACAGAGTACAGAGAGGGAGAGATGAAAACACATCCGCTACACATACACTTCATCTGCGAGCAAATGTATGTATTTATTTATTTTAACAGCCAATTAGCTGCCAATCTGCAATCTGCGAATTCTGTTAAAATGAAAGAGCAAAGCTAATTTGTAAATGATACATTGATGGAGTTTAAACTCAAAACACGCCCTCTTTTCAACCTGGAAAAAAGCTGCCTTCCTCGTGCCTGCAGGGACCCGTTTTTTTTTTTTACTGTTTAGACACAGGAAATTCATTCCTGACTAATTTGATTAGCAAATGCATTGTTACTGCGAACCCCCCGCTTCCTGTCCCTTCCTCGCTCTCTTTCTAACTGAGAATCTTGGACATTTTAATGGTCCCTCTGTTGCTGAAATCGGACCCAAAAGAAGTGTCAAGGAGCACCCAGCCTTTAAAAGACAAGCAGCATTCAGCCTGCCATAAATCTCTGACAGGAGTAAAAAAAAAAAAGAAGAAGAAAAAAAAAGGTTAAAGTGGGATTGAAATCCGGGATTAAAAAAACCACATGGGCCATTGAAGGAGCACAAAAGAAGCGTAAGGTCCAGATTTTGGGTGGAGCAGGGATACAGTAACAGGATCCAGCAAAGCCCTGTTCTCTCCCGAGCCCTGCAGCGTAAACAAACAGCTGAGACAGAGCAGGACAGAGGCACCGACACACGCACAGAAACCACACACACACACACACACACACACACACACACACACACACACACACACACACACACACACACACACACACACATATACACAATCAGAGTGAGGCAGTGTGCCCAGGCAAGGCTCACCTCAGGGCACCCACACTGACACAGGCTCATCACATTACTGTCTGTCTCCGGTTTCATCGGCTTAAACTATCTATCCAACAACAGGTTAGCCGCTTAGCCTTTTGTTGGATGTGACAGCTCGCGGCTTACAAGTCAAATAAAGATCAGTAACTAACTGTCACTGTGAGATTCACCTTAAAAGGGTAATTTCACCTAGTTTAGAGCTTGAAATCCAAGGAAGCAAAACACACAACACATGAGTCAAATAAGCCGGGACTTGTTTTTTCTTGGAATTTCTCACTCATTTGTATAATAGTGGGATTTTAAGAGGTAATGTGAAAGTAAATAACTTATTATGTTGGACATTTTTCCTTGCAGTGTATAAAGTAACCACATTTAAAAAGCCTCTGCTGAGTTTTTGGACCCACAGCTCTCCCTCAGTGCCTTATGCACAAAGCGCAGCAATTCAAATCAATATTATATCCTGCTGGGTGACTTCACTGCACAAAGACGAGAAGGCAGGACATTCCAAAACCAAATGGCACCGGAGAGACATTCCTGCTGCCCTATGTAGTGCCAGAGACAGGATTGCATTGACGCTGTTTCAGCGAGCCTGCGGACACTAGATGGCGCAGTTTCATGTGCAATATACATGAGGGAAAGGGGGGAAGGAGTGTCACACACACAAACACACACACACACCAGTTCTATTATACTCACAGGAGCACACATGTATACATGCTATTAAATAGAAATAAACATAAATCTGAATGTGTGTGCAGCCTCTCTTAGTGAGGTATGCGCGCCAAATGGGCACCTTAAAAAAGTTCCCCAGATAGTTCAAGTTCACTAATACTGTTGGCAGAATAAAAGAACAGATTTTTTTCATAGAGGTTTCACTTTATCCCCTTTTATTCCCAACTAACTTTAGATCAGATCGAGGGGCGCCCGGGGACCGAATCTGATTGAATGAATGAGCTTTTTGGGGAGCGAAGGCACATCTGTTTCTCATAGACAAAGATCATCTAACTCGCGGTGTACTTACTTGCACTCCCGGTCCTCTAGATCGAAATGCGGATTGAAGTTGATGAGGATCCGCTGGTGAGGACCAGGCGCAGATATCACCCACACGCATCTCTGAGAAGGGGGATAAGACATGGGGTATCCGGGCGAGGTGAGGTAGTTGGCGGTTGAGATTCCGATGTTGCCTCCACATTTATCTGCAGAGGAAAAGAGTTCTTTAAAGGTGGAAACAAAGGAAAGTCACATTTTCACATCTGATCTATTTATCTGAGGATTACCAAAAACTAGTTTAATTAATCAAGACAAAGAAATGTTCAATTGGAACGAAGTGAACTTAATATTTAGAATTATTAATAACATTAGGTCTAATATGTTGTTTATTGTGAGCTCTTATGAAGTAGACAGTTGTTTAATTTCATTCTGTGGCACAATGGGGTGTTCTTATGTTACACTCAGACAATAAAATGAGAATAGGAGCAGCTCTCAGGTCAGTGAAGTCGCTGTTTGTGCGATCCAAATACAAAGCCTGAATGAAGCTTCAGAAGAACTTTTTATCGAAGTCAAAAGTCACACAGATCTGCAGTCTGTTACTTTAAACTTCATTCTACAGCGAGTCTCATCATTAAAGAGAATAATCCTTTGTTTTTTTTTTCAGAGGCCCGCTCTCACATTTATCTTCCTTTGCGCATTTATTTCATCTTTTTTACTATAAAGCTTCCACCATCTGCTGCCCCAACAACACGCGCACACAAACACCTCTTTAAAATCAGTTCAAGTGGAATAAAAACGAGCGAGAAGTAAAAAAGTAGAAAAGTAGAAACGAAACTGATGCTGGAGGAGCAGAACATGGGGAAGTTCAGTGAGTGAACTGACTTTTTGAACTTCATAAAAACACAGTGCTTGTTAACCGACAGCTGCCCGCACAAAAACAGATTCAAACCGCTTTATATCAAGTGTTCTTGCGTAATTACGCAAATACAAGTGAACACATGTTTAAGAATATTTCAGGGAGATAAAAATGTCTGAACAACAACTAACTACTCCTCATCTTAGAGAAATGTGAGAAGAATATTATAAGTAAAATATATAAAATAAACGAGGAAACACAATTAAACAGAGCTCTCTATTACATTACTATTGAGCAATAATGTTTAAGTCTCAGTAGAAGCTGCATAGGAGGGATTTTCTTTAGGTGTTGGCAGGTGAGCGCCTTGCGAGTTTGCCAAAAGATCAGCGGAGATCAGTGCGGGCTAATCTTTTTAAAAAAATATTGGGATTAGTAGCTTTGCAGAGTACATAAAAGCTTTATTTATACAGATATCAGATGTCACACTTACCGTTACCGTTTTTTGAAGCCTTGACCACCAAAAGGATTCCCATGAACAGGACAAAGACTAATCCACAATGCATCCTTGTTTTCTCAGCAAAAAAATAAAATTACGCATACAAAAACAAAAAAACTCCTCCGAAATTAAACTCCTCAAACGTTTTTTTTTTCTTTTTTTTGGCAGGTATTCTTCTCTTCTCCTCCTCTTAACTCGACAAAATAAAGCAGAAGTCTCTCTTTCTCTCTTTTTTTTTTTTTAAACGAAGTTGGAACTGATCTGAGTGCGGGGCTCAGGTCACTGGCATCCTGTCATTCAGCTCCTGTTTCCTTTCGCCTGTGCCGGCTGCGCTCCTCTCGCCAGCGCCGACCGTGCCATATCCTCTCCAAAGAAGCCAAAGCGCAAGATGTATGAAGAAACGACCCCACTCCTGTTTTTTTCCCCCTCGCGTTCTCTCACTCGGTCAAACGTTTAGGCAGGAGGTAATCCTTGGCTGTGGAGTGAAAAAGGAGATAGAGGGTGATGGGAGCAGGTTAGGAATGAGTACTGCCGCCGTGCGCTCTAGACATTTCCAAATCTGTCTAAACGCGCTGTTGCTCATACAAACAAGACTATAAAGGCACGGGTACACCCCTTCCCCAAAATTGTGACCACTTTGCTTCTATAGGCTCCGAGTGGGAACTCGGAGAGGTTGATGATTGGCTTGATTACAAATAGCCAACCTATATGTGTGTGGTGGGGGGGAGCTCAGTGTCTTTATATGTAAGCGGAGCTGCACACTGAGTCACAGAGCACCAACAGTCCGTTAAGTGACATGACTCTCTCTCTTTTACTCAC
Organism: Larimichthys crocea; assembly: GCF_000972845.2. NCBI lineage: Eukaryota > Metazoa > Chordata > Actinopteri > Sciaenidae > Larimichthys > Larimichthys crocea. Next base: position 17,904,168 of record NC_040033.1, on the reverse strand, counting down.
CCTCAAACCCTCCCCTCCCTCCCCTCTATTATCTCCTACAAAAAGGAGTAGACATTAATGGAAGATGTAGTAGCACAAGAGGACTCCATCCAGAAACATTTAAAAACATCATTTTAGATATCACCACACCACATATGGTATTTGGTGACCCTAAAACATGATTTAGAACATTTTAATGTCTGGATTAATCCTGTAGGGGTATTTCCTCAGGATGTCCTCTTCCGCTTCTATCTGGGATTGATCATTTCACGTGACACACACTCCCTAATCAACACAAGTTCCTCTTTTTGTGTTCTCCAATCCCTCAAACACTGATCCTGTGGCACAAATGGAAGCATATCTGTACTGCAGTGCTTATTATAGGCCCAGCTAAATAATAGAAAGTGTTTTCCCCCCTTCTCTGACTCCTTGTGGATTTCTTTTATGCACCAGTAGCTACCCAGATGCGCCGATTGTTAAAGCCTGCCCAATAATAGTGACACCATTAATCTGGCACTCTGAAATTTAGGGGAAATCAATTAAAGCGTAAATTATAGTAGCCTCGAGACATTTACTCAAGGCTGCCCTTACTGGGTCACACCGCACAAAAAGGAACGGAGCAGCAGCAAAGCTCAGTCGGTTCAGTGTACAGCAAAATCCTACCTAAACACAATACATGGAAATATGTGGAAATAAATTGTTTTAATGTTCATGTTTTAATCTGAAAACCAGAAGATAAAAAGGTCTGTAAAGAAATGATTGGATCATATCAGCCAGATTTGTATAATTGTACAGGAATCATTAAATAATGATGATAAATTATAATTACAGTGCGCTTTAACGCAGCAATATTTATTTCACCCATTACGCATGTGATAATAAACAATAAAAACAGCTGCATTCACCTGCGTCTTCAGGACCCGCAGACCCGCAGGCATCCAGCCCTCCTCTCTCCACTTCCAACATGCGTGGGGCAGAGTGTACGATCCGATAGCCTTCTTCCTCCGATTCTGTTCAAATGACACTTGATCTTTTCCAGAGAAGAATCAAGTTAAGGTATCTCCCCTCCCCAAAGCCCCCTGTTTTTATTTAGCGCCGGGGGAGAACCACAGTAGCAGTCCCGTTCGCTCCTGGGTCCCCACCGCGCAAAGACGCACAGCCGATGTCCGGAGACTCGCTCTCCTCTCCGCGTACAGGCTAGTCTCCTCCCCGCGGATCTGTCCGGGTTTCTCTCCTTGTTTCGCTCCCCTTTAACTCTGCGCGGTCACAAGTGAAATCCGGCCAGTGTGAGAGAAAAAAAAAGACAGTCCCAGAAATATGAAAGGGACGGACAGTGTAATGTCGAGAAACAGAGAAGTCCTGCTTGATCTAATATAAGTTTCTTCCCCTCCGCTCCGTCTCTCCGTGCGCCACCGCTCTCGGCTCCTTCACTGATGCAAATGCAGAGGGTTTGAGTCCCTGCCAACCCCACACGCCCCTTTACGAGGGATGAGTACGCGGGTGCGCGTGAGTGTTTGCGTATGTGTGTGTGTGTGCGCGCGTGCGTGTACATGTGTGTCAGTATGAGCGCGAGGAGCTCTGCAATCGAGATGCAGATCTCACACAGCTGCCTATCTCTCTTTATCAGCCTGTAGCCTTTATTGGACTCATCAGAAAGTCACATTAGACGTAAAATGCGTTAACCCGACGGCGTCTCTGCGCTTGTAAGCCATCTTGAATGAGATCAGATTTTTTAAAATTCTTTTGGACCACTCACAGAAAATCTTTCTCAGCTTCGTCTGCCACGATCAGAAACTATAGTACTTCCCTTAGAAGTTATATAAGGGCGCAACACAAACATCACAGTACATTTCTGGGTCCCCGAGAGCATTGTGGGGTTATTGAAGAGACATCTTAAGAGGTAAAAACCACCATACCTACTACAAGCTCCCAAATATATCTTATATATATATATATATATATATATATTATATATAATATTATCTTATATATATATATATCTATATATATATATATATATATATATCATAAGAATATCACAGAGGTACTATATTGGCTGGTGCCCTGTTTTCTGGGAGCTTACAGTGGCCCAAGAGACCCACTGAGTGCGCAGCGTTGTTACCCAGAACAAAGAAGCTGTTCTCTGTTGGTGTATGGACAATCTGTCTGCCTGTCTGTCACACACACGTCAGCCTGCACCAAAAATACACACTGACGTGAAAAGCAGCATGTCATTTTGACAATAATCTCATCATCGCTGTCATTCTAGGTGTGACATATATAACGCCAAGCAGGGAGGAAAAAGTGAGAATAAACACAGAAAAATACAAGTTTGGTGTTAATAATGATTTAAACAGGACTGATAAACGTTTGTTTGACTTGGCATGTATTAACTGGATCAGCACCAGAGGTGACAGGGAAGGAATCTGGATCTAAAAAACAGAACTTGCTTTGGAAGGAATCCACTTTGGGGGTACATGAATGACCCTCTAAATCAGTGCATTCATAAATCCTCATGTGAAAACACTTATTTAAGGGAATACCACGATAAATGTAGCTGTTATTTAAATCTGGACGGCTCCATGAAACTAACAGTGGAGGAAACAAAAACATCCATTCATATTTTTTCTTATTGTGCAACCCTGCAGTAAGAGGAACTAAACACACTTCTCATACAGCTCAGAGTTCCTCTAATCACTCTCGCTGGGCCTTAAGGGTTAAGCCTCAACACAAGATGCTTGGGTTCTCTGCTGTTTTAGCTCAAATGACTGCAATAACTGGAGGCTCCCAGCTGCAGGGCTCTGTGGTTAGGAGCCTTCTGTCCTGTAGGGGGCATCAGAGCTGGAGAGCAGCTCAAAGGGAGAGCTGCCCAATGCTCCTCAGCCTCACCTTACTGTCATGCCTTTGAGATTGCACAGCTGGCTTTATAAACAAGTGTGCTGATTAAAGTTTGCAGACTTAATCACCACATTCAGTATACATTTTAGGCCAGACCTCACATGCATCTGTCTTTGTAGTCATGGTGGAATTATAATTTCCATACTGTGTATTAATCTGCCTGTTCTAAGAAACAGCACATCTTTGTGTTGCCCTGTGAGGAATGCACGCAGCACTGTCAATTCAGGAGGTTGACATGCTTTATGCGTATGGTGTATTGAGTTGTCCCTTTTTTTTGAAAAGTTTTGTGACACAATAGACAGAGATAAGCCTACAATCCCCCGCACATTATTATTATTTTATTCCTAGAGAGAGAGGCAGACAGAGGATCGAGTGGCTTTATTCCTGTCCCAGCCTTAGTAATTCTCTGTCTTCCTGATAACACAAATGTTAAAATGGTGCCGGGCATCTCTATCAAAGGCAGCACTAACTAGCCTTTCGTGTCTTCCGGATAACACAGGAACAATGGCTTAGAGTCATTTCACAAGGGTGCCTGCCTGTGCCATATCTAAAATGAGGGGGGGAACAATAAAAGAGCCATTTAAAGGATTTGCTTCTTCATATATATCCACACTAATCTTTGGTACAGCCCTGATGAATAATTAGCTCTGGTACAAAAGCAGACATTTTATGGCTCCTGCGAGCAGGACACTTGATTTCATTAGCCCGGCCTTTATTCACCCAAGTGAGTGAGTCACAGTGAAATGTACAGGTTCAAACCATTTGGCACAAAGTCAGTGTGGGCATTTTACTTCAGTCTCTGATTTACAAGTCTGTCTTTGGAGCCATCTGCCAAGAGTTTGAACATGATTTAACACCCTTTTGTGCTATTTCGGGTTAGAGGTTACAGACAGATGAGACATTAAAGGAAGAAAACATGGATATATGAATCTGTAGGGGACATGAGGGCTCGCTGAATGGTTTAATGAATGAATCATATGTTATCACCTACAAAGCTCAACCCTAATGAACACCTTGTTAAAACCACGATGGACAGACAACATTAAAACACCAAGTGGGGGAATATCTTTTATAAGTATGGTGTCCTTCCCCACAGCACAGTTCAAGAAAGTTGTAGAATCAATGCAAAGGTGCACTGAGGCTGGTGTGGAGGGATGGCTGGGCACCTTAAAAAGCAACCCTATCACTAGACATGAATGTCAATATTGGACAGTTCTGCTACACTGTGAATTACATTCAATGATCTTTCTTTTCATCCAGTTCCAGTGTTCTATAATATTTGTAAATGGCAGATAGAGAGTGGTTAAGGTTAGGAACAAATCATGATTATGGCATCCTTGAAGGAGCCTGTCAGTTGAACAGAACACTGGTATGTTTTTCCCCTTGGCACATTCTGAAGAGGTTTGTTTGTGGTGGGAATGTGAACCGACCCCGATCAGACCCAAGTACAAGACACACTCCCGTGGCCATGAACGAAATCAACACTTGCTAGCAGCTAGCTGGAGAATCAATCGAGGTCTGACCTGGACTAACAATGAAATGAAAATGATATTTCGACAGATAGGACCATCTTTAAAACCTTCTTCAGGACCTCCTTCTTAAGCTCTTTTACATTTAACCAATGAGCAGATTGAACATTCTCATGTGATGTCATTTTTTTCGTGTATGAGAAAAGAAACCAAACCAAGGGGAAAATGCAACAAGTTTACCACAGCAAATAATCTTACTATATTTAGTCCAAGCACAACTGGAGTTACTGGTTAGGAGAATCAAACCAGTTAGCAGCCTCTTCAGAAAACACTGGGCCACCCATTCAGAGATTTTTGCCCTTTTTCCGATTGCAGCTGCACAACATGGCCTGATATTTTCAGCCCTGCTGCCCACAATGACTGGGTGCAGGATGCCAGTCGTGATGTCATATCATCCAACGTATGTTGCACTGATCTCAGTCAGACACTGGGGTTTGCTCGCTGCTGTCATATGGACCATTTAATCCCTTGGATTTATGTACTACTTGTATTTATGAAAAACCCCAACCTTTGATATGAGCTACACCATATCCATCTTGGCAGTATTTCCTCTGTAAAAAAAAAACAACAAGTACTCTGTCTGTCACAGAGTGCATCAGGGACATTACTGCGGCAAAAACTCTGGACTTTTAAGTTTGGTATGAGATGACAGATATGGTATTTCCCCCACCAGCAGGAATATTTAAAAGCATGTTCCTGTTCCACTGCATTACAAAGTGGATTAGAGGTGCAGACCATGAACTTTTTAAAAGACCTTGTTACCTACTAATCATACTGTGTTCCAGTTTCTCCTCCATGACAACCGCAGTCAAAGACAGCTACAGGCTGAAAGGTTACCGTGCACATGAATAGGGGCTATATGGCACTCACAGTATAGAAGCTGCTGTACCGGTTTCACAATTTCTGCAGCTGTTGATAATTACCAGCCACAGTATGTTCCCGCACACTCTTGAAACTGGCTTGCTGGCACAAACGACACACCTTCAAACTCTGTCAATGTGTCGCGATCGGGGGCTTTTTTTTTGTTTTCGCAGGAATGTGCAATGCACATGTTTGTGTGAGACAGGGACAAGGGGAGAGAGAGAGAGAAAGAGGAGGGTGAATGGATTGGAAAACAGTGAAGCTGGCTCTACATTCACTTTTTTGAGACTCACAGAGGTAACCTGAAAAATCCCTGCACCGCTGACTCTAGATCGGCGGCATGGTGGTGATGACGCAGGGAGGCGGGTTGTGTGTGTGTGTGTGTGTGTGTGTGGGGGGGTCTCTCTTAGATCAGGGTCTGGAGTAATTGCTACAAAGGCAGCATTTCTCCTCCGAGGCGTTTGGAGCGAGGTGAAGCTAAGTGTGAATGGAATTAGCAGAGGGCTGAATAAAGCGCTTCTGAAGTTTAGAGACATTATGGTAATAGAGAAAGTACAACCACCCTGAAACATTTTCAGGGATATTCCTCATTCAAACAGGAAACACAGTGGAAGAAGGGGGAGGGCGGGGTAGAGGGAGTAGAACAAAAACATAAAGAAATGGCTTCATTAGAAGTAGAAACATTTACAGTGACATTTAGTGAAGCAGGGATGTATGAATAAATATGCATAATGTTGCCGGGAAGCATCGAGAGCTTCTCTGGGGCAGAAGGAGGGTGAGAGTGATGGTTCCTGAATTAATGATGAGGGAGCCTACTGTCTGTCTCTGGGTGTGCATGTGGGCCTTATGTGAGTGTCTGCACATGTGACAGCATTTAACTGCAAATGTGTGTGCATGTGTGTGTGAGAACTTAGAGCACACAAACACACACACATGCACACACATATTCAACTCACTCTTGCAGCACCCCAATTTCACATCATCACTGATGGAAATTACCCAATCCTCGATACCTAATCAAGCGAACATTTTTGGAGACACACAGATTCACGATTGTCTCTGATGCTTAATTACATTTCTGGAAAGCCAGAGAGCAAACTGCCTGCCAAATTCCCATTTTTGGTGTGTGTGTATATATCTATTTTTTTTTCTTTTTTTTTCGGGTGGGTTAATGTTCTATTCTCCACTTGGTTCTTTCTCCACTTCGGAGGCTGAGATGATGAATATTGTGCCGCTCATCATCAAACGCACAGGGAGAAGCCCCCGAGATCAGGGCAATGGAGGGGGAAGGGAGGGGGGGTTGCGCGGGAGGGAACTGTCAGGGAGAAATGCTATGTAGGTCAATGAAGAATTGCACTGGGATATTGCCTCCTCAGCTCACAGTCTGGGAAGCTGATTTGATTTCCGGTGAATCCATCCGACTTGAATTATGAGAGATTACCCTTCCTAAAATCACCTTGGTGGCTGCAGTAGAAACCCTCTGCCCTCAGGGGGGATCTATACATAGAGATCTATACAGTATATTGACGAATATATACACTTAAAGTCTGTCCAAGTTCTTCAAAGAAACCGTAGTCATACAGTTTCTATATTAAAGTGTTTTCTTCAGATATAAGCTGACATGTACTGTGGAGGAAACTATTCTTCACTTTCGCACTTTTCACTTGCTGACATAAGTTCTTATGCTGTGTGTATTGAATGACAAATCGCCCTATCATCAGACACAGATGATTCTCCAAAACCCCCAAAATAAATTCAATGACAAAGTTTTAACGTCCAAAGCAAGCATTTTTAAAATTGGTTCTTTCTACAATATCTGCACTTATAAGATCTTCCACATGAATGAACGACACACTATATACCCAGAAACTAGCCCCAGCCCTACATCCTTCCTTGAGGATTCTCTACGTACAGAGCACAGTACGTCCTTTAAATTGTGAGGTTGGTAATAATTATAATGTACAAACTGTTACAGATACTGTTCTGTATGAGGTCATCTTGAATTTGCATGGAATCAAAACTCTTGTCCAATTCAAATCATGTCCGGAAGAACAATGGTGAGTTCAAGGAGTGAGTCTACCTCAGAGTCCTCATCAAGAGCCTTTAGTGGAACAAGAGAGCTCAGAGTGAAACCTGGAGCCTTGATCAACCATCATAGATACCGTTGATTTAAACAGCTGTCTGTGGAGATTACACTACACTAAGTGCACCAGAAATGTTCTAAAAAGTATAATAAAATAAAATTGTATCTTACTTGCAGTCTGTGTTGATAATTGCATTTGAAAGTGCATCTGTTCCTTTTTAATGAGTTTATTTAAGCCAGACTGAGTAACCGGGACAACAGGTGGACGATGAAGATGGAGTACTTTGCCCAAAAACCTCTTCAAGAGCAACAGAAGAGAACAAGAATAGACAACAGTATATTAAGCATGAATTACTCTCTCTGAATTGGTGTTAGTTCACTCGACTTAACAGGGTTGAATTTCTTAAAAACTGCCTCATGAAGAAGTTACATAACCATTAAAGGCTTTGTAACCTTTACATGGCTCCTGTTAGAAGTCATGTAACATGACACCATTAAACTGCTCCTTCTTAACCTCAGAAGTCTCAAGTGGAGGCTGGAGGTGGAGGTGGTGGATACTGGAGTCATTGTTCACCTGGTTAAAGCACGCTCCGCACTTTTTATTTATCTCTCAAGAACTCAAACGTGACTTTCTGTGGATGGAGAGTCTTCTCAGTTCAGGATCAGATACATTTTTACATAAATATCAACATCTGCTTTAATTTAAATTAATTAATGTAATTTAAATTAATGTAATTGGAATTGATACCAGTGGTGGCAGTTTGTCTTCTGATTTTAATGACTTCCTTAGGTGAAATAAACCCCTCCCTGCCCTTCATGCTTTGTTCAGTTAGTAATTGCCACAACAGGTGGTAAACCTAGCTGCCCCTCTGGCCCCCTAACTTCACAGGAGGATTAAAAACACTCACACTCACACACACACACAACAGGGTTAGAAATGGAGCCTGAAACAGCAGCACAGTAGACACAAAGCGCAGTGTCCTAGTAATTAAGAAGAGGAAATCCCAACAATGGCGGCCTGGCCTGTGATGGTAAAGATTAGCTGAAACAGTGAGACGGCCTACTGAGGAACATGAGACACAGCCTTTTGTACATGAGTGTGCGTTGCTGCAGGGGTGGGAGGTATCTTATCAGTCTTACTGAGACATGGAGCAGTGTGTGCTGTCACTTTGAGATTTATATTTATATTTTTGACGTGGCTATTTTAGCGTCTTTGTTTGTGTGTTTTGTATTTTTGTCTTTGTCACAAGTTCCGACTGCTGTCATGAAGGTGCCGCTGACTGACACTGTATCATGTGACAGAACTGGTGATTTTGGATTATTTACAGAAGGGTTACTGGATGTGACAGAAGACATCAGACCTAACTTGAACAGGAAGCTGTGGTTTCACAGCTGTCACAATCAGTAAAAAGGAGTTTTTCCTTTAGAAAGCAGAACAACTGAGGGGACTTTTCACATCAGATGTGTTTGTGTTTTAGAGTACGTGTAGACCATAAGACACAAACATCCCGCTGATAAATGTGCTTCTGCATCGAAGGGCTTTTAATCTAACACACATTTAAATGCCACAAAATATAATCAGAGTAAAGGATTCACCTGTAAATAAGACTGAAAATCCTCCAGCAGCAAAGTGATGCACACTTCACATCACATGCTGCTCAGGATATATCACTATCCTCAGGCTGTGCATGGGCAAGACTTCTTGAAATTAATTTCTCCAAATGAATGTGGCTTTCACCCTAAAAAGCTAAATTGGCTCTCCAGTCTCCGAAACACAGTTAAATGGGATTTTAAGGTGTAGCCACAGTGAGGAATATATTGTTCAGTTATTAGACTGGTAATTACATTTCACAAAGAAACTCACCCGTGGGCTGTGTCATATTTTGGGATATTTTTCTTTTAGACTTGTGAAGAGAACGCGCCCAAATCACACATTTGTCCATTTGCATCTGGAAATTTCACTTTCAGTTTTATTTCTATCTTTATTCTGAAAGTTTTACAAAGAGTGGTTTGTTCATAAATCGTTCAAAGTCTGATTTATGAAACATTTTCCGATTTATGGATTAGGGTTAGTGATAAAAAGAGATGTTGAAAATTCCCTCTGTAAAAATATTTCACTCTAATATGTCAACAGAATGAGACTTATTAACTTAATCCAGTATTCAGATTTCTGTGAATGAATGCAAATGAACAAATAGAAATAATAATAAACGCAAATGAACAAATTATAAATGACATAATACCTCATTTGAGAACTTGTACTACGGAAAAATAATTGTAAACAGTGTAAATAATCAATAGACATGATGTCCTTTTCTGGCCTCAGTAGTTTTTACTTTCTGTGCCACCTGCATAGTCAAAATGTCTCAGCTCCATGGCAGCCTAAATCCAACATGCCTGGTTGCCAGATGCAATGATGAATGATGCACCAGAATCGCTCCCAGTACAGTGGTCTGAGCTGGGTGCCAGCAGTAGCCCAAAGCTGGCTCCACAGCAGCAACAGTACTTGGTACTTGATACTAAATACATGCTCTTCACAGTGGCAGAGGGCAGTGCTGGAACAAGTATTCACACCGTTTTCATGAAATACTCATCACAAGCCGAAGAGTTTGGAAACCACAAAATTATTGTTGTATTTGAAGAGTACTGGGCAGAAACGTGTTACTAGTAATAATATTATCATCACCAGTCTATCAAATTACTGATACATAAAAATTCAGTAATAATATGACATAAAAATGACCATTACCATACCATTACCATTACCATGATCATTACCATATTACTTTTGTCTCCGCTCTACTGATTTGAAATCCAACGATCTAATCACATGCCTGGATCTATTTTCATAATCATCTATTAAAAAAAAAAAAGAAAAAAAAAAGGCAATAACAGAAGTTGACTGTGCTTTTCACTTTTCATCCAGCCTGTCATTTTTTCATAGGTGGCATAAAAAATAATGCTATTTTGAAGCCTTAGAGTAACTACTATGTCTGTCTGTCTACTGAATTTACTGTCACGTAAATGTCATAGAGAGAAAAAAAGTATGAATTTGCGTCAAAAGTACAGTAATTAAAAACCAGCACATCAAAATTGTACTTGAATAAATTCACTTTCCACCACTATACAAGTCATACTTATATAACTTCTCTTTTGCCCTGTATTATTGGTGAACTGCTGTGCTGTTGCAGTGTTTTTACGCTGTTCATGCATTGTGGGTGTGAATGGGGTTTAAGGCGATGGCCTCGCTGGATGTGTGTCATTGAAAAAGAGAACAACAACATTTGAGATTCAGATGACCTGGCTGAACTGTTTATTGCCCCTATTGACTCCAGCAGTGATGTCACCTTGTTCCATATTCCAGCAATGACTTTGATGAGTACCATGTTATTATATCTGACTCATGTTACCTGTAGCTGATGTGTGCAATGCTTCACTCTCCTTCCTGCCAGCACACGGTGACCCTCCGAAGTCCTCTCCCTCCATCAATATCTGGAGTTGTTATCCAGACTGCAAAGTGCCGCCATGACTGCAGGAACAAACTAACTCCATTTCACCATGTCAGAGTGCAGCCCTCAGAGAAACCAAGCTGTCCACTGAGACAAATAGAGACAAGAGAAAGAGATGCAGCAGGAGAGAGACTGAAAGGAGGAAGAGACAGACATGGACAAATAGTTATAGGACGAGGCAGAGAAAGGGGGGATGGGAATATTTGGAGTCAGACGCAGTGAAGGGGACAGTGAGTGAGAAATGCATATACATCAAGAGTGAGAAATGGAACTGGACATACAGAGAGAAGGGTGGAGGGAAGAAGTGTGCTCAGTGGAGACAGAGAAATAGAAAGAGAGGGAGAGGGAGACAGAAACAGAGAGATTTGGAGTTGGATGCAGACAGAAAGAGAGGGAGAGAGAAATGGAGGGTGACAGGGAGAGAGAAAAATGTAATTGGATGCAGACAGAGAAACAGAGCCGGGGAGGAGAGTGTAATCACATCTTTGCATGCTGTCAAAGATGCATATCGATTCAGCTAAATTATAGCTGCGGAATATTCAGTGTCATTTCATCTAAAAAGAATGAAATTGGTGATATTCTACATCGCCCTTAAAGAGCGCCATTGATTTAGAGACACGTCAGTGAGACACACTGTTGTACTCTCTGCTTATTTTCCAAACTTTTGTGGTAACGTTAGACATGTTAGGTCATGTTAGGTAGTTCAGTTTAAGGGTAGAGAAATAACGCCTGTTTGTCGATGCATGACACAAAACTCGTGACCTCATGTGAGTGATAGGGTCCTTTGTTTTTGTACGTCCACGCTTCACTCTGATCATGTCCCCATGCCTTAACTCTAGCACAAGAATGAGACACTTCATCGACTGAAAGAAAACAATCAGTGCCAGTGAGTGTTCTTAAGGCGGCAATTATGTTTTCTGTTAAAACACATTAGGCAAAACAAATGAAACAAAACAAACTTCATTTCTAGGAGGCAGGGTTGGGTGGGGAAGTTGTAAAGTGTTGAAACAGAGACAGCCTTTCAGCCTTTTTTTTTTTAGCATTAAATACACAAAGGGGAGGAAATGATTCAAAGCTCAGTGACTCTTGTTAAAGCGGACAGCAGAAGAGGAAAATACATGCTGGTGGTCTCGATCTGAACTCTCTTTAGTTTTCTGTGCCACAGAGGTGTTAGCTCTGGAACTACAGACTGTAGAAGAACTTTTTGAACTGTTTCTCTGCAGCTTTCACTTTTATTTATTTAGGGGTCTGCGATGACTGGAAAGTGAAAGTGAATATTAAGTTCCGCCTGAAGTGTAAAAAGTACTAGTACTTAGCAGAACTACAACACTGGTAACTGGTAAGTACCTACCCTGAACTGAAACCATCTGGAAAACACCAAAAATTTGGAGAAAATATGATTTTTTCCCCTTCAATTCATTCAAGAATATACTGTACATGAGTATACTGAGTGTGCATGTGTCATTGTTGCTCCTATGTTCTTTCCTTTCTACATCAGCTGCCATTCTGACATTGTGTATTTTGCCTTTGGCATTTGTTCTGGCAAGATGTATAGAATTATATATATGTACTGTATAGATAGATAGAGAGATGATGGTGGGAGACAAACAGAGGGTGAAGTAGACAGCGAGAAACTTGGAAAAACAGAAACTTTTTTAAACAGAGACGACTGTTATCATAAAGAAAACCGACCTGGTCCCCAGTGAAAACGAGCACAGAGTCTGGAGGAGTACATGTTTGTTGGTACAGGCGTCCAACAAGTCAGGCTGGTTACTAAGTAGCTCCACTTTGGTCTTTTCACTTTTTCTATGATGATGCTTAAGATAGCAAGAGGGTCGCCCAGTGTGGCTTAAAAACACAAATACACACCCATGTATGAAGTTCTGGTGGTAGACTACGTAAAAAGTTAGAATTCTAATATTTTTCACTCGTTTATAGAGCTTTGAAATAATCGGATACATAGAGAAAATAAACACCCACACACACACACACGGCCATGCGGCTCTGTTTTAATTTGCTATAAAGACTCATGAAATCATCCTGCCAGAGGAAGCCAGGCCCAATTTTTTGGACGGCGGACAAAAGCGACAGCTCACCACAGTTCCTCCAGTCATATTTTATGGTTAATTATAAAGTGTTTGATGAGAGTGGCTGTTTTTAAAAAGGCCAAATGGATTGGATGATGACTGCGACGCTACAGTGTTCACAGACTAAACATATGGCCGGGTGTAAATCGCCACAAGGTTTCAACAAACGCTTTAAAATCCGAGAGCCTGGCACGAGAGCGCAACAACACAAACAACACACTCGTTCCCGACACGTTTTGCATTCTTGTTACTTTAATTTGCAATCGGACACAATCATTTCAGGCTCTGTTGATTTTTCCAAATGCACACCCCTCTCTCTCTCTCTCTCTCTCTCTCTCTCTCTCTCACACACACACACACACACACTTCAGCTTCACTGATATGAATCAAATGCCAGACTATGAACTGTTATTGTGTCTGTCTGTTGCAGTGGTGTGTCAACTCAGACATCGGTCTATCGGCTCCCCTGTTTCTGCAAGACTTACATACCAGCAGCAGACTGAGACTGACATTGTGATGTTGTTGACCTTCTCTGACCCCATTTGTTTCACTGCCAGCGTCTGATGTAGCGATATGCCTCTTTCTGTTTTATCAGTCCTGGTCTGTGCCTCTCCAACTCTGCCACCTTCACAGCCTCACAATGGGCCCTCGAGGCAAACCACACACACGCAGACAGACAAACACATATATACGCCCAGCATGACACACACATACAGAGGTTAACTTGCCCTGACATGCTGGCGGTAATCAGTGTCACATCACATTGCATGCAGCACATCCAACAGCTCTCCGAACGATGCCTATAAAATGAAGTGTTCTTCTCGGCTATATGGTTTCTTGTCTTGCTCTTCCCCTCTTTTCCCATTACGCCGCCCCCATCATCCTGTCAAGCCGAGGAAGTGCGCCTAAGCAGACACTTAATTTGTCTTGTTTTGTCATTAGCTCTGTGGCCGCGGAACGACCCGCAAAAACATGCCCCCCCCCATCCATATCGATTTATTGTCAGCCGCCGCGTGGCAGTGATGCACGAATCGGCCGCCCTTGTTTTTTCTTTTGTCTTTTTTAAAAAACTGACTGGCACATCACATAGAAATGTGTGTCACACATACAATGGGCAGCAGCTCGGACTGATGGCATCTGATACAGTGTTCTTTCAGCGCTTTGAAAAGTCACTCACTCTCTGCGATGATGAACTGATGGAGGGCTGCCTCAATATGTGAAGGGCAGGCACTGTCTATACACTGCTTCTCATCTCACACATTTATTGACAGTTAAACCTCTGCTGAATATTACATGGTGACTATTACAGCCGATCTGTCTAAACAAAACAGACTGACTGCAGGGTCCATTAGTAAGATGAGTGTTTAATGGAGTTATTCAGATTTAACAGGACCTTAAAGGGATACTTTGGGATTTTATGAAGTGGGGTTGTATGAGGCATTTATGCAGTGTGTCAGAGTGTTACCTGCAGTAGACAATAGTCAATGTGCTCACAGTTTGGAGAAGCAGAACAAAGTCCTAGTATGGAAACAGAGGAAAGCACTGCTGTGGACAAGGTCAGCAGAAAGTGTACGCTATAGTGAGCATATTCCCACCTCTTTACTTGTACCATCAGACAGTCCTTTTGCTTGGCAATACTTTGTGTCAACCGAACAACTTGAGTATTCCTAGAAGCCTATCAGCAGTAAGTACCACATACAACCCCTCTTTAAAAAAAAATCTGAACTATCCCTTTAATGTCTTCTTATTCATGTAGGTATAAAGTTGAGACTTATAATTCCATGACAACTGAACCCCATCGACAGACGAAGATGTGATATGACAGAAAGTTCAAGAGAAGATACTAATGGACCTCGAAGTGAGATTGTGTTTTTGGCTGCTGTTTGCAAGGTCAGCGGAAACTCGTAGAAATGTAGAAATGTAAATGTCAAGATTGTTTATGCAAAGCGTCACCCAGACTGTCTTAACTTTCAATTTGTGAAATGAAGTTATTTAAGTGAAATATATTTGGCTGTCCTGAAACAATTATTTTGCGTAATGCACGGGCAGAAAGGGGCACTCAGGATGTCAGAGCTCGCCCTGAGCGTGCCTTGAAGTTTTTATTGGCAAAAAGTAATTTTAAAGAAAGAGAACTTTTAGAAATAAAAAGTGAATATAACTTTGTCAATCTGCAAAATAAATGTAAATGATTTTTATCATTTAATGTGTCTTGTGGGAAGTCATTTCTAAACATTGATTTTAAGTGACTGTTAGCTATTAGTGGATGAAGCAAAGTATTTTTGTTGAGCTCATTTGTTATTCAACATCACATCCATCGTCCTCTGTTTCTGAAATGACTTGCTTCTGACCAGTGGTAATAATAAGTCGATTAGTCAGTGCAGTTTGTTCCATTGTGACTCCGTCAGCCGGCCAGGCCAGTGTTCAGTCTTGTCAGTGTTGCTGGAAACTTTTCACAGCACACAGGATGGATGAAGGCGCTTGTTCATGTCGGGCAATTCATCTAAAAGACGGATGTTGTGAGTGCAACACATTGCATTATGTTAGAAATGTGTGAATCAAAGTGATTTGATGTTTATGACTGTGTGCATACTTACACAGCGTTTGTCTAACTGATGTATGGCTCTTGATACAGTATGAAAGTGGAGCCCACAGCACTATTCTAGCACACACACACACACACACACACACACACACACACACACACAAACACCTCTTTTTATAGCAGTACTGTTCATATCACATTCCATATTATTGTTTGCATGATTATTATTACCACACTTATGGTGATGAACAATAGATGTTCAAAGCAACTCCAGATCTCGCTCTATGAGCCACATTCATCTGCCTCCGCAGAAAACTTGAATGAAAGTCTTTTTTTAAGCAAAATCACAGAAGAGGGAGAGCTGTTGCACTGAATATCAGATAATCAATCAGACAACAGTTCTGCTAAGTGCTGTTTACTTAACAGTAATAAATAAGGCAGACAGATTATGATCTGTTTGTTTATTCAATCATTTATTTAGCTGCGCCAAGACAAATAGTTCCGCAACTGGATTGGGACGGCACTATTGCCAAGTGCCACATTTTCCAAAACACTAGCTTGCTAGCTGCTTTGTGTAGGTTGTGTTACCACAGGCCATCTGCTTTGTATCATGTTTGCAACCATTGAGTCTGTTGTCAGTAGCTTTGGTGGAAATATCAGTCTTTTTCTCATCTCGATGTTCTGATAAAATCGAACATGTTTAATATGATCAGAAGGTTGGTGTGCTTTTTCTTCAGCACTAAACAGGAGGCAGGAAACTGGGCAGTTACTTTTCAGCAACACACGATCGATGGTAAATTAAGTGTTTTGAGTCAGTGTTTGATACAGGGTGTATTCTGATCCACCAGCTCTTATTTTAGTCAGAAATCATAATGAAACTTGAGGCGTCAGATCAGAAAATCATACTGATGTTGTAGAGGACATGGACAAAGGACATATTTTGTTGTTAAATCTAGAGTTGCTTTGAACATCTATTGTAGATTACTGTCTTCAGCACTAATTTGATCTGAACTTTGTTTGGGCGTCCTCATTTTAATTGAAGAAACCACAATCCAAGTATCCTTGGTTTGCTCAGACATCAAGGATCTGAACTGTCTCCAGTCTTTTGTGCCCTAGAATCATATTGCAGAGGACACAGACATACCAACGTATGCTGAGATGGAAATTTATCCAACAGTTGACTGTAATTGCTCCTCGCTTTCATTCTAAAACTTTCCATATACTTTATATAACAAGGTTTGATGTTTACTTTGTGTCAGAAGGTGTTCTCTGCCTCTTCACATGTCTTCGTCATACTCAGTTTCCTGGCAACTGAAGGGCACAGTGATGAGAACAGCAGAGTATAATACAGGGCTGGCATAGCTGCAGCAGGAACTTGACAAGTTTAATGAAGACAGGCAGGGAAACAAAGAGGAGAGAAAAAAAAAGGAAACAGAAGCCGGCAATGACTGTAGGTCAAACGAACGAGGAGAGAGTGGAAGAGCAGCACAGCGGCTCACGGATGCCTTCCAAGTCTCCCACAAATTCGAGCAAGACCAAAGCCTGGCCTTGATATATGTAGTAATAAAGTTATTAGGGGCCTCATAGGCAATTCGCTTCAGGGGGTGATTCAACAAAATGACCTCACTTAGATATGATGCTGCTTTGGAAATGACTCTGACAGTCTGCAACACTGAACCCACAACTCTCCCAAAGATCCTCTGATACCAATACATGTGGAATGTTTTACTTGGCTCAGTTACACGATGCGATGCTTGGAATTTATTTGGGTTTTTCAATGTGGGTGAGGGTTTTTCTTTACAGAGGTCAGTTTGAAGCACAGCTGAGAGTGCCAGGTGGGTTTTGAGGGTTTAGCTCGGAAATTGGATGATTCAATAAGACTTTTGTGGAAACTTACACTTTTATTGCTTGTTCAATCCTGGATTGACAAGGGTTCATTCCTGCTACCCACATTCAAAGCTAGTTAGTGTCACGGTTGATGTCCCCACAAAAGGTAATGTTTATTGTGAAGAAGAAATGGTTAATTTTTCCAAAACCTTCGAGTATAAACATTGTAACTTTCCCTATAAATGTAGAGGGTAAGACATCAAACCAAAGCAGGACAATAAATGTTATAAAAGCTTAACCAAACAGCATGGATCGAGGTTCACCTTCCTCAAACGTGGTGACACCACATGAGAGGCGTATTTAGGTATTTGCCAAGGAAACCCTCTCTCCAAACATGAAAACACAGCTCTCCTATTTCATCAAATACTTGAGACAAGAGGGCAGAAACAGGCTTGAGTAAATACAGTGCAGCGCTCTGGTTTGAAGTTCGAAAAGTACAAGTTTTCGTGTCGCTGCTGAGCTCAACAGTGGCAAATGTAAATACTGTTGCGGTCTATTATAAGATCAACAAAGTCTGCCATTGGTGCTGTTCGTTAGCAGAAAGGAGACACCAATAACTAGATGCGTGTTAGTGTGCCTGTGTTCTTCTCTATAAATACGCAGGAATGCCAGCAGCAGCAGCAGCAGCTCGCCACTTCAAAGAAGAACATCTAATTGACAAAACAACATCACTACAAATTTCATTTTGTTGTGGAGCTTTTGATCATGATCTTCATCAGCAGATGTAGAATTGTAATGTATGTGTCACTGAGATAGCGCTGGCTGCAAACCATTTATTAAAATGGCCTCGACAAAACAAGGCAACAGTCGTTTTCTGATTTTTCATCAGGGGATCTGATTTCATTTGTGCATGTAGTAATGGAACAAGAATAAGCAGCCATGGTGGGCTGCTGTATATGCATCTTCAGTTCCTCAACTCCCCAACTCATTTTCCTGTTGTGTTGTTGTGTGAAAGACCACCTCCTGTGTAGCATGATGGTCGACCATTGACGGAAGTTTGTTTGGCTGTGCTGTGGACAGATACACCAGTTCCTTTTCTACTGTTTTTCTGACAAATAGCTGATCCAAGGAGTGTTTGCTGTGCCCAGAATTCTGTGAGGTAGTACACATGGGTGTTACCAAATCAACCATCATTTGACAGCTGGGTAAGAAATGTGAACTGTGATACTATTTTGATGTAATATGATTGAAAACCTTAGCAACCAAATGGACCTTGTTGTCACACTGTTTTCACAACTGCTATTTCAAAGGTTAGATGTGAACTTTGAAGCTCTAGAACTTCTCAATATAAATGCCACGTCCACATATTTAGTTGACATTTAGTTTTCTTTCAGTCCACTCGTCATAAGGAGTCAACGCATTTTCTTCCAGGTTGTCAAATACAGACGATCTGTCATGCTCCCCCCCTGCATCATATAGCACATGGCACCCTTTAGCGTCTGTTATGAGATGGCTTCCACAAAGCCTTCCTGTCAGACAGCCTTTTTAGCACGTAGTTAAAATGAAATGATCACAGGTCGGTTAGGAAAGTTGTGATAAAGTGATGCTGTAAGTCATAGCTGGTGACGCATGTAACATGACTAATGTAACTTAAAATTTAGAACATTCAAAATTTACTTTAGGGTTCACATGAGACATGAAGCACAGTCTCATCATCCACCACCTACAGGTGCAGATTTTCTTGCTCTTTATACTTTGTCTCCTGACACGGATGGGTTTACATTAAAACCTGGCGTGTCTTGCTAAAGGGTACTATTTATGAGACACTGAGGGGTGTGACAAAGCATCAGTATTTGATGACCTGGGAATGAGAACTGGGTGACCCATCCTGTGTAAATAGCTTAAATCTGAAAAGTAGACCTGTTGTCATCAGGGGAATCTGGAAGTTTAAAAAAAGAGAGCCTGAATTAGAAAGTGGCGGTGTGGGGTTTGGAAGAAATAGGCATGGAAGGTCTATACCAGGGAGTAAAAGTAAGGATATTGTGGCCTCTGCGGATTCTGACTGTTTCATGTTAGTACCCCAGCTTTAAGGGAGTCCAGAACTAAATTCAAATACCTCACGCAAAATCTGCTTAGGCTACTAGAACCATTTGGGAAGTGTGAATGAATTATTCTCAAAGCTAACTCTTCTCTGCAATGAAAAATCTTCAAAAGCTAAAGTGCTCCATACTTTTCCTTCCTCACAGCATCTCATTTCTCGCCATTTCTCACTTTACCAGCGCTGCTCTTAACAGTTTACACTGAGTTATCATGTGCTGACATATTTACATTGCACTTAACTCCACTTGTTGCTGCGCGAGTCTCATGTTTCAGCATCTGTAGAAGAATGTGAGGCAAATGTTTAGTATTTGATACCATACCAAGTACGATCAAAACCTCCTGTTCTTCAACACATCCACAAACAGAGTCCCACAGATTCCCACATGCTCATTTTGAAACTATTTCCGGATGAAGCTGTTCATGCTGTTGACACATTCTGCAAGTCCCCAGACTCCCTTTTTATCAGGGAGGATAGATGTGGAATGTGTGTTTATGAGTGCGTGTGCATTGAGTGCACATCAGAAGGGAGCCGCTGGAGCTTTTGTCTGAGTTAATTACTAAAACAGCATCAAACAACAGAACAGAAAAGCTCTCCATGGATAGCCTCAGCTGGCTGGACAGTTTGTCACAGCTTCAAAACCACCTCCCACTGCTGTGATAAGGTGTATGTGTGCGCAGGTGTATGTGTTTGTCAGTTGGATGGCAAAAAAAGAGTCTGTCTGTTTGTCTGCTGTGACTGTTGTCGTGCTGGGTGTCCCACAACAATTTTGACAGTGAGCAGATAAAGAAAAGTGTCTGTGTGTGTCCAAACATTTCAGCAGCAAACCAGTGTGGACACATTTTGGTTAGGTTTGGTAAAATATTTCCATGGAAGCAAGCTCGCCAAGATAAGCCTTGGAGTCTCCGGGGGAGTTCTACAGCGTGACTTTACTTTGCTGCGGTTGACTGCCAACTATGCAAAGTATGTCAACGTGGTCACTTTAAAGGGTCATTTCATTCAAATTACAAAAAAACACAGAACCTCTGACACCACTCAAGGGAAATGAACAGAAATTGAATTTGTGGTAAATTTTAAACTAACCTTCTATGAAAGAAATAAACCCCAAAGTGTTTACAGGTTTATGGAAGTCAATGTGTGTTCTGTGGAATAAATAATGTATGTGGACCTAACTGATTTAGCAATGCACCCCTATAAGATTATCGATCCAGCTGAACCACTTATCACCTTTTTCATTCCACTTGTTCTTAGCCTGGTTCAAACCTGATGCCTACATTATCCAAAATGCAACTTGATCCAACAGTTTGGTCAGAAGTGTCAGGAGTGTGTAACGCTTGTATTGCCTGATGTCGTCTCAAGCAGAGATGAGGAGCAGACGTCTGGTTACCTCGCTTCTCCGTAACTCCACATTCACTGACTCAACTGACATCACATGAGGCAGCTTATCAGATTTCATGCAGCTCCCTCTGGAGCCACAAAGGTCTTTATATAACATGTTCTGTAGACCTCCTTAGCACTTTCTCAGCACAGTTCTTAGTTTTAGCTGATTTTTGTCACATATTCAAATTCATTCAGATTAACACCTGTAATTTACCATACTACAGTGTTTTCGTCCGTTCTCCACTTGGCTTCATATCCTACCAGGAGGGATTCATAAACAAAACATTTTGCCTGCCGGACTAGCTCAGATTTGGTCTTTTATTCTTGGTTCATATAGTTAAATTGTTTCCTCTTTGTCTGTTTGTGTGTATGATCAGGTTTTCTTTTGAAAACTGACTGGATTCTCAATTACGTTTCTGTGTCTGACATCAGGCCGGCTTGATCTGCTCAGCACTGCCTACCACCAGGGACGGACTGGCAATCTGGCATACCGTGCATTTGCCCGGTGGGCCGACGTGCTATTTGGGCCGACAAGTCCCGATATATATATATATATTTAACAAGTAGATCACACACCTGAAACACTCTGGGGCTTAGCGATGGGCAATGGTGAAAACAAATATATTTGTACATACATACATTCTTAGATGCACATACATGTAAATACATTTTTCAAAATATGAACTTTGACCTTGATAGCATTGGAGTGGTGAATGAGGCAAGTAGAAACTTGAAATAACACACACACACACACCCTAAAGTTGAACTGCAGTGTGTGGAAATACTGACAAATATTCACAAATCACAGCACGAGTGTGAGAAGTTTTGAAAGTGTGAGCTCTCAGCTCACTATTTGTGCATGTGGATGTTTTGAGTGTTTAAGATTAACAGCTATCAGTCTGGGAATACAATTCTTCTGACACTATTGTTGGATATTTCTTAGCCTCTTCAGGTTGAATCATATCTTCAGGTCCCTTTATTAAAATCCCTATTTTAATATCTTATTTTCCTATTGGAGTCACGTCTGGGGCCCAGTGAATGACACAATAACTTGATATCTTATTCAATTGAAATGCCATGGCGCAATAACGATTTGATACAGCAAACAGCTTGCAAATAAAGCTTGTCTCCCTGAGCGGTAATAAAAAGCCTCATGTGAAAGAGGTTATATTAGGACTGTAAGAAATCAAATAGATAGGATCTGGAGTGCTTGATTTCACTCCGAGCTCTGAAAAGAGAGTTAGGCAGCCTTTTGGGGCAGGGCAAATATTCAATGTTCAACAGGGAGTTGAGCAACATGCTGAAATGCCAGCAAGTCAAAGACATGGGTGCAAAAGCTGCTTTTACCTGTTTGAGGCTACACATGAGGCCACAGGTCAAGCCTAGGTCAGCGAGGTTACATGCACTGAAGGTACTTGGGGCTTTAGGCAGCGAGTTCAAACTGAAATAATAATAAGCAGATTTTAGAATAAAATATTAGAACATAGGTTTGTTCAAATTATTTTAAAATAACAACAAACCTTCCGTGTCTTGTATCAGTGTATACACTTAGAGGATATTGCAGGTTCAGGTTTTTAATCAAACTTTATGACTCATATTTGTTTTATATGTTGAGTTATTGCTCTACAATTAATCCTCTTCTCCGTAGTGGCCATTAAATGATCCTTTTCCAGCATGATTATACTGTAAACCTCACACCTCAATCAATACATGAGTACACTCAGTTCAGTTTGACCTGATATGACAGATCAGCAGTCTAACCACTCATTAAAATCAAGCTTGCAAGTCCCAAATCCATTCCACATACTAACTCTATACAGTTCATGCTACATGCTACTTTTATACTGTTTTAGCCTGTTCATACTACAGACAACAGAGTATGCTAATCACTCTGACCTCATGATCACATCAATGTCACTTTTGTCTTGTAATTTTTACTCCTGTTTAGTTTTCATTTTGTCTTATTCTTGTTTTATATATGCTGCTTTTTTATACTTCCTCTATTTTTCTGTACTTATTTTTGTCCTTATTCTGTCCTGCAACAACCGAATTTCCCCTGTGGGGATCAATGAAGGCTTATCGTATCCTATCTTACTAACATGATATGTAAGCACAATATTTGCAACACTGAATGTCACTCAACACTGTGACCTTGGAATGTTGCTGCCAAATGAAACTTTATAGAAGAAAAACAGCCAAAATGTCTTTCTCTAGATTAAATGCTCATTTTTGGAGCTTTTAAATTGCAGTGGTGAACAGCTGTTTTGTGCAATGCATAGTGATGCCCTTCGACAGCACACTCAAAAAATCTACCAAATACTGTCTGGTTTAAGTATAATTCATTTAGTCAGTTTTCATGTGAACTTGCTGTGTATCAACACCTGCTTAGAATTTGCATGTAGTGTCAATTTTGGGATGAAGAGGCAATTTAGTACAAAAAAAAACTTTGAACTTTGAAAGACACTGACTTTATTTGGATAACTCAGACTGCTCAAGCCTCATGTTATTTGGCAGAACCAGATTTTTCTTTCTTTCTTTTCCCTCCATCTTATAAATTAGATTTGCACTGGGATGGGCTTGTTTCAGCTGTAAGCATGGTTAGGGATGATTACAGTGACCCATAACAGTCTCATAGTATTATAGTATTTATAGTAGAGTATTTTATCGTTTTGCATAAGTAAGCTTAGGTAAGCTACAGTAAGTAAGCCAAAAGTAGATCAGGTGTAACGAAGAAATCTGATTCATGATTCCAAAGAATCTGTTTTTAATTGCATATAACTGTGGTCAATGTAACTTGGACACATTATCACCTGATGACAATCTGGCCTGCTGTGAACTTGTACAGGGGTCAATTATAAGCCGCCCAACTTCTTGTAAAAACAACACAGGACAAGCATTTTGTTTCACCCTGTGATTTACTCGGGAGCAGAATGTATAGATTTACATACTTGTACACTTACATGGGTGATAAGGTCCATGCTCACAGAGGTCAACAACTACAAAAGCCCTTTTATTGTGTCGAGTGTTAACCTTTAACCACGGGCAGCTTTGAGGTTTCTGCGTACACAGAGGCTAACAAGGTCATGCAAGCTTGCCATCCTGTCCACATGCCTGCAGGGTCCAGACTCCATTCTAAAATGAAGATAACCTTCCTGAACAACAGAGGTCCTGGGATTCAGGGCCAAATGAGTCACAGATTATCTGTGTTTACAAAGGTCAGCGTTGCTACAGCCCTGGATGTGGAGTGTCCACCAGCTTATCTGTCACCTGGCCTCGATGGCCAAACGGACTCCTGTGTGAAGAGGTAAGAGTGGAGCTGTCGGAGGATCTGTGGGTTGGTAAACAAGATGGGGGTCGGAGCTCATCTAACCCCATGGCTGCGTGATAGTTAGCAGTGTTTGTGAGGGGAGAAGAGTGAAGTATGTGATAGAGGAACGCCTTTCTCAGCCCTCAGGACATAATTAGACTTCCCCATTCAAACAAGTGCAACATGGCAGTGAGACTCCAACTAAATCTTTTGATTACCCAGCCTCGGTTTATGGTGAAGCACTCCCTTCATCTTTTTCAACCGTGTGCCTTGTAGCAGAACATGTAGATGAAATGTTATTAGGGAAAAGGACATAGACAGTGCATAGAATTCTAATAACATTAAGTGAATAAAGGCTGATTTCTAAAACCTCTTGGGAAACATTTTCTTGTCAACACTGGAGCTTTCAACCGGGCCTGCTAACAAATGCTATTATCATGATTAGTGCGTGTGTGTGTCTGTGTGTGTGTGTGTTATCCTCTGTGTGCAATAGAAGGGTAAGTGATTGTCTATGATGCCAACTCTTAAGTGCACAAAACACATTTGCAGCATAATTATGCACAACTAGCTGCTAAATAGCCATGTCGTTTTTACCCTAGAATTGCACCATCTTAGCTCTCAATCTTTTTTTCTCTCTCTCTCTGTGTCACACACAAACATGCACAGGTGACATCCCTTATCAATCAAGCGGGGAGGAATGAAGAGGCATCCACAGGGTGATTGTAATCTTCGCTGTGTATCATCATCTGTACGCCTCTTCTATCTTGTGGAGAAGGAAGACAAAATGATCACCTACATCTATTAAAAAGACAGACAGTAACCCCTTTTTGTCGTGTGAGACCCCGTCCCCGTCACATATGCACATGAGCAAAATAGGCAGGCGCACACAGACACACACACACACAACCTGAAGGCTGCTGTAGGGTGAAATAAACAAAGCGAGCAAATGAGTAAGAGTGCAAACAGGCTGTAAATAGAGGGAGGAAGGAAACGGTAAAAATGACAGGGGGAGATCATGTAAGCACCGGTGTCTCTTTTTGTTGTTTTCAATTTGTGTGAGAGTTGGTGAGTTTTAAATTGGATACTGGTCATCCTTTATCCTTAATCTTTAATTTGGTTTGAAAGACTGAGCAAATGCGCTCTTTAGACAAAACTGTTTAGGTGTAAGTGCAGAAAGTTGGTGATTTCTCTGGGTAACAGCATCTTGAGAGGAAAGTTTAGGACATTCTGAAGTTTGGCTTGTATGAGGTACACATAGACAGTGTGTTACCTACAGTTGACAGCAGTCAGCGTGCTCTCAGTTTGGAGAAGAAGTTGGAAGTCCTGGTACAGGAGTAAAGCAAAGCACTGCTCAGGACAGGGTCAGCAGAAAAGTGTGTTTTAGTCACATAAAAAAGGCTCACCAAAAGAAAAATTAATGTTTACGCTATAATGAGCATATCATTAATGCTTTACGTTGCTGTCAGGGGTCTGTCACCGTGTGCAGCATAGTTGGACAATGTAGAACTAACCCTTTTAAGGATTAGTCTAGTGTTATTTTATATTTTTCTGACTGTCAACAAATCCCATAAAAAGACCAAAAACCAACAATGCCTTACACCAGACTAAGACTCATAGTCACAATCATAGCTTGCTGCTGCTATGACTTGACTTGGGTAATGTACATAGGTGATGTGAGACGGTTCCAGGCCTTCAATTATGATACACTAAAAGGATAAAAACCTATTGCTAATACTATTTTTGGTTTTCTGACGAAACAAAAAAAGAATGTATTGATTTGACTATTTTGTATTAAACTGTCCACTGTGAGTCAGACTGTGTTAAAGGAGCACAATGCTCAACAGGCGGAGCAAATGCTGCAGTTGTTGGGAACTATTTTAAGCCACAAATGATCCACTTTTGGTACTCTAGCGCAGTGGTTCCTAACCTTTTTCCTTAAGCGACCCCATTTCAATCAGTCAGAATTAACTTATGACTAAGGATATTTCATATCATATTCCATACATAACAATAACAGATAAGGACAACTGTACAAAAAACCCAAATAGTGAATGCAAAAACTGCAGGATGTCAAACTGAGCAATTTAAAAAATGATTTCCTGTGAATATCTCATCAGAGATGAGAAGTCTCTGTATTATGTATTTTTTTGTTTTTGTAACAATTATACATTTATAATAGGCTTCTTTTCACAAATTATTTTGTCTCTGACAGATTGTTTCTCATTGACTCCTGGTCATTGTTCTCTTAGCCTTGTCCTGTGTTAGAAAAGTCTGCAGAGCTGTTTAGCAGCGAGTGAAGGCTCGACCTTATCTTTTTTTTTTTTTTTCATATCTTTAAAAAAAAGACTAAATATGTAAAAAAAAAAAAAAAAGCTCTGAGCTTCATTGCATATTTAAGAGGAGAAAACCAAGAAGGCCTTGCAATCCGTGTGAAGCTTTTGCAGCCCCTAGTATGGGTTAAGAACCAGTGGGGGTTTCCGGCAGCAGGATGGTGCATGTGGGATTGATTTCAAATAAGCTTCAGTGTGTGTTTTCATAGTAATGAAGGAACATGTCACCCAATGGAACAGGGATGTGTTTTTAATAGTTTTTGGACAACAATGCATCTCTGTGGCACAGAGGAGATAGATACACACACAATACTTGTTTGTTGGATCAATTCATTGCTTGTTTTGGTCTCTTCATTGGATGTGTTGTGACAATAAGAAGAATATATAATATGAAAACAGTGCAACTGAAGAGGAATTGTTGCTCATTCATTCTCTCCGCTTGGAATTGTGAATATCTGAATTGACAAACAGCCTGCCACTCAAAGTACTTCTGTCTTATTGTGAGATGTTTCATTAAAAAACACGGAAGTCAAATTGTCTGTCTCTCTCTGTCTTTCTGCCTATCAGTCTCTTCCTCCTGATAGCTCTGCACAGACCACTGTTTAATGAGGCCATTTCATTTGCTGGAACCTCTATGCAAAACAAATGTGTCCTTTTAATCAACACTGGCTGGTTGATTGCAATTCCACCATGAAACTTCGCCTCCTCTATTTGCATCGTAGCTCGGAGCTGTCACTGTGACCTTGCCATGCCCCGTCTCGGGGATTCACCCTTCAGCCGCACAATCAGCCCACTCGCTTGTGTGATATCATTCTGGGACCAGTGTTGGGGATGTTGAAGTCAGACGCCTGTCACGCCCACTCACATAGCTCTAGTATCAGTAAGGCCTTTGATAGGAAGAGGAGGAAAAAAAAGAAAAAATGTCTCGTCGGTTTGGACCCTTGCAGAGACATGAGGGGAGGAGAGGTGGCCATGAATCTTTGAGGTGCTGCCTGATGAGCTTCAAACATCAACAACATTTGTGCGTTTAATGCACCAATGCTGAGAGGAATGGGATCTGTCTGCTGGGTTCCTCGAGTTGTGTTAATGCAGCACATCCTTTCCCTCCTGTATTTCTTATCCACTTCTGCGTAATTAATTTTATCCCTTTTCTTCCTTTCATGTGCTCTTTATTCGGATATTTCAAGGAAATTGTCTTTCCTGTACTGATTCCCTCTCCTCTGGTTGAAGGGATAATGTGCATGGGAGGCAGGGACACACAGCCTCCCTCTGTCTTTCTTTCTCGTTGGCTTTTTAATGCTGCCTGCCTGCTTGACTCTTTCCTCCCGCTCTCTCTCAGACGGGGGACTTGTGGTGATGAAGATGCTCATTTCTCTCTCCCCTGGAGGGCCAGATTGCAGTGTTGTGCCATTAACCAGAAGTTGCGCTCATGCCTTGGCAGATTATTAACATATTTTGTCAACATGCATGCAACTCTCTCTTCACAATTCAATTGCATGTCTTATTTTTCTCGCGGTAATGTGCGAGCTATAAGTTACGATAACTTATTTTGGTAATTTGAGTGAAATAATCACTGTTTCCCATTAGGAACAGAGGCAAGCGTCTTAGAATATAATTACACAGTGGGGGGAAAAAAGAAGAAGCGTTAAAGCCTCGGTTGAATTATGGAGCTATGTGTAATGTTTTGGGTAACAAAGATGAGACAGAGTTGGCCACACACACACACACACACACACACACACACACACACTGAGGGAAAACAAATAGTTGGCCACACACTGACACATAACCACATAAAATCTGTCAAACCTGCCTGTGAAAGTATGACAGAGTCTGGGAAAAGAAACTGTGCAGGAAGAGAGAGAGAGTGTAGAGGTTTCTCCTAAGTGGAGGAACAACTACAGCAGTGGGTCAGAGTCGTTAACAGTGTATTTCAGGGATTGTACATGCATGGATACACAGAAACACACACACACAGTCATTAAAATGCACCTGCCTCCACTCTGCTCCCCTGTTGCCCTCTTTTGTCTGCTTCCTTTTGTACAATGTTAATGGTGCGCGGCAATCTTCGGTCATCCTGAGACGCAGGAATGTTGCAAGGACCAACATGGAGGGGAGTTAACTCCAGTAGCAGGGAAGGCCTCGGGGTGTATAGGGTGTGTGGGTACTAGAGTTTTTTTTTTAACACAGCACCACACCGGATTAAACTTTGACCCTGAGTGTGAAGCTCTAAAAGCTCTAAACTCTCAGTTGCCGATTGAGGAGGGGTGCATAGTTGTTTAATGACTAAGGGTAAAAGCTGCGTGCGAGGGGGGATCCGGGGCAAGTGTCAACTCTCAGCTGGACTCTGTTGTTTACCACAAGACAGTAAAGATGGCACCTTGTTAAACATGACTCTTAGCGAGAGCTCTTGCAGTTATCTAAAGTGTTTATTTAGCTCTTGCATCATCATCTTTTCATAATAAAATTAGTTTTACTGACAATTAAAGAAACAATCTAACTCTTTTCCAAGTGCAGCGCCTGTGAAATAAACAAACTATACAGATAACATTTGCTTTTAATGCATTCAACTGACTACTCATGTGCAAACATCACAGATGATACATTTATTTCACTCCATTAATGCTCCTTGCAAGCTTGTCGTCAGTGGCTCTCCATGATCAAGCTAATTATTCCTCATCATATCCAGCAGGTAGTAATTAGGCCTTTGTTACTCGCTATCATACTGTTGATACAATAGACGGCTCTCAGGCTGCAATTGTTCTCCGCATTTGTGAAGAGGTAAAGGAGATTATGCATTTTAATAGGTGAGAATTAAAACCCAGTGAGAGGAGAGACCACCCTCTTTGTGTTTACTACTGATGTTTATTCATGGAATATAATTTAAAGTATAATATCATGATTCAAAGTGACTCGTTCATCGTGCTCAATCAAGCGTTCTTGACTGATGCTGATGATCAGAATGGAAAACCAAATTGACTCCTGTCTCAGTTGATATACAGCGGAGGGAAAACAAAGAGTAAATTGGCTATTTAAGAGATCGGGCTATAAAAAGCTGATTGCCGAGTGTTTTTTCTGCAGATGCTGTTTGTCATACAAAGGGATGAAAGGGATTCTAAGCGACAGCCGAGCTGATTTTCAAGAACACAACACTCAGTCAGCTGTTAGCTGATTGCTGTTACACCCTCAATCACCCAATGGCAGGGACCTGTGGGTAAACATCATTTTATTTATGATAACTTTTTGTTTTCCCATTCGAAATATGATTGTGACAGGACAAGTGTCTTCAACAGAAAAACAACGTCATTGTCATAATGCATAAAAGGCATGTTTGAGATTTCCTCGCTTGTGGCTCGCAGTGTGAGGCCTCAGATAAAGGAGCAGGAGTCTTCACTTTTTTTTTTGCAATATCATGAAAGCTTGCACAACTGTGTGTCCTTTGCCTTTGTGAGCTGCTTTTTTCCTGCACTTGTACTCAAACAGGACTGGATATGCACTCAGAAAGCCAGACGTAGCTAAAGTTGTTAAAGCTCTGCAAAAATGTTAGGAATGAGGTACAATGTGTATGTGGAGTCTACTAAGCAGGTTGTATGCCAACTATTACAACAGACTACTATTGTCCCCTAATCTCCATCAAGTAGTAACAAAAGAGGTGGCAAAACAGAGAATGCTCTTATGAATCATTTTTGTTTGGCCATGTGAGTCTTTTTGGACAATAAAAACCCTTTTTAGCAGCATTCTTAGCCCTAGAAATGCTTTGCAGGGTTAAGAATAGTTTAAGGAAATACACTTTGAATTTTCTTGCAGAATTAGATAAAAATTGATATTACTCTCATAATGTTATCTGTCCATTAAGTGTAAAGCTACAGCCAGGAGGTGGCAAACAGCTCTCCAAAGGTAACAGAATTTGCCTACAGGCACCTCTTAAGCTCACTAATTTACTTCTTGTTTGTTTAATCTGCACAAAATTATTAAAATTATTATTTAAATGTTGTCTTATGGGGGTTGTTGTATTGGATCATATTGTGGCCAAGCACAGTTATTTCCTGGAGTCTTGTCATCATAGTGAGGTTGCCAGACTAGAGTTTAGACATGAGAGTGGCATCAATCTTTTCATATATATCTCGTCAAGAAACCATTCCTCCATGTCCACTTATTAGCTTTTATTTCCACTTCCACTCCATCTGACTATCATCTGTCATCAGCAGGATGTAGTTTACTTGGTTGTCATGGAGATCATCATCAAGTGAGCCAAGTATGGAACTTATAACAGGTAGTAATATACTGGGAGAGAACATAATGCATGCCTTTATTTAAAGACGGTCTCTGGCATTGGATGTAAACGACCTCCTTGATCTTTCTCCAGGAGTTTAGTGATCCTAGTCGATCATTGACAACCGCTTGTTGATCCTGTTTCTGTCTGCTGGTCTCATGGAGCTTATGTTTGTTTCACCCCCCGATTTAAGTATACTTTGTCAACATTTCAAGAATGTGCGTGCATGATTTGTATTAACAATGGGTTTAAACCAATAAACCCCTTATTTACTTATTCACATTGTTTTGGATGTTGTTCTTGCACTACCCAAATGTGGTTTTCTCTGGAATGAGCATATGTACTGGGTAACACTGACCTCCTAAAAATGTAAGATATGTCTGGACGTACGGGGGAGTATACAGGGAGAATATGAATGACTGTACGAATGTGGTTATCTGGTCAACTGTCACAGTATTTCATGCATCTTCACAGTGAGAGGCAAAACAAAACAGGCAGAGGACATTCATCATATAGGAGTTAAAGGTTGAGGGGAAAGAATGTATCACTCATTCTGTCTATTCCTGCTGTGATCTACTGTACTCTGTATTTCAGGTCATAGTCTTGATAACAAGCTTCACAGTTTTACAAATCAGATTCTAAACCAAGCACAGTAATGTGTTGTAAATGATTCGAAATCCAGGCTTTTGGTTACAGCATAGAAAACACTACTTTACTCCTGTCGTGCATGCCACAAATCTTCAGCTAGTTCAACCTCTCTGTATCAAACTATGAATGACTAAAGGCATGAAGAACACAAGCCCTTTCAAAACAAATATAATGAGAACACAGGCTATAATCCTCTACATAAATTACAGACAGGGATTAAGGTGAGGCAGCAAAGCCAGACAAAATAATAAAGTTTAACGTCAAGAGAGCTTCTGGGAGTAAGTCTTAAAGATCCACTGCTACAAACACATGCCTATCATCACATAACACAACACATTTGATTAATCCTGTAGCGTGTGCAGAGTGAGGAAAAAAAGAGTAAGGAATGCTCATCTCAAGTTCTACAAAGTCTCGAGGCTATCTGCAAATTCCAAATCAAAACACATTGAAATTACAACTAGCTATTAGCTACTGGCTCCAAATTAAAGTGGTATCAACCTTCTCAATCTATCTCTCAGCAAAAAACGTTTTTCAGATTGTCACGCTACTCCTTTAAAAAATGAACTGATTCACACACTGTTAACCGGCAAGATCATTAATCTGCTACTATCTATAATGACACACATACCCAGTCTACTGCAGCAGCATACTTAGTGAATGATCCATCCATACAGCAGGAAAGCTCATAATAAAACCTATGACAAGCTTGACTTAGAAACAGTAAGGTAAGGTAAAAGATAAGTTGTCTTTGGGTAATGGTAATTTATGTTTCAGAACCACCATCTATATTTTATCAAGAAATTGGCAGAGCAAAACCACCTTTCACACCTCATACTGCGAGCACCGCAATCTGTATTCAGTTTTTGCTCTTCACTTTTCATTAAGACTTCAGTGTTTAATAAGTTCTAGCAGACGCAAACACACAAATCACATCTGATAAGATAACAACTTGGCCGACTTGCAAAAATGTTGCCCTTCACTGTGTCCACAATGTAATAGCCTTGTGCTCAATAAACAACTCAGAGTTTAGGAGGTAGAGGTCGGTGGAGTGGGGTGCTCTGTGACAGTGTGATTCATGAAGACTACACATACCTCTGCTGCTTTGTTTGTTACCTTCAGATTTTGTGTTAAGAGCCTTTATTAAGAGAGTAATAAATCACCCGGACACAGGAAAACTCCTGTCACCTACATCAGCGTATGATTGTTGACGTTTCTGAAATAGTTCCAAAAATGAAAGAAACAGGATAAAAAGTTTTAACCTTGTTGGCTTTGAACTGAAACGCTAAATCAACTGTTTTATCACCCGCAGATGAATACGTTCGTCAACTCATGGCAAACTGATAACAACTTCTCCAACATCCGACTTTGAACGACACCTTGATCTGCGGAATCTGTAAATCACCCTGATCGTTCCACATGGTCGAGTGTTTTCTCAATGATGCAAACACCCTCTGAGCTGTACCAAGAATACATTTTTCCTCAGATTCAAGAGCTCAGATGCAGCAGACGCTGCTGGCATGATGAGTAAAGTGGTGTGTTTGTGCTCCTTCTGAAGTAACACTTTTGCTGTGAATGCACCTCTTGAGAGCTCCTCGTGCATCTCTATTGTCCTCTCCATGCAGATGCTATCAAACATAACAAATGCGTCCCACTGTTATATTTTCTTTGGGGCTTTCATCTATGCTTGCCTTTATCTAAGAGGGGTTGGGCATGGGGAGAGCTATGACATTTATTTCCTTGTTGGTATGTGAGCAACTGTGTGCGTGCATACGGTCCCCTTCTCTTTATCTCTGAAGAGCGGGTTAGATACACGGGGTGTTAGAGCAGCAGAAAGATGAAGAGTAAAAGTAATGTTGTGCTGGAATGCTGGGTTTCCTGCTGAGCACAGTGGGGGAGCCTCCTGCATTTGTGAATGTGTGTGTGTGTGTGTGTGTGTGGTGGAGCCATTCAAAGGCTTTATGATGCTCATCTAGTCAAAAGCATTCAGTAATAATGCAGCCGCACAGGAGTAAAGAAAACTAGAACAGTGATTCATCTTGAGTTAGCTCATCATCCACAAGGACCTTCACCGGTTTATGATTAAACCCCTGACAGCAAAAACAGGCAGGAGCTCTGGAAGTGCTTAGGACTTCCCAGATAAGAGCCGCTGTGGCTTGCAAAACGTGCCGTCTGTCACGATTTGGCCCTTTGAAGACAGCGCAAGGCAGCAAGCCTCCTGCTCACGAGGAAAACGTGTGTGTGAGGGATGCCTTGCCTCACTGACACACATTTATCATTTTGTCTTCCTGCTCACCCCTTAAACAACTCCAGCATTTACATAGCCCAAACAACATCTGTCTTCATGTCAACCTCTTCCCCATAACCCCAAAACACACCACCGAGTGTAACAGAGAGACTGGGTTTACAATCTGGCCTCAAATTAGTTTGTTTAGAAGTTTTGATGTGGCTGGGAGGCTTCTAAGCAAGCGTCTTTTACTAAAGTGGTACAGTGTGTGATCAGTTTTCAAAAGGCTCTTCAGAAATTGAAATATAAATATCTTGTTAAAACCACACACTGAACTATTTTAGCCATTCTACGTTGTCCATACTCATTCAAAAGAATTTCATTAATTTTTTCAACAGCATCGCTGATGGCGACAAGCTGGGTAATGGATTTAGCAGCAACTTGTGTCAAATCTTGAGTAGTGTCTCCTTTCAAAAAAAAAGACGTGATTTAGATGGGCGGAGATTATGGCTGCTCTGATGCATTGTCCGTGTCACAGAAAATGTCAGCGAGCAAACAAACAGCTGCTCATTTTAGCCGACATCTGAGTTAATGAAATGAAAGACAGAAAAAAATTAGGACTGGAGCAAAGTGCCTCCTGTCTATAAGAAGAAGGCGTTCATATTGATGGGCTTTACTGAAAGGCGGCTAAAGTGCTAATGTCCACTGAAATGTCATCAGTCAAATCAGCGCCTTCATCTTCGGCTGCCTTCTACTTCGACCGGGAGATTTCTTTCAGGCCAACATTGATTGACAGAGGAAGGATTGATGAGGGTTTCTACATGAGCTTGGCGACACATCTATTCCTCTTCAACAGTTTGCTCTGAACAGACAAGACAAAGTGACTGGCTGCGCTTTCCCACGACATTCCTCTTTGTCTCGAATGGGCAAAGTGACAATCCGTCTAAGCACACATCACTTATTCTGAACATCACTTTTTGCTCGGCATGGGCCAAGTGACTAGTTCCCCATCATGTATGTGAACTGATTCCGAAGAGCTCCAGCATGTTGTAGCTTCGATATCCCATGGGTTCGGTCATGGGCAGCAGATAACTCACTGCTGGCGTTAAGAGAGGTGAGGAGGTGGGAGCGGGAGCTGTGAAGCTGGTCAGAAGGCCTCAACGGAGGGTTGTGTCTTGCAGGCAGGCAGGTGTGATGAGTGACTGGCACCCGCTCTAGAGGCACCAGATGGCCAGGCGGGGGCTCATGCCAGTGGGGTGAGGGGACCCTGTGTCACTCTGTGCATCTGCAGCCTGTGTCAGGATTCTGGCAGAGTCGTGATGTTCGGCCAGCCGTCACCACTCGGCAGCCTGCAGTCATGAGGAGGAAATTCAAGTTGGGCAAGGGATGAGTCGAAATACAACCATGCACCTGATGCTGTGTTGACGTGCAGCGAATCGGTGGCAGTCAGCCAAATAGGATCTGAGAGTATGGATAGGATCCTGAGCGAGATTGGCTTTGGCATCTGGACAGCTTACCTAGGTGAAGTAAAAGTTAGAGCTCATCAGAAAGTTCAGTTTAATTATAGACTCAGCCAGGTGAGTTGCAGTGCCAAAGAAGTTATATTTTGAACATTCAGCACTGGGGAATACAGATTAATTTTCATATCTGAGTCCCCTATAATACCCAAGAAGTTGTATCTATGTGTGATCCGCACCTCAATGTTGGTCCATCCACATCTGACAATTCACACTACGAGATTTCAGTTGTTGAGAATTGGGGTTAAGTAATTTGGCACAGAGGTTTAAAAAGCTTATTTGCCTTAATGCAGGTATTTGAAATGCCTTAAATGTTACGCTACCAGTCACAATTATGCCTCTCGATAGTGTTTTCATTCCAAGGTTTTTGTAGAATTACTGAAATTTCAGCTAAATGAAATGCCAATCAGCGCACATTTCCACCAACTACCTTTATTTCAATGTATTTTATTGTTCTGCTCTGAAATACCTCTTTGTTTCGGTGTTGTTCCTTGGTGCCATGGCGGAAACAAGCTGTGCTAACCATACAGAAAAGCTCCTTTTGGACATGTAATGTTGATGTGCAACACCAAAATGCATCTGAACAATTTGTTCCTGTGAGCATTCATTGCATCTCGCATTTTTCAATGTGTCGACTGTTCAACTTCAGCAAGTGTGAAAACATTTTTGTGATATGTCAGCTTTAAAAAAAAATTGAAGTTCTGGTCATTCAGTTCATACTGCAAACATTATCTTCCATGTAGGATCACTTGTTTGTTTTGTGAATGTCTCTTCTGCTACTTCTTATCTGATTACCATGGCAACATCTATGGATATGTGTCATTCTGTATGAAAATTTGAAATCAGACACAGCAGTCTTGCATAGACTTTTGACCCTTATTGATCAACCATCCATCCTGGGTCCATCCTCTGGGATGCGTTATCTAGCAGAGCTGAGCAGAACATCGATGCAAAGGTGATGCTGTCCTCTCCCTCTCTCTCTCTCTCTGAGGACTGCTGCTGTGATAGAAGCAGTGGCATCTACTAGTCGAATGTGGAATCATACAAGCCTGTGAGTTCTTTCTCTCTTTGTTGTGTGGCCTTTTAAACCCACCACACAGTCCCGTGGGCAACTCGCTGAGACTATCCAGCTCAAAGACAACTCCACTGATCAATATTTGAGGAGCTTGGTGCTGCCTGAGCTCCCCATCCATGTCATTGGGGTCCCCCATTCCTCTCGTTGGGACAAGTGCCAGGACATGCTGGGCTGTTTGAGGCCCGCTTATGTGCTCAGGTAGTAGCAACTAGAACATCCCTTGATCCATTATAGATGAACTTGGGAATTTGCTGGCAAGTTGTACGTGTGTAATTGAAGGAAACAAGGAGGCAACATTGGTGCATAAAAACAAACAAGTGTACATGCTGAACATGCGACAAACACCTGCAGTCACACCCGAAACCATGGAAACACACAATGCAGCATCCTATCTTAGAACATCATTGCAGAGGTTTAAACAACAAAACAGGTTGGCTAGTACCCACCACATGAAGGTGTGGGTGGATGACAGAAAAGTGACACTTCTTTCATCATGCGTTGTTTAAGGCTAAAAAGCTACAGCTGTTAAAGCACAAACGTGGGCTTTGAAAAGAAGTGTGTGTGTGTGTCTGAATGCTTGTGCGTTTGAGAGCTCCCCACCTACGCAAGCGCTCAAATTACAAATGCGATCCAGCAGAACTATCATTGCAGTGAAGGATGGAAGGATGGCTTCTGTCTTTGATCACTACGGAGATGGTTGCCACAAATAGCCGTTCTTTAAAACCAGACACCAAGTCCACCAGTACAAAATAGTTTGTGACAGTTTCCAGATACTTTGACGCAACACCAGAGGCCACAAAAACACATGAAAAAGAAGTTCTGAAAGGCTCATCCTTCATTCAAAGTGTTTCATAACCTAAATTTAGACTTTAGAATTATTTCACATTCTTATTGACAAACTATAGTGCAGACTTGCATTTATTTTGGTGATAATTTATACAGTAAATTTGTTTTTTGCATCCTATCAAATCAAGCAATACTTTGATCAGTGTCTAATTACATGAGAGAGAGAGAGAGAGAGAGAGAGAGAGGAGAATTGTGTTGCCTGATAAGTACTCTGGAATACATTATGAGTTGGATGTATGCGGAGAGCTGATTTATTTGGTTGCTCTCGTAATGCTCTGCTAATTAGAAGAGGGGAGGGATGTTTAATTAATGCTGGTGGGGAGGATTAAGGACAGGGGGGCAACAGCTTTCAACTTGTCAATTAGAAACATGGACATAAAACAACAGAAGCCAGATAACTGACAGATACACCGACTGAACACAAACAAAGATGCTAACAAGGCTCTGCAAACTACTTTGTTAAGGCTGCTGTTGGTTTCCTGTCAGGTTGAAAGTGAGCTTATTTTTCATGACTGACAGAAAGTTTCCCACACCTCCGCTATGTCAGTTTGTGTTTTCTGGGAATCAAAAGACTTCAAGGGATAATACTTACATCGCCAATGTATTGTATTTTGAAATGGGCCACAAAATTGCTTTTCATTGCAGTTTTGTCTTTTGTTTTTCAATGCCATGACAAGGCAGAAACAGTGTGCACTACCCATACAGAAAAGGCTTTTCATGTTCTTCGCTCAAAGAAGGCCCCCACGGCTCCTTTTCTACCTATCACTCTTCCGTATGTGTACAAGTATGCACAGACACAAATCATTACAGATTTGAATATTTGCTCTGTAAACTCCTGGTCTCCTGTCTTGCTTCTCCAAGTCTCCCTCAACCTTCTGACATGAAACTGTAGATTTATTTCATTCACTGTTTCCTTGGCAACTCTCTCTGAGAGACCAGCAAGGTTTCAGCAGGAGACAGAGTGCGGCAGTGGAGTCATTATTTACTGCAGGGCTCAAGCTCTGATATTCACTGACATGCTTTACAGCATCACCCCCTTTCTCCCATGTCTATTTCCACCCCTCACATCAGGACTAACATAATTACAGTCTCCATGGCGATGCTGTTGGTCGGGTTACTGACTGGACATTTTGAAATACAGCAATTATCTATAACGAAAAAAAGAGAGAAAATTCTCTCATTGTTTGTTGTTTGAGCCAGGTGGAAGATGTACGCCAACGTGGAAAAGTTACAGGTTTAATAGAACTCTTTGAGGTTCATTGGCAAATATGCGCTTCAAGGCTAATTACAAAATTATTCTACGTGCTAATCACTGTTTGTTGGTTCAACATCCTCACAATGAGGCAATGCAGACAGCAAGGCCACCTTTTACTGGGTGATAAATCTAAATTTGAAAAGTGTGAAATTCAATAAGCCAGGGTCTTAATTACCGCCCATGTTCACTTTCTCCATTCATCCATGACCATAAACTGAACAAGACTGCTTTGAGCGGCTGTAGCATGCATGAAGAAACAAATGAGGTTCACCTTGTCCCAAACCCATACATCATCAGCTGTCAAGACCAGGGCACCGTTAGTTCACTTTCATTAGTAAACATTTTATTAACTTTGGTTAACAATTACATACAGCAAGACAATTGTAAACAAAGTGAATTATGGGTAAGAGATGTTGAGCATTTAACAAAATGCTTAAAATATGCCAGCTGTAATGTATTCAATGCTCAATGACATTTTTTTGCTTTTCAAACCGGGTATTAAAGCTCCATTGTGTAACTTTCCACCATAAAATACCATATATTAAATCATTCTGATGCTACACTGACATGTATTCAGGTGAATGGTGTCTCTGTCATTCTGTACTTCCACAATGTAACTTTGGGCTCCGGGTACGATCAACTGCGAGAAGACCATAGCACTTTACACATCAACACTATTTCACTGATTTTGGTGAAACTGGATCATATTTTATGAAAAAATGTTCTGCTTTCTTAGTGATATCTGGCTACTACACACAAGCTCTGTGATTCACAGAGGAGTGTTAGTGCTTGTACTACAGTACAAGGGGTTTTGGACCACCACGTAGAGAAGGTTTTAGGCTTGGAGTGTAGAAGAATGGGGTGTGGAGCTGTGTCATGCCAGAACAGGAGCTAGGGAAGCGAGCAATGGCGAAGATGAAGCGACCTAAAAGAACCATAGAGGAAGCTGAGAAGAGACCACCAAGTGACCATGCAAGAAGCCACCGGACAAGAGTGAATCTTGGACTGACTTTTAGTCGTTGGTGAGAGATTCGTGAACTGAAAGGTCTTGTGTTGTTGCACTTACTTGACATTTGGCTGTTAGCAAAATTGTCAACTCCCTACTTTTTGATCATAAGTAATGCAATCATAACAAATACACATGTACAGCTGTGTGCACACACACACTTAGTGCTAATCAGCAATTGCTGGCATGCTAAACTAAGAAGGTGAACATTATACCAGATAAACATCAGCATCAGCGTTAGCATTTGTGAGCATGCTGATATTAGCATTTAGCTCAAAACACAGCTGTGCTTGTGTACGGCTGTAGACTAAATGAGTGCCAATGTTTTATTAATATTTCATATATTATCTTTTCTTGTTTTATCTGAATTAAAATGCTACATGTGCCAGTTTGATGAATGCATAATGGAAAAATGATGTATTTTACTACAGGGAATGTGGCACACCATAATCATGCAGTATGAAGCATGCACTTTTCTAATGTAATTTCTAATTTGATTTTAATAAGCATTGTCTTCATACAATAAATATGAAGTAAACACAGACTCAATTGAGCTTGAAAATGATCAGTGTCTAGCAATAAAAGCAATCCTGTCAGGCCCCACATCATCCCCGCCTGTTCTCTGTCTTGCTGTAATGACCGGTTTTGAGGCATCACTTTTCTCCACAAATGGAACACCTTGAAACAAAGAGTTGTGCCTGTCAAAGCAATGTGATTCCAAACACCCACCAAGCCTCGACAGACACGCAGGTGTTATTGAAGCCCTTCTCCTTGACTGACCTTCGGGATTGCCTCGCACCATACACGTCTTTGTCTCTGAAATGGCAGCAATTAGCAGCAGAAGCCGAGCAGAGGGGTTATTTTGAACGTGCAAGGGGGCAAACAGAGCGAAGAAGGAGTGCATGGGGAGAGAGGAGACCTGAGAGAGCCACAGGGGTCTGGAGTGGGAGGCAGAAAGAGGGAGAGCCAGAAGGTCAGGGATAATTAGAAGCCTTTGTGGCCCTCTCAAGAGGCTCAGAAGGAGACCCACAGATGGGCCCTCAGCTCTAAGACACCTTGGAAAGGGTGACACACACACACAGACACACACTAAGATACACCTGAGGGATGCCATAGTGAAAGCAGACAAACAAGTGACAGTGGACACAGGTGTATTGGGAGAAAAAATATGGACTGACAGGAGAAATGAAAGGCTGAGTAAAGCTCATTTTTTTGCAAGATGTTACTAAGTCTGTTTTCTGTAATTGATAAATAGCTATAAAGACAGCTATTTCGGCATTTTGCCAAGGGGATGCTGTTTACAAAATTGCATTCTGACATCCAGTTTTCTTCCTCGCAACAAATGTCACCCAGTAGTGCTGGATAAATTAACTTTTCCGCTGTGGAATGTGCTGCCACCAGAGCTTGACTTTTACCTTCAAATGTCAATTATGTCACCCGGGTCTACAGTTGGCCTTAAGCTTTCCTTCTG
This sequence comes from Larimichthys crocea, assembly GCF_000972845.2. Classification (NCBI taxonomy): domain Eukaryota; kingdom Metazoa; phylum Chordata; class Actinopteri; family Sciaenidae; genus Larimichthys; species Larimichthys crocea. The sequence goes on along the minus strand of NC_040033.1, from coordinate 17,863,423 downwards.
CGGTGACCCGGTGCAAAATCAATTAAAGTAACCATGACTTGCTGGGCCTCAGGTGTAGAAAATGTGGAATAACCACGATGCGGGCAATTAATGGCCTGGCATTTCTATCCAGGCTCCACGCAAATCTGCTGCCGGAGTCTTTAACAGTGAGGTTAGGGGGATCATTTCTGAAGGGCTGCAATGTTGTTGTCTGTAGGCGTATGACACAGGCCCCTCTACATAGACAGTGTTGAATGGAATGACATTCATTCTCCTGAAGCCAGTAACTCCCATCAGTTTAAGGCCTTGACAAGCACTCGAGCAGGCCTCACAAGGCTGTCTGGGAGCTAACCTGCTGATATAAGCGCTTCTGTCGCCGCTACTTGTCTGTCAGTCAGGTAACATCTCCATTAGGGGTGTTGATGGCAGACCTTACCGTCACTGTCACGTGATTAATGTAAAAAGCACTCACCATAACCTCACATGTCTGTCTGGCTTTGAGCTGGCACTTATAATTTACCTATTCAGGATGCAGCCTTGTTTACTCGGGCCATTTTTTTGCCGAGTTAAAATCATTCCTGAAAGAGTGTGACACGAAGAGGGATCCCCCATGCCCCTTTCTGCTTTATATTCTCTTGCTGCTGGTGCTATAACATCCTTCAGTGTTTTGGAATCGGTGTAGTGAGTGATGTAAATGGTAAACAAATGTATTATGACAGAGGGTCAACATTTGACTGCGGCGCTGACAGCCGAGGCAGTGGGAAGAAATTACTTCTGATTGATATTTTGCCTCTTGTCAGCAGAGCAATTTCAACCTGAGCAGACGGACAGGATTGAAAGTTTCCCCTGCAGAGATACTGTGTTTTGCTTGACTGCTATGTAAATAACTTGTGCGTGTAACATTTTAATGAAGGATGGGGTAGGGAGGTGGGGGCAAGACTAAGTGAACGTCTTGGCTAAGCTGCATGGGTCACCTGTGGTAAATCTTTGCATGATAGATTGTGTGTAATTGCTAAGCTTTGTTTAATCTGAAGCTTAGTGTTTGGCATGCTAATTCGGCATCATGCATGGCATGTAAATATCAGCTAAATGTCACATTCATTAAGGGATGTAGAGCTGTCTGGATGTGGGACGGCCCGTTTTTCTGTCTTTGCAGTGGATTCAGATGAGTGAACATTCTATTGCCTGGGGGTCTAGGGTGGAGGGGGGGTTGAGGGGAGACGGGGAACCCCAATCTGGGGTCGTCCTCAGAGACTGTTGCAATCTGCATGTGTGTGTCCATGCAGAGATGTGTGTGTGCTTGGCATAAAACTCATCATGCAGACAGTTTTTTTCCCCCCTCCTTTTTCCTCAGCCTTGTGCCGCTAATGAACAATGACTTGATTGTTGACTGTGGTGTGAAATGTCAGCTGTCTGTCTGCGTGGGACATGTCATTTTGACAGGAGAGGTTTTCCTCCACCATTTCACAGCCTCTCCATTTGTTTTTGTGAAGGGGTTTATATGTTTTCAATGGAGCAGCTCTCCCCAGCAGGAACCATTAAGAAAACTCATAGATCATTCCCATTTCTCATGCTGTGCTGCTGACATTCTCAGCATTCGGCCCAATTATTCTTGTTTCCATTGTAATGACTGATTGCATATGTGCATATTTTCTATTTTTCAAATGCATTTCGTACATCAGAGGGAATTATTCTGTCCATAACTACATGTACATCCACTTTATGTTAGCTATCATCGCACTAACCTCCCTGTGCTCTGGCGAACAGTAAAACCCAGGTTTGGCTCGGTTCAATACAGTGAACTTTTTGAATATTGATAGCAGTACATAGAAGGTCAACCAGATGGCCAATACCTTCCTACTTCCTGTTCCCATCATCATCCATCCCAGGGTCCTCTAAGCTCTCTCCAGTGAGGAAGAAGCTCCATGGGGTGTCATGTTGATTCTGACTGCCAAAGCTGCAGCTTTGGCCTTTTTCCCTCCAGGCACGCCATGGAGTAAAGTAGGAAGTGTGTGTGTGTGTGTTTGTGAGTGTGTGTGTGTGTGTGTGTTTGGCAATAATCAGGAGGTGGGTGCTGCCCTGATAATTAGCTAAATAGCATTCTAATGGTGGACCACGCCATCTGTCCAAAGGGGCGGGCCACGGAAAAGGTCTCACACATTTTTAATGAGGCTTAACATTCACACAGAGCAATAATAGGACTGCACAGCATGACTTAAACACTTGCATTCAAGCGAAGATTTATTGGGATGCACTGTAACCACATGGCTACTGTCTAATTTCTAACTATTTCTACCATATCCCCTTCCTCACTTTTCTTATGCTTCATTCATGAATATCAGCAAATACACAAACACGTGTAGGCCCAAATGCCTATATAATAGATTTAGAAGTCTGAAGAAATAACCATGACAATGTCATAAGGATGATCTTATCTTGTTTACCTGCTTTCAAGTGAAGTCAGTGGGATTCATCCTCTGTTGACCAGGAATGAACAAAATTTCGAGGCAATCCACCCAATAGTGTTGAGATATTTCAGTCTGAACCAAAGTGGTGGACCAATCCACACGAAGACAAACAAAGAATAAAATCATCACAAACTTTTCACCTTTCTATCTATTCTACCTGCATTCTGCACTTTCTCTCCAGGATTAACATTCTATTTGTTTAGATCCATTGTTCAGCCGTCTCCACTCTTCCAGTGATGTAACTGCTGTGGCGCATCCAAAATTCAGAGGCATCTGCTGTTCAGGCTGCGGGGCAGCTGACCTGTATACCGCTGGCTGTGCATGTCAGATCTCCAACCGTAAAAAATAATTACAGCTGCCGGTTGGGCCTGACCTGGGCGTTCATCACCATTAGATCCACATACAAAGCCATTACCCCGTCGAAAATACAAAATGGAACCTGTATGAAATCACTCCAGAACTGCACCATGGCATAAGAGAGGGACTAATGGAAGTGTTGTGTGGAAGTACAAAAAGTGATGTTTGATGATTACAAACACTTGAAAGGTTGATGTATGTATGATGGGCATCATCAGTGTTACAGCACTGTAGCCAGAAGAGGAAAAGCAGCAATGTGCTTAATGGTTCTTAAAGTTGTAGGATTTAGTGGTATTGGTGTAGTTACTGATTGCAAACCCTTTGTTTCTCTCTCTCTATGTTTGCTGTTAAATGCTGTGGCGGTGTAACTCTCAATCTGCGGAAGAGGACCTGTGGCGTCTGTAGGCTTATTTCTTGATAACAAAACCCTTATTTTTTTAGTTGTGTTTTGTTTTTTGCTCTCCATACTGTGACTGGTGATTGTGATTTGTGGGAACTTCTGATGAGATCAAAGTGATTGAGCAGACAGCCTGAAGCAGAAAGAAATGCTGTCACCATGCAGTCAGAAGAAGAAGAAAACGCCAACCTTGCATAAAGCACTGTGTCAACAAAATCTTAAACCGATTTTGTAAATAACTGGAGGCGTGGAGGATGGACTGACTGGAGACAGGGACAGGAAAACAGAGTTATTGTTCACTGTAGGGCCAGCAATCAGTTTCTAAATGTATTTGAAAAAGTTAAGACAGAATCTTTGTGGTATTTATTTATTTTTTTTCCAATATGCAAGATAAATGTAGCATTTCAATAAGTTGCTCTACCCTCTGTGGTGGCTACCCAAATACTTCAAATTCAGTTTAATCTACAGAGAACTAAATGTCTGCCTCATGCAATCATACTTCATGCAAAACACATTCTGTTTGGATGGCAGGTCGATGGCAGCAGCACTTTCTCCACTTGTAGATTGTCTCTTTAAGCACATAAGGCAGTGTGTATCGATTGACTATATTGAGGTGGGTCACGGGCCAGCCATTAGTGAACATGAGCTCAAGCAGAACATGAGGAGATGGGTGGGTGAGCGCTGGATACTGGCTTTTTAATAATAAACCAGTGGGCTCTCATTTTTAACCACTCGTGGAGGGGCGTTGTAGATTGATTTCATTCTTCAGCTAGAAATATTGATAGGCTTCATGCTTCTTGTTGTGAGAAATCAATGACAGTAGTCATGAAAAGAATAAGAAGAGATGGAAAATGGAATGGAATAAGATGGAGAAAAATGGAAAAAAGAAGGTTTGTTATGTACAGCACCCGATGGTGTTAAACTGGACAATAATACAATTCAAGGTTAGGAAGCTTGAGCAAACAAGATGATGTGATTTCATGACAGAATGGAAGGAAAGGGAAGAGAAGGAAAGGACAGTACAGGAAGGAAAAGTTAAAGGAAGGACAGGAAGAGAGAGGACTGGAAAGAAAAGAAAAGATAGGGATTGACAGAAGAGGGAACAGGAGAAAAAAGAGAGAGAGGAGAGGAAGAAAAGGAGAGACAAAATAAAAGACAAAGGCATAATGAGAGGAGACGATAGGGAAGAACAAGGGGAAAGGACTAAAAGGAAAGAATAGAAAGTAAAAACAAGGGAAAGAGAGCAGAGGAAGGATACGAAAAAAATTAAGACAGAGGAAAGGAAAGGAGAGGAAACAAAGGAGGGAATAGAAAAAGGAAGACAGTGAGAAAAGAAAGGGAAAGAAAAGGGAAAATAACAGAAAGGAAAGAAATGACAGAAAAAAGGGGAAAGGTGGAAAAAGGAGAAAGAAGAGAGTAAAGAAAGAAAAGGGAATAGAAAGGAGAAGAAATGAAATTAAAGGAAAAAAGGAGACAAAGGAGAGAAAGGGGAAAAGGAAGAGAAAAAAATGGAATATATAACAAGGACACTTGAAAACATCCACTGGGAGTAGAAAACACAAAGAGTGTGGTCCTACAGATTATTATTTGAGAGTGACCCCTCAGGCTCCAGAGAAAGAGGTCCACTGCATGTTGTTCTCCCCACAGACAGAGCTCCACGGCTCTGATGACACAGCCAGCCGAGTCCCGGCACTGAAGAGGCCTGTAGAGCAAAGACAGGCCACGCCAGAGCTAATTACCCCTCAGAGACATGAAGAGAATCACTCAGCTGTGTCTCACACACACATACACTGAGAGCACAGATTAATCCTATTCCCCCTCGGCTCTGGTGACAGAGACTTTTTAATGAATCAAGAGAGGTTTTTAAAGCATCTTGTGTCTTTCACTCTCCCTCCTCAATTTCATCTGAAAGTAAAATCTCAATTTTTCCCTGGGTCAATCAATGACAAAACCTTATTTAGATTGACCTGAGTGGCTTTTGTGCAGTTTGTGCGCTTGTTCAGATACGAACATTGTGATGTGTCGGCACATTTCATCATCTCATTTGTATGCCCTGCTATGCTGATGTTTGTCTGATTTAATATCTGCAAGAGAACTGGAGCGATCAATGCAGTCACTGGTAATGGCACCTGCTCAGACTCTGCTAAATAATTGGACCGACACTTTTCCACTCCAATTTGTTGAACACTCTTTCAGACTGGGAGATGATAGACATTAGCCTTGATAACTGTCGCATTGTCAGATGCAGATCGCATAAGAACTTATCCACATGAGTGATGCAGAAAACTGCAACTATAAGCAGCCCTAATGTTTCAGGGTCCTGCACATCTCAAGACAGTCGCAAAGTAAGAGGAGTAGATGTCCACAGGTGTCCAGGGGTTAAGGCTGGGTATCAGTACTAGAGCTGCAACGAGTACTCGAGTATTTCGAGTTCTCTCTCTCTCTCTCTCTCTCTCTCTCTCTCTCTGTCTCTCTCTGTCTCTCTCTCCAATCATCAGACACAAATCAAATGAAACTTCGTGTCATTATTTTGCGCCGTAAATTGCAAGTCAGAGTTTAGTCCATGGAACCACCTGGATAGTCTTCCTTCCTTCCTTCCTTCCTTCCTTCCTTCCTTCCTTCCTTCCTTCCCCATTATTAATTTTGTTTAAGTAGTCACTTGCGATCCGCCCCGGGGATCGTGTTCTACACGGAGTCCAAAAGTTGGACTATGGAAGAGAGCGAAGAGACCGTCCGCAAAAGGCAAAAGATGTCCAAAGTTTGGGATCAATTGTTCGGTTTTAACAGGCCTGTTGTTTCTGTCACACATTATGCAATAGTACTGTTGTTTAAAAATGTAAGAAATTTTTTTTAAAAATCTGATTACTTGATTAATCGCTGAAATATTCAGTAGAATACTCGACTTAGCCTATAAGGTATTGACCAAAATAGCTGAGCACCTAGTAGTATTTTTTAATCAAACAGTACCTTTCAATTCAATCCTTTTCATACCCAGATCTAGAAAAAAAAGTCGAGTGTGTTGTATTGTCTTTAATGAAGTACAGTGGTCCCTCTTTTATCGCGGGGGATACGTTCTAAAAATAACCCGCAATAAAAGAAATCCGCGAAGTAAGTTTTACAATTATTATACATGTTTTAAGGCCGTAAAACCCCTAACCACACACTTTTATACACCTTTTTACACACATTTTGTACAGTACTCCCTTAGTTAATCAGGACGCAGAACACATGTGCAGTTCTCCCTTAGCCAATTTAGGATGCAGAACACAATGCGCGTTCATACTGTACAGTACGCTGTAAAAAAAAGCATGCAAAATGACACTAAAAAAATCCGCGAAACAGCGAGTCCGCGAAAAGTGAACCGTGATATAGCGAGGGACGACTGTACTAGTATTGGTATCAGTATCACTTTAAAGGTACTGGTATTGTTATTTTTTGAGCAATACCAAGCATTATCTGGGTTCAGGAAAAGTTCTGTTCATTTTTTGCAGTAGTAAGACTGGCAGGAAGGCTCTCAAGGCTTATATTAAAAGAAAATAAACTCTCCAGGCAAATCATCAATACAAAATTGAGTCTCCTCATTAGAACATTTCTGGGTCTATGATAAATTATAGATCCAAAATAGATACAAAAGTCAACCATGTTTAACATTAAACAACTATTTTAAACTAGCTTAGCTGCGAGCGAGGTGAAGCCAAAGATTATACATTTTTAAAATTTTGATAAACAAAAATTTATCAATTTTGAATGGATTTTAAAACTGTGAAACTTCCCATTTGCATCACTGAATTTGCAAATTTCTTCCATACCAAAAACATGCTCTTGGCCATGTTTAAATTGCTCCATATCTACTCTATTGTTTACTATAAGCCATTTACTTTCTGTGTTGTGTGTTAAAACGTATACACTATTCACAATCATTTTATCAAAGATTCTCAAAACAGAGTAAAAGTACAATCACAGTCCAATACTTCTCATTCAAAAAAAAAAAAAAAAATTACAGTCACGTGACACTGACACGTTAGATTCAGGTTTGAAAATTTTTCTCAGCAGATGGTTTTAACAGTAACACTCCTGACCTCTTTTAATTAAGAGTATGACAGTTTAGTACTAGACAAAAAACCTCACGATGTGGATGAGATGGTGTGTCAGCGGCAAAACTGTTGGTGTGACATCAGGAAGTTATGGGCCCCATGGGGGAGCGCCTGAATGATGAGCACCGAGTGTGTCATCATCATGCTTTCTCCTCAAGCTCCCATGGGTGTCCTTCCCCAAAGGCAACACTCTCCCTGATGAGCCAGAACAATAACTAGCTTTCAACCGGTTGTGACAGTAGATGCTTTAATGTGCCAATGTGTTAATAGTGTGAAACTGCCTATCTTTCAATCAGTGTTGACTTTTCACTGTCTACTTTTCTTTTTTCTACTGCATTTTTTTTTTCCATATTCCCTGTTGCGTATCACTATTCATCTGCCATTTCAGAATGCTGGAAATGTCAATGACATGCAGCAGCTGGAGTGTAGACTTCACAAACTGCAGCATTATACAGTTCAAAACTGGCACATCATGGGACATATAACAAATTTAACCTCACGTCTATGAGTCAGGAACACATGCATGTATATGTGGAGGTAGATGCGTATGTAGGGGGTTGGGGGTGCTCCAGTGATTTCTTGATGATTTATAGCCCTACTGAAAGTAAATTTATTGAATGGGGGGTTTGTTGGACCCCTTTGATCTCTCCCTCTTACAACCCCCACAACCCTTCGTCTTAGCTCTATCTTCTCTGAATTTCTCTTCTAAACAGTGTCATTTCAGTGGCAGACAACACCCGAGTGTTCAATCCTTCCATGCCCAAGCTGGGCATGTGAGTGTCAGTGTGCATGTTGATTTGTGTCTGTATCACCAACCATCTCAAGCCCCAGTGGGCCATCTATCTGAAGTGGTCACGCCACGGGAGATAATGTGCCTGCTTTTCCCTCCGAGCTGCCCAGCCAGGACCACAGACGTGTGAATAAGTTCCTGTCTTTATTTCATTTAACACGCAGGACCTTGGCGAAGGCACGATTATGAAAAGAGACAATGAGGAAAAATAAAGAAGGTGACAGAACGGGGGAAGTGATACTTCCTATATTTGTTCACAGCCAAAAAGGGGAGCGTGCAACACACCTGACAACACGAGTTATCTCTGAAACACCTACAAATGATTTGTAGACAGGCGTTTTGCATCTCAACACTCATTTTCCCCCTTTTCCCTCCTTTCCCTTTCCACTTTTCTCCTCCTCAATGCACGCATGACTTACCACCTCCATATTTCATTATTCCGTGAATGAGGCTGAGCCTGATCAAGCCTGCTGCGAGAGACACTTAATTTTACATTTGGCCTTTTTTTAATAGGATACCTGAGAGTCCCGAAGCTCGGAATCTTAATTGGAAAACTAAAATATGATGTACATGCACATTCAGGGCCCGTCCAATCATGGCTAATGAGACCCTTGTAAACCAGATAGCTTTGAATAGGTTTGAGAGCAGAAAAGGTTTTCGGGTCAATTCTAGCCTCCTGTTATCCTCCCAACACCTGTGTGTGGTGTCTTCTTCTGCAATTACACCCTTTGCCCAGTCATTTCTCTCCGAGCACTTTTATTGCATGCGCTGCCCAAGACAAACAGCAATAAAGCCAAGGTAACCATGGCTACATGAGGGCCACATCTCTTTTTTTTCCCTTCTCTGCCGATGCTATTGAAACATCCCTCTTTTGAATTTAAGTGGTGGGGGTCTCTTATTTCTCCCTGGTTCCTCAAGGTTATGAATGATGTGTGGGAAGGAAACAATGCTGCGTGGGCTTTTATTGGAGTGAAAAAAAAATAGAAGCCACCAAGGTGATGTTAAGAGAAGTTAACAAGGAAAACAGTGATTTTTAAGCCTTGACTTTTTATTTCTTTTTAGCACGACGACGAGCAGTGAAAACAGCGAAACAGCAGCAGCAATGATCGGAGAACATCTCAGGCTTCGCGTGCAAGTTAAACATCGGTGTAATCACAAGAGAAAGGAACGTTAACAGCCACATTTTAGTCTTCCACCCTGATTGACTGAGCATCTACTCTCTTGATGGAGCTAATGAACACATCAGCTAATTAGAAGCGCAGGGACTGTGCTTTTACATGCACACACACAACTAAAAGAGACACACGCTTTCCCCCCCTCGATTCTCCCAAACACAAGCAGACATCAGTCTTGGTGGCTCCTTTTGTCTCCTCACCCTTCTGTTGTAGATCCTGCAGACCTAGGTGTATGTGATCATGTGTTTTCTTTTGTTGCTGTTGTCCTCCTCACTCACAGTAATTGTCAAGACAGTATGTCGGTGAAGTAAATTGGGCACCCTGGTGAGGGATTGAATCCCGTGTCTAAAAAGGTGATTTGAGACTTTGGATTTTCTCAAAGGCCTCACATAAGCAGAGAATGGGCAAAGAGAAGTGGGAGGAGAGACGAGAGGAAGCGAGGCAAATAGTAGGAGGCGAGGGAACAAAAAGGTCGTCAAAAGATGATAGAAATGTAAGAGAGGAAAGGTGAGAGGGAATGAGAAAAAAACAGGCGACGAGGCTGAGTGGACAAGGGTCAGAAACTATGAATGTAGCCGAAAAGGAACATGACAGTGGCTGTAATAGTAATAATAATTCTCCTCACACCTTCCTTGAGGTGACCCGCCTGTGGGAGAAGGCCTCCTCACTAATGACAGGTGAGAACGCAGAGGAGGAGGCCCACAGAGGCTTATCATATGCTGCGAACCATCTTCACCATGGCCTCTGTCACCACAGAGCTACACCGGCAACGAATCATTGTTTTTTTGGAACGCACCCGCTTGTCTTTGTCCGTGTTTTGGTTTTGACGCGATCAATCAAAAATGATGACATGCTAATGGGAACAATTCCCACTTTCTTCACGTGTAATGTCCTGGGCTATTATTCCCTTTGCAAAAAAAAAAAGGCATTATTAAGTGAGCCGTAATCCGACAAGCTACAATGAACTGAAGTGTATTTTTTCCTCTCCTCTGTTTGTGCTGTAGCCTGGAGAGTTGGAACAGCAAGAGATTTCATTATCCTATTGTATCGCCAATGCAGCTAGCAACTGAGTCACCAGGCAACAAGGCACCACGCTCCCTGTTCTGGGCCTTGTTCTAAAGAGTCAAAGTGTTTGCTTCACACTTTTGCAGCAACAGTTTCTGTACACATACACGCACACACACGCACATAAACTCCTCCAAATCCCCCTTTTCAGTCTTTAAATCAGCCCTAATCCTTTTGGGTCTGACCAAAGTCCTCCAAACAAACATAATGGACAATAATCAGCTCTGCAGCAGTCAGTGTATTGGCTTGTTTTGTCACGCTCAGATGACCAAACACAATAATGCTGTTTTCTTAATAAAAGAGGAGGTTATTAATCTGATGATCTCCAGTCCCCGTGCGCCATATAAACCCCCCAGCCTGCTCACAGCTCTTTATTTATCTCACTCTTTTTGTTTCTGCGTGGATGTATGTGTGTACAACATGTATGTGTTGCGGGTTGGTCGAGGCATGCTTGCAATCAGGCTGAGTGATGAGGAGTGCCTAATCACTGTGTTATTAACAGTGGATCGCAGAATTAAGAGCCATCTACATGTTTGATTGAGACATGAAAGTTACTGAGGACAAAACATTTTAATTAAAAGGACAATTCTAGGTTATTAAAACTTAACTCTGAAGTTTGGTAAATGCTGTGAGGGGAAGTCTGTGAAGGTTCTCAGTCATCCAGTTCATCTTCCTATGAGACGTGTTAAATGTGGGGCAAATGGACTTGGTTGTAGATCTGAGTGCAACTAGTTGTAATTTTAAGTCTTGCATGCAGGAAATGTGACTAACTTTTGGGTAATAAATGTATTATTCACCTTTGTTTTTGCTTTCACATAAGTTTGGCTAACTCTGAGGTTTGATTAAACCTGTCTGATCATTGTATTAATCATACTTCTTGCCCTGTCTGACTTTTTTTTAAGTAATGTTATAGAAATGCCTCTCTGTCTTTGGAGCTTTTTGCAAACAGTGGGGCCCTTCACCCAGCCGAGCACAGGCCAAACAATAAGAGGTTTATCCAATTCAGTCTGGCATGTGGGCCTGCCTTTCTGAATGGAGAAGGTAACAGCACCTGGTATCTCTTGTGCCTCCATTACGCACTGCCAAGATTGGAGAAGATTGCTCTGCCAGAACAATAATGTGGACATCCACCATGAGCGTCCATCACCCTGCACCCCATCCTCTCTACCAAATCAATGGATGTGTGTGTGTGTGTGTGTTCATGGGTTTTCCCACCTTCCAGTCTGTCCTTTATGAAACAAGTCATCACAGGTCTTTATCTCTCTTGGGCCGTGTCTCTCTCTTATAGTATTGGCTTTCCTTATCATGGCTGAACCAACTGCTTCCCCCCCACTTCCCCTTCCACTTCCACACCATAACTGCCCACCCTATACTTATATCCTTCACCCACACCAGCTTGCAATGTAAGATTCTGAAAATCGTACCTATATCCAATGATCCTGCATAAGCTGTTCCCAGATTAGGAAGTTATTATTAATTCTGCACAGAATTTGACCAGTCGCAGTACAAGTTGCACATGTCGTGTAACAGTACAATTTTGATCCTGGTTAGATAAATGTTAATGGAATCACTATGATAAGTGAATTCAGTTATGTAGGTGAAGCTCCAATTTTGTAAATTTTGACATGCAATTTCACACCAATGACCAACTGCATCCTGACTTGACAGTGCTGATCTCTGACACAATGAAGAAACCAGGTAGTCTAAAATAGGGAACATAAACTAGTCCAGTCCACTCAGGTTAATGTGTTCACATTCTGACAAAATAGAAGGTTTGCACTGGAAATGGCAATAACAAGACAATGAAAGAATGAATGAAAAGTTGGTGAGTAGTGAGCAATCATGAGCAATCATTATTTACCCCAAGTAATGATTCTTTCATCCACTTTGTGATAGTGACAAACACGCAGAGAATGTCCGAACAGGAAATTGCTTTGCCAGATTACAGAATCTAAATTAACACTACTTAAAAGAGTAGGAGGCCTTTCTTCAATCAGCTATATAATATTTTGGCCAATCACCGTCCACCTGGTCTCCAAATTGCCTCTCTTAACCACTGAATTCTGGGGTGTTTGAGGAGGTGCACATCAGCTCTGTTGGAGACGCCACAACACACAATGTAGCCTTAAATCCAAAAATGTCCGGCTACTTGTCCAGGCTACATCTTAACCTTGCATTCTCTACATAGTGCCACACGCTACAGCCCCACAGGCCCTTTGACACTCCTGACATTCATGAAGACCACCCATTCACCAGCACCCCCCACCCCCAACCCCCTCTTTATTTGTCATTCCTTGGAGAGGATGTTGCTGGGCAGATTGGTTGGTGGGCTGCAAGGCATGACCTGAGCCTGTTTGGTTTGCTGTGCAGTAACCGAGGTGTAATGCGGGGTGACACGCATGGTAAGAGGATGTGATGTCTTATCACTCTGCTCTGTGCAGGAACAGGAATCAACTGGGGGCTTTCATTAAGCACTGCTTGTTGTAGTGCATATTTCTTTGAAAACTGTATCCTGCCACAACATGCTCATATTTCATGGCAAGAGCAGAAACGAGAAAATATTGGGCACTTGCATATATACACAGCTCCTATGTGACTGATGCATGGACGTATACAAACAGTAAATATAAATCCACTCAGACCTTTATTGTAGAATAATACCTAATGTATCTACACCCAGAGTATAAAGCTGTCCACCACATTCGGGTCATTTTATTAACAGTAAAATGCAGCGGAGGCGATAATGTGGTGCAAATTACAGCACACTTGGTTTCCTGCACTGCCACTAATGGCTGTGAGTACAGTCTTTTCATTGCACAGTTAAGTTTAATAGCATTATTAAATGAGGCGAAATATATCACCGCACTCATATGATGTAAGAGTGGATCTATTTGCATGGGCAAAGTAAACAATGTGTTTAATGGATTATTGGCATGCCAAAGGGATAATCAACAGGTCTGTCAATGAAACAAGAGGTCCTGTATTGTATCACTAATAGGTTCAATGCTAGCAATCACTAATTAGAACACACGGATGCCAGGGAATGCTGTCAGGGGAACAGATACTGATTGTGTAATGGAAAAACTAGAGAGGGAATTTTTAGTTATCAATGGTCAAGTAACTCAGTGTTATTCAAATGAATAAGTCATAATCTATGAAAAATGTATGAAGACGTACGTGAAATATCTGTCGTTGGATCTATATGCTGCAAGGCAGAGAAATGCATCCAAGCTTTAATCCCAGGATCAGAAAGTTCTGCAGTCTGGAAAAGATATTGAACCGAATCCTTTAAAGGGCAGAGATTGAGAGATTTCATCAACTAAAAGGACAGTGTGAGTTCCTGTAGAAAATAGAAACAGCATGATGACTCAAAGGACGACTCAACGCCTCAGATGAGACACAAAGGTTCAGAGACAGTTCACTTGCTGACACCCAATAATCAATGTGCTTTAGCTTGACAGCATCAGATGAGTTTCTGGGACACTGCACATAAGACCCACGCCGTCAATAGCAACAACTTTACTTCGTCTTCACAAGTTCTGTCATAGGTCAATAAAGAACAGTGCGTCAAAGGTTTTATTTTGATTGACTCTTTCAGATAATCCTCCAAGAGCACATCCTGTTTTAGCAATCATTTACAGAAAATGTTGTGTCTCATGAATGCAGGAGTGCTTCTTTATTGCAGGATTTCACTGCAATACAAAACAAATAGGCTATTCTTCCTAAAAATGCACTTGTTATCAAGTTGTCAAGGCAATATTTCAGCTTTTTATTTGTTCCACCTTTCTACAAAATGGATATTTTATGTGTAATTTACCCCTTCTCATATTTTTAGGACGTTTTCTAATCTCGTTCTAGAAGGAGTTAGCGAGCAGAGCGCAGATATCGAATGAAGCATTAACACAACTTGTCAGTACAAATGTAGTTCATTGTCAATGGAAAAAGACGCATTGGAAATGGAGCTAAATTCCTTCTATTTTTCCGACTAACACACAAGTGGGAGAAAAAAATGTCTTCCTTTTGCATTCATTGCCACTGACACACACTGAAAAGCAACGCACAGCGTCATAACCAAACACTCAGCTGACTTCTTTCCAGCTTTCATACACAGGAATCTCAGCACACAAAAGCTCCGATGTTGCTGCTTTACAGTGAAGCTGGCAATTGTATCCCGAAGGCTCTTCGGCGGCTTAGAGAAATATTACATTATGTATCGGCTCACCCACGTACAATATTTCACACACACATCGTAGAGACTACTGTATGCTTTCATGCATTTGACCTTGACTTCAAAAACCATCTTTTGTGTGTGTGCTGACAGTGCTGCCTGTCAGTGAGTGACTTGACTGTTGAGTTGTGTTTTTACAGGCTTCACAGATTTACATGCTCAGCAGCCGGGAGACTTAAAGACAAGAGAGAGGGGGTGGTATTGAGGGGAGGGGTGGGTGAGTTACCTATCATTTGATGATGCCTCTCTTGCATAATCCCATGCTTTCAAATGGAGTGAAAGTGCTGATGAAGCCACGGAGCAGAACAATTGAAGACAGAAAGAGAAAGGGAAAGGGGGGAGAGGGAGAAAGAGAAAGAGGAGAGACTGCCCTCTTCTTTGGTGTATCAATGTAAACTCCTGACAAGGCAAGCCTTCCCTTCTTCACCAAGTTTGTGTTTTCGAGGCTTGCATTTTGACTGGATCAGCATTCTAATGAAAGGATGCGGTACCCCAAAGCTCTGTTTGAATCCCTCAAGAAACAGTCAGCAATTGTCTCTTTTGTTAATATGCAACTTCTGCTGTGCACCTGTAGAGAAACTCATGGGATAAGATATACGTTCTCATCCTTACAGCGGAGGAAGCGTAGTTCTTCGCCCCTATCAAACTAGTTTTAAAGCACGGAAGAGACAAGTTGAAAACTTAAAATTCGAACACATTTTGGCCAAAGATTAAAAAAGTAGGATGTCTGTAACTCCTGCTGAACTCATTCATCTTCAGCTTTTCTCCCTTCATACCTCTTTCTGCTTCCCTTCATCTACTGGGCCCTGCTGGAGCACCAGAATCCTTTGGATCAGGTACAGAATCAGCATGCAATGTACTTGAGGCTAGCGCTGTTACACTCTGGCTCAACCTGGAAAACATTAACATCTCAAACCTGCACAACTTCAAAACTGTTCTCCTTGGTCTTGATGTAACGAAACAGCCTCAGGCTCTTTCAGACTTCTGTTACGTGTGTGTGTGCATGCATATCAGCGTGGAGCATGAAAGCATTTTCCATTTGCAAATTACGTCTGTGGAAATGGGTGCTGACCAGCTGGTACCTTATGTTTGTCAGGGCCTTGGCTCGTTACACGATGAACAGCAGGAAACCCTGGCAAGTGTTTGCTGTTTTACATTACCAAACAACAATGCAGAGCCAAAATCCTTGTCGGTATTACATACCAGTTATTTACACACTGCAACAAGCGCACGTACATGGGGATACGATTCAGACAAAGGTGTGATGGTGCATATTTTTAATTCTGCTCCCTTCACGCTGTGGCTGCTCTTGAGTTGAGTTGTTCATGAAGATCCTCGCTTGCTGAACAGCTCAGGGTGACTACATTAGTCTGCACAGTAGGGTAGGTAACCTTTTCCTTGCTAAAGGTCATAATAACTTGTTCAACTGACCTATGCCTTTGTCGTGTAACAAAAACAAAGCCATGCAATGACTTATTTCTGCTTCTAACATTTGCATTTTTTTAAGGTATATACAGCCATGACTATGCAAACCATGTTGGGATAATGCGAGTGGTTGTCCACAGGAAGGCGTAGGGGCAGGGCATTGGAAAATTTGGGGAAATGAACCATATTTCACAAACTGCAGTAGAGCCCATTCTCTGCTGCTCTTCATCTAACAACTCACTGCTTCCATTTCTGCTTACTAATTTTCCCTGCAATACATTGAACTGATCTGCTAAATAAATAGACCCAAATATATCCACATATTTTTGTGTAAACCATTTTTTAATGGAAGAGTAGTATAGCAAAGAAAGTTCTGGTATCTCCCTGACAAACACACTGCATTATCTATAGGTGCTTTGCAATAAAACTCCTCCTGCCGGTTCACTGGTGGAAAACGTCTAATATGCAGCAGCAGCAGGAATGTTTATTTTGCATTAGGAAAACTTTAACACAGCTCCGATTTAGCTCTGAAGGCAATTAGTGAACAGTAATAGGGATAATATCTAAAAGTAGGAACCGAAACATGGGTGTGAAACAAAACGACAGAGACTCAGTTAGCTGTGTGATGAATATAGTGAGAATCTTGTCACCAGCACATCACATGTGTGATGTGATGTTCATCCGTTTAGCACCAGATATAAGTCTGGTTTAAGGAACTGAACCACCTCAGAATGAGGGTGTCTGTCAGACGTTTAAATAAGTTTGGAATCCACCTCGCCCTTCACCCTTTATACGTCAGATTAAGGGGAAGTGTCAGACCCTTTATTTAACATTCCAAAACCGACAATATGACATTCATACCCACCTCACATTGTGACTTTGTGGAGAGGAGCCAGGGGTTGAACTTCCCTCTGCAGCTATCTTTTTATATTCTATACACAACTGTCACTACATGTGAACAACCAAGTGCAACAGTATGAAGGAATTCCGGGAAAGACTGACTGTCTGAAAACGTGCCAGCTTTTCACTCCGCTTTAAACACTGATGCCAGTCCGCTCAATTATTATTACAGTGAGCTGTACAACACAGATGACAAAATGCCATTAGTGCAACATTTATTAGTAAGTGTGTGATTTGTGTCATAGCAAAAGTAACAGATGGCCTTCAAAGATATATAAAAGAATAAAATATACTAACTACAGTCATCAACATGCTTTGACCTTGAAACTCCTTCCGGAATGATGAATGAATTGAATGAGCCCCAGTGAAGCGACAGTCGGAACTCAATGCGACCTTGCTTAAAGATAATGGCATAGAAATACAATTTCTCATGAATACATTTCAGAAATATGAATACAATGAATGTACATACACTCTTTCCCCCTCTTTACAAAGCACAGTCTAACTGGTAGCCACCAGCACTTAAAGCTGAATCTGCAAATCTGACTGTACTCATCACTGCATTAAATATGCAACGAGAAACATCCGCTGGGACTTGTACTGTCTACCTAATATGATTGAACAAACTAGGGCAGAGAACGCTGCTCCCTGTCTATTTAGAAGTTCGGCTGGCAGCCCACGAAATCAAACTTCCGTGTACTCACTAGTCTGGGAACTACTTGGCAAGAGATTGACATATCGAAGGGTGAGGCCTGATAAGTGAAGCTGGCATTTGTTTGAACGTTTGGCCATTGCCTCCCAATAGCTGAATTAAAAGTGGACAGGGAACTGACTTAAAGCAATCCACAAACAGGCGACCACTTCCCCACCTGTTCCCTCAATGAATTCATGCATTTTTTCAAAAGAATACAAATCAAAGTGACTGTCTCCCAACAAAATGATGTTATCAAAGGATGAGGACAATGCGGTAGCGGGAGGGAACTGGGAGAAATTGTTGTTTGTGTTTCTTCAACATGGAAAAAACATAGAAAAACAGAATGATTGCACTGGAAGATCAGCCCTTTCTCTTGTATTTTCTTTCAGATGAAAGACTCATACCTGTTTTATCACAAACACACACATTTGGCTTTGCACTCTACCTTCACAGTCCAAGTGTATATCAAACATTCCTCCGCTTTGCTGTAATTTCTTTCACATGATTTTCTTCTCTCCTTTCATTCCATCTTTCTGCATGCCGGGGATATGAAAACAGAGGTGGAACCTGGCGACTGAATTGTTCTTTATTCATGCTGTCTTCCTGTGTAAATACGGAACTGTCATGTGTAAACTGAATTCTGCAGCTGGTGGTCACAGAGAACTTGCATGGAGATGTGGGATACCTTGGGGATACCACACAATCCCACACTCGTTCCTGTCACATTTTCCTGCCATTCAATCCCAAACACACCTCCTCTAAACAGGAACAGGATCTCATGATCTCATTATTGTGATTTTGTTTGACTGTTGACTGAAACCGGCATCAATGGAATGTATGTGATGTTTAAACACCATTATAAATTCTTTTGTTTGTTTTTAGGTTCCTGGGTTTTTTCATGTTACCGACTGGTTCAAATATAGATCTAGGTTAAATGCTGAAAGAAGTAATCAGCATTGCATATGTTAATTACAGATATGAAGATAGCAAACAGCTCCTTCATAATGACCTCCCCTGGGCCTCTGCATGGTTATCCAGCAGTGTGCTAATGGGGTTACTCTCAGTCCTCTGTGGATTTCCTACCATCACCATCATATGAAACCACATAAGCATTATCAGAGTAAACATGGTACATTTACATATTCATTATTACAAACATGACCTAAAATAGTACTATTAAAACACTGACATCAAAGTTAGAAGATCCTTGAACATCCGAGAGTTTAAGAGTAAAAACAAAGAGTTGAAAGTAAAGTGTCAGGTATTATTCCATTATATGCAGGTAGCAAGCCAGGCAGATCTTCTGGTCTCATACAACTCATTTTTGTAGTTTTGACCATCATTTCTATTGAGAATAACTAATCAGCTTATATGCTGAGATCTGGGAACTTGAAAACATTGCTAAAAAGACTTGTTAAAGGAGCAGTGTGTAGGATTTAGTGCCATAGTGGTGTACTTTCTGATGGCAACCACCTGTGAAAAATGTGAAAGGCCCAATCTCGACCCAGTGTTTAGTTTGTCAGTTCCGGGCTACTGTGGAAACATGGAGGTTCAACATGGTTCAACATGGTCGACTCCATGGAAGAGGACCCGCTGTGTGTAGATAAAAGTCTCTAAGATTCTTTTTTTTTTTTTTTTTTGCACTTTTTTTGTGCAAGGCTGTTAACACAATGGACATTATGAAAAAGTTGTTATGGCAAATGTGTGTGCATTTTGAGCACTTTTGAGGCTGCAGAAGTGGGTCAATCTCCACAAGTGGCCATATTAAAATGCCCAATTTTACAGCAGAAATAAACATGTTTACAGCCTGATTCAGGCAACAGTCTACACAATTTTGGTCTCTATAGCTCATTTCCCCATTCATGACAACTGTGAGGGGGGTGAATTGTTTTTTAACTCACCCGTTCCAATGATATTAAGGCTTAAAGTTACACATAATTAACAGCGCCGTCACTTGATTGACAGGTGAGTGCTGTTACAGATGGCTTATTGGAGCACCCAGGCATCATTTGGCGTCATCTTTGAGGCAGAAGAATATATTTTCAGCTTCAAAGCGCTTCAGAAACCTATGGGTGACGTCACTCTGTCCATTCTTTATACTGTCATTGGTCTCCACCAATGCCTAGGAAAATTATCCATCTCTGTAGCTGCTAAATGCTGTATACTGAGAACAATGAAAGTGAACCAAAACAGTGAAGTTGTGGCTTGTAAAAACCAAAACAATAAGCTCAAAGATGATAAAAGGGGGAGGGTAGCAGGATAGTTGGGTGATAAAGTGATCTCTTTTGAGATTACGCTCATCTGATGAATCGTTCACGTAAGAATATTGATTATTTCATCGCTGTGTATATTTGAGGCAAAGCCACCTCCTCAGTCTATCTTTCAACTCCTCCTGCATTCCCGCCGACCTCTATGCTCTTCCTTTTGTCCTCTCTACGTGGAGAAAGCTATCTTGACAGAAGGAGATAAGCATCGACCAAACACAAGCAAGAGGTAAGAAACGGAGAGAATTTTGCCGAGTACACACTCTCCCGTTGCAGCCCCATCTTGTTTGTACACTGGGGAGGTGGCAGAATCTCATGTTTCACCAGCTCTTGTCGCGTAGCCTCACCGCTACACCGTCTGCTGCTGTCATCCTTGTATACCTTGTTGTTAAGAACAGCATGCAATGTGCAGTTGGACTGTTTTGCATCTTTCAGGTTAAGGTTTGCGCTGCTACAAACAACAGAAATAGGGGAATAAATCAGACCAGCAGAGTCAGGCATAGGATCTGCTTTTCCACGGTTATTTCATGCTCCATCCTTTGTCTCAGGCCTTCTTCTCTGAGCCTCTCAACTGATGTAACATGACTCCCGGCTGATGTCTATCACGATCCTCATTACACCTCTGTTGTCCTCTCCCACATAAGAGATTCTCTGTCTCAGGTGGTCCTTGTCTCCCTCCCTTTCCCTCTCCATTCTTCTTTACCATCTCCATTTTTTTTTACAAAAAGCCTCTCCTATAAAGAGATGTGGCAGCTTGTATGAATTTAAAAAGGTCAGGCTTCTAGTATTGTCATGGTACCAGAATTTTGACTTGTTACCTGTAGCATTGGAGCAAATTTAGTACAGCTAGGTTGAAATGACATTTGGGTGTCTGTGGTTGTAGCAGCACTGGCAAGAACGATTTGTTTGGAAGGAAAAGAATAAATCTTGAGCTGTACCCAGAATGGCTGAAAAGAAAACGAAATGGACGGCTCCTAAAAATTATCTAAGTGAAAAGACTTGCCACGCTGTTTGATTGTTTGAAGGGACGTGTGGTGCAAAAAACGCCACAGTGAGTGCTTAAATGTTAACCAAGATAAGATAATTAGATTAGCACTTTGACTCAATGATCATAGGCTTCTAAATGAAAGAAATAAAAGCCACATTTAGAAGTAGTAGAAGTTTTCTGTGCAACAGATAAACAAACACAAATGAAACATCTCAAACAACTTAATCCTCAAAGATGTTCTTCAAACTCTGTGATCTTGACAGAGTCGCTGCAATCGAAGGCGCACTCTCCACAGCAATCAAAGAACCTCTCCCAGTACTTTGAATGGTCTGTGATGATGATTAGTTGACCATGTTGCACATCCGAGGAGTGGATGCAGATGTGGCTAATTCCAAAAGGTGCATGGAATGCTGATTGTGTGGCACCAAGTGCTAGCAGCTAATCAATACAGTTAGCATTGCTAGCCCTCGTTTCTGCATTTGAGAGCTCAGCACCTGTGACTGTAGCCCTGTGCTAATTTCAGCTTGATTATCATCAGAGCTCATCTGTTTCCTTGTATTCCAAAAACTCTCCAATTAGAGGACTTGGGTGCTGTTAAATTAAAGTATACAGCACTATACTGTATACAGCAGTAGAGACAATTATTCATCTGTGGGGTTTTATGTGGAAACCTCCTTTGAACTACTGTATGCAATCATACTTTCAGCCGAGAGAAGAGAAACACAACTTGCTGAAGTGATACAGAGTGAGTCACATAATGCAGGATGTTATTTTGTAACTGAAATCTTTCTGTCCTCTAAAGTAGTTCTACTCCATTTAATGTTTCAACCTAGAAACCTGAGGCTGCAACATTGTCAATATTTCATTTCTACTTTCTACTTTCTACTCATATTCATGCAGGGTTATGTTTACCATTAATGACTTGTGCTTTGAATTTGGTAAAGGCACAGGAATATCATTTGAATAACAAAATAAGTACCTCTGTATCATGCACACAGGCCTGTACAATAATATATAGCCATCACACGTTTTCTATGTGAAGCCAGTGCTTGCGGCTATCATTTCCCTGCCTTTGTTTCCCCCTCTTTTGAAGCAGGAGACGAGCCAGAGAATGACTCCAATAATGCAGAACCTATTTCTTACAAATCAAAAGAAACACCCCACCCAGTGTAATGACAACCATCCTCCTCGCCTCTGGTGCTTCTTTTTGCTCATCACAGAAAAGGAGGTCATGAAGGTTGGGGTGTACAGTATGTGTGTGCTGGTGTTTCCTGTGGTTGACAGTGTATTTACTGTATCGTGCCATCAAGCTGGTCAAATGACCAACAGAGATTATAAAACTATATAATACTGAGATTCTCTGCACTGCACTGGCCATGGAACTTCTCTCGGTTGTGTTTGTTCAGCCACAGTTTTTGTGTGTGCTAAATATACTGACTTTTACCTTAATGTATGTCTCTACTATTTTAGATGTATTTCTTTTCTCTGACATTAGGAGGTCCGCTCAACAGGCCTTTAGGGGTTGTTTGGGGTTCTCCTTTTCTGACTACACTGAACAATTAATTTTCTGAGAAACAGTTTTTCTTTATATTAATTGTATTAACAAACAGATTTATACACACAAAGAATGAAAACTTGATTACTAGGGCCACATGACATGAACTTAAATCCCATGCTATTTAATTCTACTATGTATTTAATCCCTCTCTGCAGATGGTCACCTGTCGTGGGAGTCTGCGCTCAAACCACTGATGGTTAGCCACTGTGGCTAGAGTCCTAATTAAGCCAATGCGGAAATATCGTTAGCCAGCATCGTAATGATGCTAATTGTTTGCTTCAACCCAGGAAAAGTGCATCATGGGCATAATGGGATAATAAGAAGCTCTAATGTGGCCCTCAATGGGATCACACCTGCTTATTACACACTGAAAGCTATATTTAGTCACTGTAGGTACTAATATAAATTAGCCATATGTATACATGTGCTTTGGATGTTTGTGTTTATTTATACTCCAGTGAATACCTGTGCATCGTTCAGGCTATTTGTTTTTCTGCATTGCAGTTTGTAGGTTTTGTCTAGAGAGGAAGGGAGAAGACGAAAGAGGAAAGAGAGAGAGAGGTTGTGGAGGAGGGTAGGGCGGGATTGACTTTCATATTCGCAGCGTGAATCCTGCAGAAAGTCATTAGCCACAACAATAGAATTTCTGCTCTATTTGCCCGGCATATTTTTCCATCTGGCCTCTGAAGTGTGCCACCCTCAGTCCAGAGTCTAAAGAAGTGCCCTCACACAAATAACTCAGTCCACTGCTGTTACAAACATGCGCTGTCCTCCATGTGAGGATGTGATGGGAATACATGACAATGTTTTCTCATGTATCTTAGGCAACAATATGATGGGACACCTAAGGTGAGAACCCCTCTGTCATGATTGCCACGAACGTCTGCTGGACTGGTGATTTCAGAATAGAGGCCTCTTGGTTTGACGTCTTATCCAATGAATTTCAATATGTGAAGACATCAGCATTTAGTCTTGCATGGTTGAAAACCATTGGAGGCCTGGGGTCCATGCTGCAGTGCGGGGCTCATCATTACCAAGTGAACAATGCAGTATCATTCACATGGAACAGAATAGGCTCTCTAAAAATGAAATGAAAAATAATTTTCCCATTGTGTCTGCATTGAACTCACGGTAATCATCTCTCGTTGCTCTCCAACAATTAAACAGCTTTGGGAAAACTGAGACGCAATAATGAATCCAAACAAAACAGTCCTCCCACTGAAAGCCCAGTATATGGGAACTATGGGTGGGAGAGCTCTCATCTTTCCTCCCATCTCTCCTTCTATTGGTTGCTTTGCTTTTTCACTCTGTCTCCTGTTAGCAGTCCAAGAGAGAGTGGGAGGAAGGAGGAATGTTTCCTGGCACGGGGGGGTCCTTTTGTTGTCTTGGTGACTGCTGCTCAGCCATCTCAGGGCCCTAATACATCATCACCCTTACTCATGAGGCTCTGATATCATTCTCTATAGAACGCCATTCTGTTCTACAAACACAACCCAGAACAACGGACCCCAAGAAGCCATTTATCCCAGAAAATCTGTTTCCTGGCAATTATCCACCACCTTAACATTCACCAGAAATGTCCCTGTTTCTCTGCAGTTATTTGAGAGAAGATTGTTTTTCTATGTGTGCCCACTGGCTTTGAAGTGCCTGTTCTGCACCCTTTAAATATCTCTGTGTTTTCCTCCAAGACAAAGCCTCCTTCTAATTTCTGTGGCTGTGTGCAATCTTGGCGGACAGCCTTCAGATTTACATAGCGAAGTGGCCCACCTGCTCAGTGTTTGTCAAGCAGAGAGAGACGGATACAGTGTCTTTGTTTAAGATTGTAGATTTGATTAGAAGATTACTAATTCGTCCTTACAAAGCTTGGGTTACTTGAGTGCTTCATGTTTTTGGATTTAGAAAGATCCTGCATTTCTATTCCTGTGCTGTGTAAGTAGATAGCCTTATGTAAACAGAGCTATCTGTAAAAGCTACAGTAGACTTCTGCGGAAAATGATTTAAGGAAGCACAAGACAAACATTGTAATAAGTTTCAAATAAACATTCTTTAAGTTATGGAAAGGTCTCCATTAACTCTGGAATGCACATCTTACTTCTCCAGTGTCTGGCTCCCTCAGCTTTAAATGTACAAAGACCTTTTATTACTCCAAATGTGAGACCTTCATTCAGTGTTTTTCATTCTTAATTTCTCTTAGAATTTCCTGCTGAGAACACACACCAACAAATGCTCACGTGTGCACGTTTAAACACACACACTAGCGTTATGAAACATTTCCCGGGAGGCTTAGTGACTGAGGAAGTGTCATGTAGATCATTTTCTCATTTCTCCTTTTGATGAAAGCTTGTTTTGAGAGCCCCCCACCCTCTCTGAAGGCAGAAACTAAAGGGACTGGATTGAATGAAGACACTCAATGGGATATCATAGCTGTCAAGGCAATATTACATTCCGTGAATTGTTTCTTGGACCATTGTTAAATTGAATTACACTGCAACTGAATGATCAACATCATCTGCATACAAATACGTATTTAGATTATGCAGGGATTTAATAACAAAACTCTAACTCGCCGTTGCAGTCTGAGCATAAATGGCAATCTATTGCCCCCAAACCTGGTTTGAACTATATTCAAAGTCAAAGCACTGAAATAATCTCCTCCACTGTGAACTGACCTATTCTCAGTAGCGTGTGGAAACCAATTCATTCCTGCTTCCCAGATATGTGATGTGACTCCAGTCTGGCAGGGGTGGACAGGAATGAACAGAGCGATAAGGAAGTCCAGACCCAGTCGCCCACTGCCCATCGTAGGAAGGCAGACGTGTGACAGATCATAAAATTAACAGGCTGCTCTTTTTTTTTTTTTGACATACAGAGCCACTGCACAAACAGAACTGCTTCCCAGAGATAGCAGGCGAGGCAATCACCACGAGAGACGAGTGGAGGAGGGGGGTGAAGGGGGTAGAAGATATGAGGAAAGAGGAGGGTGGAAAGATGAGCCACATATCCTGCTAAGAAGAAGTACTTTTTCCGGAAATTTTACCTAAGTAGAAGCAACAGGGATGCTGGTTTGTGCTATAGGACAACCATTTGGCCCACGACTGGGAGCCGTCAAATGTTCTTAAATGAACAGCGGATGCTTAAACTCGGACATGTACAGGTATCTAAAACTTGGCCATGAGGCTATGCAGAAGTTAAAAGTATACATTTGCCTTAGCAATAAGCAGCGTGTCATGATGTCATAACATTGCTTGTTTAGTCTGAAGATATTTGGTCATGTACCACAGTACAGGGCAAATTCTGACCTGATGATGGCGCTAGATTAAAAATCAGGGGATTACCAAAGCCAACTGTGAAAAAAAAAAGTAGAGTAGTGAAGATGGCTTCTTGTAACTGCACAGCAGCAGTTACTATAGGTTTTTTAACATTTACCGAGGCAGCCTTAGGTGCCGTCTCCGAGATACAATTTAAAGATATCCATCACCCACGTCTTCTCCCCAGCCCTCTGAGCTGCTCCTCCAGGATGACCAACAGGCCTCAACCATGGCCATCTCTGCTCCAGCTGATAACCTCTCCCAAAGCAGGGTGCCGGTGTCACCGCTGGCCAAAGCAGTGCAGTGTTCGGAGCATATTTTCTGCTTCGATGGACCCAATGTTTTTGGAATTCTATTGACTCTGCTCTTGCTGCTGATCTGAGTAAGGAGAAAAAATGAAATAAGGTGACAGCAGAGAGATGTATAAACCTGCCCTCCGTGATGGAAGTAAAGATTGAGAGGACTGGTACTGAAGTGGCTTCGGGCTCCAGGGTGTACAACCTGTATGTGCCTTTGTCCCTAACACCACTGAAATGTCAAATCTGACCTTTTCGTTCGGTCCAAATGTTATTATTTTCATCACGTACAAGTCCCACTTGGTTGCCTGTCACTCACATCCCTCAATCTTATTCAATCATCCTTTTCTTATCTAGCTCCTGGCTTCAAGAACATCCAATTTTTATGTCTCTCTGTGCCGGTCTATGTACTGCACATCTTTTTTTTCTTTCCCTCACCATGGTGATGGGTAATTAAGTTCTAGTAGAATGTGTTTACTTTCACAAACATATTTTCATCATTATTTTCACATTGTTTCAGTGCTAAATGCTCAGTCCTTAAGGCCTGGTCATAACACAAAATACCACAGTAAATTTAATCCGCACTTTCTCAAAATTGTGCTAGAAGTTTGGTGATGTAGTGACTACTCACAAGGCTAATTGCTTAACTTAAGCTTTATATACTAAATGTATGTTCTGTTAATAATGTGTAATAATCAAACTTGTAGCTGATGGGATAAGCACCAAAATGCTAGCTACTGTAGGCAGGAACATGTTACCACAGTCTCAGCAGACTTTCTTGTAGAGACTGTACACCAGAGTTCTCCACAACCCGGTTGATATCATGTGGTACCTCTGATCAAGCCATCTGACTTTGTGTTGGCTCCCCGCACACAAGAATGGAATAAACTATGAAATGTTATTGGATTGAATGGATTAAATTCTGATAATTCATTAATATTCTCCTTTTCGACAAACGTGCGTTGTGCCAGTGTGCAATATGTGATGCTGCCAGAATCTGCAATAGCGAGTGTGGCTACAGCCCAGCAATGTTCTTGGGTTCTTGGACACAATCACTCTCTGAACTATAGGTATCCTTTACCTGTCAGCTCAGTGTCTAACAGGACAATACATTCACAAAGTTTAGTCAAGAGGAGGAGGACAGCAATGGAGGTTTCTTTGGTGCAGCAATATATATTTTCCCAGAAGAGCTGTACATCGTACAACAAACTGGATTCATTCTGTTTTGGACTCTTCAGCTTTCCTGTTATCTGTCAAGGTGGTTTGTCATTGGTCATTTGTCGAAATTTATCAACGTTGAACACAATTTTTGCGAACTTACTTCGCCCAGCAAGCCAAGTGACCTATCTGTTGAAATGAAGTGATTTTGTTTGTAAAATGTGTTTTTAAATGTTGGTGTGACTGGGCCTTTACATCTTTCAGCTCAACATTTGGACAGAAAATTGGTTTCAATATGACAACATTAACATTGACATTCCCACAAATCGTTGCTCACAATGTCACTGGTGCATTGCCTGTATATTATTCAGAAAACATCATCTTTAAAGCACTGATTAATATGTATAACTCCCCAACCTCTCAGAAAGTGAGAGCTGCTCTCTACACCAGAACCAGCACGGTTACAGTACCGTGAAGAGAGCACAGTTATGAAATGCCACATTGAATTTGGGTATTATGTTGAGACACTGGAGCTGCCAGGCTCTGTGGGATTTATAACGTAATGAAAAAAAACTCCTCCGTGCCATGGCCTGTCTCATTTGGCCCCCACGTCCGTTTCCCATAATGCTGGGCCACAGGGAGTCAAGTGCACTGAATGGTCCTCTCCCTCGGATCTAATGTGTGCCCCACGCTGTTGTCAGAATGACTTAGCTGTTACCTGGTGAGAGGTGCTAAACGTCATTTGAGTTCTTTCACAACAGAAGGCGTGTGGGGTGGCTTGGTAGAGCTGCTTCCCAGGGACACGTCATGCTGCTGAAAGACAAGACTTTAAGAAACTGATGCTTGCTATTTTTGGAAGTGAAGCAACAAGGACACACGAACCCACTTCATGCGTGTACCCATGCATCTGTTCTTCTGTCCTCATCCTTCTTCCTCCTCTTGCCAGACATGCTCTCATGCACGCAGGCACTGCTCAGAAAAGCTCTCTGCCCGGTCCCACTTCAGCCACGCAACATCCTGACTGATGACTCCCTCAGTAGCTCTCTAAATGACTGTGCCCATAACCATTAGAAAATATGGAACATGAGCACTAAGCTAGCGTAGAGAAACATACACTGCCGATTAATCAGGGAGGGGGCCTTTCCCCTGTCTGACGCTAGCTGCTGTATTACATGGGCACAGGGGACAACTCAACACTGAGGAGGCCAATAAAACAGCACATTCTCATGGGGAACTGAATGCTGCCAGGCCATCCGCCGTCACCGGAGTCTGGTGATGTACTGGGCCATTAAAGCCCAGCGATACCCGATACTGGATGCCTGTAGGGGGCCGTGGGTCTGTTCTCATCTCGCCTTTTACAATCTGGCTAATTTCTGTGGAGGAAATCTATGTGCACAGTTCAATTCTAATGAAGTCAGGGACATTTGTGTGAATAAGCAGGAGAAATGTAACTCTATAATCCATATGGGTTTTTGTGGGATGCTGGATGTGAGCTAATTGCTGAAGGTAAAAGTGACATTGATTCAAATTACTTTAGAGAACTCTTTTCAGCTTTCAGTGCGACTCATCGTGAATTGTGATTACCTGTTTGAGGAAAACAGAATCTCAATTCAAGGATGCCAATTTCATTTTTTTTTCTCCTTTCAGTTTCACTACAAAAAGAACAAAGCAAAGGGAAACTGCTGGGATTGTTTTTAAGTTACCAACATGGCCCACTGCCCAACAAGGAGCTTGGGGGAATAACATGTTAAGTGGAGTTGTGAGCTAGAGTCCTGCACTGTTGTGCTAATGTTTATTGGCCACAAACAGCCAGGCACAGACTCTCTACCTTATCCTACACATGAAAGCCTGGCCCGATTTCAAAGTTTCCAAAGAGAGCACAGTCTGCAAAACACCTGCGAGATAACACTCAGGGAGGATTAAACTGCCATTTGACTCTTTCTCTCCCTCTACCTCGCTCTGCCTCTCTCCCTCTTTTCATGTGTTGAGTCTCAAGTAAAGACTGCGACCGTGGCATTCCTGCTGCCTCCAAAGACAGACTCGCCGATATCATTCAGAAGTGAGCCCCTCGGATTTGTTTACTTAATCCAATATTTATGCACTGTGTATGTTAGCAAATGCAAAATAGTTTGTGCCTCCAACAAACAAAACACATGGTCCCTAGATAAATGCGAGGAAATACAGGAATGGTTTGGAGGGAAAAAAAGAAATGGGGAAATAAGAGTATTAAGGGAAAGTCTGCGAGGAATGTTTGTGGCTCGCAGTAAAAGCAGTTAGCTGGAAGTCCAACCTGGGAGGAATTATCACAGCAGGCAAATTAAATGTGTTCAACATCTCCGCTGTTCACTTTTTACCACTGCTTGTTGACAAAGTAATGCACGGGTCTGGCCAGAGCTTAGTCAAATTGCAGCAGGAGTGTGCAAAATCACGTTAAGCAAGCGCAAAATTATAAGTCGGTGAACAACGCGTGACCAGATTTGTCTGTCTGCGCATGAAAAACAAGTGGAAATGCAACTTCAAATTCAAGACTGATTACTTTCTACAGCTCAGAATTGAGAGCATAAACTAATCTAGCAGTCAGTGTGAGAGTGATGCTACAACACCTCGAGGACACGCAGCCCATCTGAAACATTCTCCATCCCTTTGATCGCATCTGATTTTCTCAGAGGGAGCCGTGTGTCTGATAGCTCTTGCCATATCTACACCAAGCCATGATGTTCTCCCAGAGGGGAGTATTGGGATGTCTCTTCTCTGCACCCTCCATGTCCAGATGAATTGGTCAGAGGACTCATTTGCCACTAATCTACCACACTCCAAGCCCCGGCCAAGAATGCGTTAATGGTCACGCTGCCTGGTAGGAAGTCGGGACCCCTGGTATGGATGTCAGTGAGTCGCCCACAGCCTGGGTAGCAACTGAGCATTACAACTTGTTCCAAGCAAGAAAGCTTTTGCTGGACTACTCCAGACATATTGCTGTATGTGTGGATGATATGGTGATGAGGCATTTCCCTTTAGGCAAAATGAAATCACATTTATTTTTAACATGTTTAAGTCCTCCAAGGCTCCATAAGTGTGGACCTTATCAGCTGGCAATAACAGATAAAACATCTTCCCCATAAGCATCACATGAACACAGATAAACACATGCACACAGTTAATATAAATCTGTAGTGTTGTATGCTACATTTGAACATGTCATATATTTGTTTGTATGTGCTGCAACCAGTACTTTAATGTTAATATGTTGATACTCTACACATGGAGTTTCCATTTAATATAGAATATTGTTTTTCATGGCTGAAATAATGGTTCTTTGAGCATATGTATTTTAAATGCTCTGTGAAAAAACGCACATGCACATGCATGAGCACATGAAGATGCAATAAACATTCCTGCTACTGACCCACAACAGACAGCGGTAACATGCAAAGAAATGTAGCAACGCCCCAACAAAGGTGAGGAAGAAGAAGACTGCTAGCTCGCAAACATGGATGTAAACAATGCACTTGTCAAATGTGTTATAAGAGTAAAAATTAAGTTACTTTTGATAATCTACAGAGTTTCACTATGAACAAGAAGTAGTCCCTCGAAAAACAGTTCACAGCTGTGGTTGATTTTCTTCATTTTTGTCATTTTTAGTGTTAGCTCCACAAATTAAATTCCATTCACATCTATTGGTGGCAAAAAAAATCACAAAATCTGGAAAAATAAAACTCTTCAAATCAAACTATCTGCTGGATAGCATTAGAAAACAAAATTGTTTTCTTTTAATTTGGGGGACCCCACCCTTTAAACAACCCTGATCATTACCTTTAATATAACTACAACAACAACCCAATCCTGTTAACAACTCCCCCCATTTACTTTCCCATGACCTCAGGCAGGATGATGAGCACAATGAGGTAGAACGTCATGTAGACTTAAGCTAAATGAGTTGTGAGGGTATTATTTATCATCAAAGGACTTTCTAATTACTCTTGATAGTTTAACATGTTGAAGAGAACACCAGGAAGATGAACTTTAGCTCTTATCGCCAATCTGTAGCTGAGGCTAAATTAAGGATTGGCCCTGCACATAATCACTTGGCACAGTCAATTATAAAAATAATTAGAATATTAATTAGAATTTCTCATTAGTGCGCCCTGTTGTTTTAGGAAATGAGTTTAATGATAGGAAAGCCTCTGGTCTTCAACCTTCCCAGCAGGGGCACAGTTTGCCCTGAGAGCAGGAGTCATGGCCCGGGGATAAGTGGCAGAGCATTGTGGGAATATTATTGAGAAAAGCAAACAATGATGAGGTGGAGGCAACATGAGGTATAGCAAAAAGGAGAGGCTTCGACTGGGGAGTGGCATGTTTAATTGTGGAGCTAGGGGGGTATTTACATAGTTAACGTCTAACCCACATTTGTAATAACGACATTGTGCCCACATCCTATTCCCATGCTACGTGGGAATATCATCATCATCATATCATCTGGGGTCCATCTGAATCAGAGGCAGAACAATGTGGCTCAGTGCTTTTGTGAACTTCCTTCCACTGACACATGCTTTCAGAGTCCTGCTCTAAAGCAAATCTCATTTTGTTTCCGTAGGCTTTCTTTTAATTCTTTCATTTAACTCTGTACTCGTGTTATCTACCATATTTCCTTTTAGTCTGAGACCATTCTGTATCCCACAAGACATGGTGCTGTAAATTCAGCTTGAATGGGATCTTTCAATTAGCCCTGGCCTGTGTTTGTCTATAGAATATTAATGCTTCCATTTCTTTCCTTTCGTCAGTGGCCGCGTGTTGCGTTCATCCCACAGCAGACAAGCAGAGAGGCAAAGTGTAGAAGCTGGAGACCTATTCATCTGACGGAAGGTTAGTGAATAATCAGCATGGGCCCACCACAACACTGGAGATTGCACTGGAGACTGGGCCAGGTGCTCCGGTTCACAAAGTTATTTATTAACTCAGATCAGCATTCAAATTTATTCTGCTGCCACAGCTGCCATTCCCACGGTCATCTCACAGAGACACTCTGCGTGTTTATCATCTCTCTGTCCCTCAGTCTTTATCGTTGCCGTCTCGCTTGTTCTCATTTGTTATTTTTCTTCCTTAACCCCCCCCTGCTTCCCCTCATCTTACCCTGTCTTCATGTGCTCCAATTGAAAGTCCCCAAAAAACAAAAGTCTTGAATTCAAACAACACTTCTGACACCGGATGAGTTCATGAGATGCCATACATATTAAAATGCTGTGTTGACAGCCACAGCCGTGGGACGTGAAGCCCTATTTTTGCAGCGTGTCTTCATACTGATAAATAATTTGTCTCTGAACTTTCAATTCCACTGTTAATTTATAAATAAAACCTGCCTCACAGGATCCCATGATGCACATGTAAGCTGTCAGTGCATGCAAATCCATATGCAACACGGAGAATCCATATGGGCGATATATTCACACTTGTCGGATTGAGCCTCTGGAACAGCTTTTTGTAACCTACATACAATAACATGGCACAATAACGTGTCAGGCATCAAAGTGATCCCGCTGACTATCCATGGAAACCCATTTCACTTCAAATCAGCCTGCACACAATTCTTTTTTACAAACCCTTCCATCTGACTCCCTTTGAAAAATAGATCATCATGTTTGACAAATAAACCCACATGGGTAAACAGGTGCACCCATGCCCTCTGATGTGAAAGCGATGACGGCGGCGATTGCCAATTTGCATGAGTGACTTGAGGTGTCTAAACAGTGAGGAAATAGAGCGCTGCCTATTATAGTGTGCTATTGATACCACTGCCTTGTGTGCCTCCTCTGAGCGCAAGAAAACGCCTTTCATCTTTTGTCAGGGCACACAATGCTGCTCATATTGTGATTTATTTATTTTTTTTGTAGCAGGAAAGCTGAAATGATGGGATGTTCCAATGTGCCATTGTATGTTTTTCCATCAAGTTTTCATATGTAGCTGACAAATGACTACACAGACCTCCATCGCTACAGAGATCGCTCTCTGGGCGCCGCAATTTCTCTCTTTACATATTCGGCAAACACACGCTGGTGCAACAAAGAATGATAATGCTTTTTGCCTTGGGGCAGTGCGCTCTGCAGTATCACAGTGCATATCCAACACTGTTCAGCAGCGTCAGCTGGGGGAACAAAGAGGCCACAGCCAAAGGAAGGAGAGTCCAACTGCCCTTCACAACCTCTCATGGTAAATGACAGTTGAGACCTTGCTCGTGGAAAATGTCATGCAGACAGCGACAGAGAGGGAGCAGAGGACGTGCCACACAGGCTACTCATTTGTCTACATGTTGATGTTATTTCACTCTAGCACCTACCTATGGGAAATTTTCCAAAACATGTACGGACTGCAGATTTGTTGTTCTTTGTTTAATAAGAAATTTTATATTTACATACAACTACAACGGTGTATTGTTGTAATTTTGGCATCTGTACCCATTACGATGAAACTATACTGGCCAAGAAATTACTGAGACTGGGAAACATATTTGTTGGAGGTAAAACTAAAAGTGCCTTCACCAACATCCTTGTAATAATCCCTAATTGCACAGTAAAGCTCAAATAGGGTACAGTTAGCCAAAGCTGTATGAATTTACAACACTCATTTACTGTTTGCCTTTCTAACCTCTCTGACCCTAAAAATATGATTATCTCACTTCTCATGTGTCCTTCCCTTTTAAAATCAGCACAATTTTTGAAGAATATTATTGGAAAAATCAATATGAAAGCCTGTCATGCAGACACAGGAACTGGCTGATAGAAAGCAACCTTGGAACCCCATTGTTTGAGTAATGCACTACTTGACTGACCTCATCATATCAGTGCACTGTGACCCTGTACATCAAGGTGGTAATACGTAAAGTGGAGGCTGTTAGCGCCCTCTCCTCCTCTACCCCTCACCCAGTCGTTCATAAACCACTTCCTCCAGTTTGTAACTGGAAGTAGCTGTCTGCATGTTGACCTTGCCATGCTCCATTGATTTGGGTTCTCGAAGCTCAGGTTGTCTGCATTTATTAAGATCGGAAACGGATTGGGGGTTGGTTTGAGTTGACAGGTTTGACACCAGACACCAGGTACCTTCCCCTGATGCTTTCAGGTCTTCTGACACAAGTCTAATAGGCTCTGACAGCGTCTCTGAATAGAAAATGTTAATGACCGAGTATGTTAGCAAGATGTTACTAACGCTAGCTGATATTATCAAAGGGTTTGGGGGCTGGGTGGGAGTCTAAGAGGTGACTGGATATCCAAGGTCCATGACTGCTCAGGATGAGAGAGATGGAGCTGAACAAAGGGAAACAGCGCAATGTTAGAAAAGAACACAGAAAGGAGAAATTGTGGGTCCTGAATATCTGCAGCAAACATAACAATATGCAATTATGGGCCTTCAATTGATCTATTTAGTCCATTTTAGATGGATTTTAATGCATAGCAATAATCAGTACATTTTCCATTCAGCAAAAACAGTCTGGCTTTGAAAGCAAAAGACAATTTTGATAGTTACACAGCAATTTCAGTTATTTTTAGTGATGGAGAGAAATTCTTCAGCTGCAGTTTTTAATAGTTTCAAGGCATTCATGATGAAGTGGCTGATCAATTTGGCCAAACATAGAGGAGTTACATTTATTTTTCAGCTCGTTAAAAAAACAACCCTTCCATGTCTCTAACATTCAACCTTGAAATCAGAATGTTAAAAGCTACACCTTGATGAAACGAAAAAACATTTTTTTTTAAACAGATGACTGTTTTAAACCAAACGCTAATGAGCATTTCCCCTGATTTTTATGAAAAGATCAGATGAACAGAATAAGGTGGTTTACTTTTTGATTTTTTAGTACTGCATGTAATTAATTTTTTTTCCAAATTGATAAATTACCTCAATACAAGAAGAAAAGGAGGAAAAGACTTGAATGTCTTATTCATTTTTAGGATAATTTCAGTAAAATGGATTTTTGTTCAAATTCACAGCAAGGACTCTGAATTGCACTTGCTCTCGTGCTTCTAATCAAAAAGGTACACTTCAGCACACCAGACACTGCTTGTCCAGCCCACGAGTGACCTTAAAGGAGCTAACTCCAATCACTGCAAAAAAAATCACTAAATTACACGTCACATTCAGGTTAATTTAAAACCATTTTCTAAAAGATAGCTTCCCGCTGAGTAAGTAAGGAGTAAAAGTTATTCTTTTGTTCTGACTCCGCCGCAGAGAAAGAACGTTTGAATAAAAAGTCTCTAAGGTTATAAAGGGTGAAATGAAAGATGCAAAAGCTTATGGCAGATTTGTGAGAGAGGTTTGGTCAGGGCATGTAATTTTGTACTGAGTTAGACAGTAAAATCAACCAAATGTGGCTTTGAGTTCAGGTTTCAGCGAGGATGTGCCAGGTAGTGGTACATACTGCTACTGTTCAGACCACGTTGGACATCCAATTAAATCCGACTGTCCTCATAGGAAAACATCAGCATTGGTTGTTTGCAATGACATTAACAATAGGTTCAGAGCAAACATGTAGATTTACATTTCTACATTGCACCAAAAAGTCCAACATAGATGTTTGGGTACATGATCTGGTGTACAAAGCAAGTTTCTTTGCTAGAAACTGCAGTCCTACCAACAGTCCACTTTGGTTTCTTTTAGACAATCATTTAAACATTTAGCAAATAGTTTTAGTTGCCTAAACTAAGTCATACTTCAAGCAAGAGAGTAGCAAAACAGAAAATGTTCGAGAAACAAGGGTGGCCTTGAAAGGGATCAGGATGGAGCCTACAGGCACTAAATTGTTTTTTTAACCATGACCATAATCTTTCTACCCTTAACCATGTAGCCCTTTTAACCACAACCAGGATCTTTTCAGAATCCCAACAAAGCAGTTTTTGTACATAAATCTTGACAAACCAATATCGATGGTGTCATTTTGGTCTGCAGTCATTTAGTTTAAGTTGAGTTTTGGAAGCATTGACAAATTATGTTGTCCAGCTAGTACGACTGCCAGATCATAAACCACTTTTATGGAATGTGTCGCAATGCAATCACAAACAATATATATTGGTTGTGTCTTTGTAGGACTTCTTTTGTCATATAAGTAAATCTGGGATGCATTGATTTTATACCTAGTGTATTTTTGGGACTTTTTTTTAAACTTTCTTTCATGCTCACTGGTCAGCCTTTGAACCACAGCCATAAAATGGGGTGCTTCATGTGGACCCACTTTCATTTGCCGAATCAGAATGAATTTTACTGGCAGTGATACTTTGACACATACAAGGACTTTGAGTCCAGTTCTCAGTAGCTGTCAATATCCTTAAATACAGTACAGAAACCAAATTCACGAGATGATACAGACACATACATACAGCTAAACAAAGATCTAATGTGAACACTATCCAATGCAATAATGCATTCTGTTGAGCTGAATGATATACAAAAAATGTGACATATATATTGTGATTCCAATGAGTCACAATATTAAATTTTTGTTGGGGTTTGTGCAAAAAAAAAGCATGTTCTCTAGCGTCTAGCAAATGTGATTTGCAGGCTGTAGCAGCACTATGCTCCATTAATAATGATATGTTGTGACAGATTTGAACTCATCAAAAAATAAATTCCAACTCCCGTGGTTTGGATATTACACTTGGTATATTTTCAGAGATTTTGATCACATTTCTATTAATTATTCAGCCCTACTTTCAGTGAAAACTGAACACTCTGACATTTCAAAAATATTTAAAATTGCATGACTTAATAGTTTCAGGGAAGTCACGAAAGGTTTCTATACTTGTTTTCAAACAAATAAGCATTAATGTTCAAAGTAGGACAGTTATTTTACATCTCAGCTCACTCATCCAGTCCAATCGTGCCCTCTGGGAACAACATGTAAATTAAGAACAGTGAAGGATCTTTTCTCAAATTTAAAAAGCGTGCTCAGTTTGTTCAAAAGGGTTAGAGTAGCATGTTCGTAATGCCACACCTGTTGTGATCCTCTCTCTTTCTCTTTCAATTCCTTTACTCTTCATTTTGTGTCTGAATCTGGTTCCAAAAGATTACCGCTCACTAAGCCTTAACAGGAAATCTTAAGCAGTATCCTTTCACATTTTCTATGCTGTGATGAATCAGGCACCTGTTGATTCACACGCTGTCTTATTTGGCCTTTTGCCTCAATGGGAAACTGTCACATTGGGCCTGTGCACACACGCTGATGCCAAATCTAAAAACTAGATTTGACTGAAAAGATTTTTTTACAGAAACCCATGCTAACTTAATATTATATCAACCTATGTATATTTTAAAGTCAAACTCTGATTCTTCTGTAATGAATGAAGGCAGACATTTTGAAACAGGGTTTGAAACAGTTTCTGAAAACGGGTTGAACAAGTTAAAGCACTGATGTTGCTGCTGCAAGAGTTTAGCTGCTGGAGCAAAAAATACAGAATAAAACATATTTTTTTGAAAAAAGAAATGTTTTTGAGAACAGTGTGTAGCTAATCATACATAAGAGTTGCCTGGTTCCACGCACTCATACTATTTCAGGCATTGAGTGTCCTTTTATGCCTCTACCTCCTAATAGCTAAGCTCTATTGATTTTCCCTCCAAACATCTGTCCT
Organism: Larimichthys crocea; assembly: GCF_000972845.2. Taxonomy (NCBI): domain Eukaryota; kingdom Metazoa; phylum Chordata; class Actinopteri; family Sciaenidae; genus Larimichthys; species Larimichthys crocea. The sequence goes on along the minus strand of NC_040033.1, from coordinate 17,825,672 downwards.
ATTAGTATGTTCTCATCAAATCTCTGATGAGGCCTATTTCCAAGATGAGATGGAGCAATCCATGCAGCCATAACAACAGAACCCCATTAATGCAACCCTGAAAATGTACCTACAAGTAGATGGAAAAGGATGGAAGAAGTAAACAGGGACCATGGGATAAAATGGAAATAACCATGAAATAAAGGAGTTCAAATCATAAGCAACATTACTTCTGGGTTAAGAGTGGTCTCTTCATAAATGCAATCAGTCTTAATTTGGCTAGGGCCCGTTTTGAATCAGGATGGGCCTCATTTTACCAAGGTAACTAATTTCTATTAGCTTCAAGCTGAGAGACGAGAATTTGGGGTGGGGGGCGGAGAGGGGAGTGGTACGCCCAAGCTTGGACAGCATCTGTAATTGGGTCAGGCATACATTTTTCAAAGGCAAAGACAAAGTGGCAGTTCTGTTTCTTGTTGTTTTCTTGTGTTTCCATTATTAACAATGAACGACAGTATAAATGGCTCTTTTTTAACAACTACATAAATCTTTCCTAAGGTTTGCAAATCCATTCAGGCAAAGGATGAATGCCCTGTGTTATAAACAGTGACATTTAGGGCTACTCTTGCATATTTAGCTCACCCAAAAATGGGCCAGTAGTGTTTGTACATTGTCACTTCACTTCTGATGATTTCAGAGAGTAAAGTAAAAATCAATATTAGCCACAGAAGAGGTGCAGATTTTAAAATAAATACTGGGCCACATATGGGTGAGACAATCACATAATAACACATTTTAAATTATGTATTCCTTTCTCCATCCTTTCTATGCCTAACTTCTTCTGAGGAGAGAAAAATTCAGCTTGTGGAACACTACTGCATGATGGGCATCAGAGGGGATTTAGAAGTGGATATAGCCAATGCTGACTGAAAAATAGGTAGGTATGCCTGCATGTAGGCCATGTAGTCATCATCCAGAAGATGAAATGTGAAATTTATGAAATAATAACTATGAAAATGCAGCAGGCTGAATGCTTGAGAACTGTGGGCAATTTTGTTTTAATGGCTGTGTTTCTAAAAAAGGCACATGTGGACTGCAACAATAGGTTGGATAACAGTGGCAGGAAGAAATAACAGCTCCTGCACTTGTAATAACTGCTCTCAACCTTTGTAAGCCTATTTCCACTGTCCTTTATGTTCCCCCCCCCCCATTCTCCTCTTAGTAGTGGGAATGTGCAGTTTATGGTGTCAGAACTTGACTTTAATAGTTTTAATATTTAATATTTCCCATCTCCTCCCCAGGATAAGAGTATGGAAGTGTTCATGTTGAAGAGACCATAATGTCACCAACCTGAGGAAACAGTTATCCTCGTCCCTCCTAGTTTCTGGGAGTCAAAGACTGTGTCAGACGACACTAACCAAGGTTCCACCTCTCACCCCTGTCTTGTCCTACATGTGAACATGACTCCGCTCACTCAGTTACTGCAGGTTAAGAATGTCACTGAAAACCATCTGGCAGAGCAGGTAGCACAGAGAGTGAGGTCTATATCAGGGTTTATTTGTGAAAGAGAAGGTTCCTAAGTGTTTGATTCCATTAAAAAGGATTAGGTAGCAATGCTGTTGATAGAAAGAAGAATGGAGGCGAGGGGTGGGGGGGTGGGGTGGCGGGGCACAAGGGGAGAGGCATGAATCATACAGAAAACGTGTGTGTGTTGGAACCTCTGAAACAGCTGTGCAGTGCCTCATAAATGCACCATGGAGACAGGTGCTCCCTAACATGGAAATACAGCCGCCATGCCAAAAGGAGAGGCCCTATTTCACGCAGCACCGTGGGACGGGGCGGAGTGGATTCACGGTTCATCTCCGCTGACCCTTCTGTCCTTCAAGAAGATTAGCCCGAGCACATCAACTCCGAGCCAAAATGGATGACAGCCCAACCGCGAATGTCTGGGTTCATCCTTTTTCTGACACTGTGGCAGGGGAGGGAGTGGTGGACATGTAATCAGTGCTAAAAACACAGCGGGGGGAAGCAATACAAGAGGTACTGATGCGTAAAACCGGACTGCACAGTGAATGCTGAAGCCTTCAGCATTCTCAACAGCTCTTCAATCAAATTGATGCAATTGCCCTTTTTTTTTACAAAAGCACCGAGATGGTGACAGGCCCCTTGCCCCGTGTCGCCCCACCCAACCCCCCCATGCTTAAAATGAAGTCTGATTTCAATATGAAAGTGAGCTTTGCACATAATCAAGCAGAGAGGGGACCTGGAATTGGACACACACCAATGGTTGCAATCCAGTGCTTTTAATTCATGCTGATGTCCCAGCGCTGCACTTTTTTTTCCCGCCTTAGCTGAATGTTTTCCATATATTACACATGACCATGGGTTGAGATAATAAGGTTTCAACCAGGACAGATACATATATGCTCCTGTGCCACTATGACTAATGTGAATCCAGAACCCTACAAAGGACAACAGGTTCTCAGAATCTCAGAGAAGATTAACACAATTTTAGATGAAATGTAATACTGAGAGCATGTCTGTATTGAATGTACTATCCGAAGCCTGCTGGGGATTTTAAACACAATGTTTTTTTTTTTTCTGTTTGATTTGCGATTCCAGATACTATCCTAAGACAAGGTCTCGCCATGGAATTTTGTATTCAGGCACTGCAGCAGTTCAAATGTGCAACAAGGAAAAGGGAGAAAGTAAAACTTCAAAGACTTCTACGTGAACCCTCCCTCCTTCTACGTGAACCCTCCCTCCTTCTACGTGAATAGACTCAAGTTTCTCAAATTTATTTGGACCGACGACAGAAGACGGAGGACACACAGAGGTGGAGTCTGGAAAGGGTTTAGAACTCCCCTGGCATCACCCTGCTGGGTTAGGAGGTTAGCAGGTTGGTACATGACATACATATCCTGCCAACTGATGCTATTTTTGTTTGGGCACCTGTGTGGAAGCTGGTTGGTGTGACAAACAAGTGCAGACTCTGTCCTCCAACACTTCAGAGCCCCTGCACTCTTCACAAGTGACAGTTGCTGGCATGCTACAGTGACTTTTGAATATAGTGTTGACGCGCCCTTTTGCTTGCCGTGCTATATTCAGTTGACTTGGAATTCTGATTGGAGTCTCACCAAATTCTTCATTCGAAACTATGGTTTTACAATGGAGACTTGTACAATTATTTTGGATTCCCACTTGTTTTAATGCTGTTTATTTATTTAGGTGGCAATAACTCAATGTTCTACTGCTGCTTAACACAATATGAATATGTTTTTTTAAAGAGAAAATTGGCAGGATCTGACTGTTGATCAATACCAATGACTTAATAAGTACTTTTCCAGCTGCAGAGATATCTGGCCTTAAAATTCTTTGTTTTGGCCTGTGCTGTCTTTGGAGCTAAAATGTCATACTGTGGCCAAAAAACAAATTACAAATCAATGTTCTTATTTTAGCATTTAACAGCATTTGGGCTGCATCCTGCACTAACTGACAATGCATTCATTCTTTTAATGAAGGCAGTCACTTTAGTTGTACCTTAATTGTTGTACTATGAGACAAAGATGAAGGTTAAAAATGATCAAAGTTTACTTCATACACCTCTGGTGGTGTAAAAAAATAATGAATAATTGGTAACAAAGGCAAAATTTCAAGTGAAATGAGATTCCTGTCCAGACCATTGTTACACTTTATTGTGACAAACAGAGTGCAGGAAGAAATATTGTCCAACTAATTTTACGGCGTTTGAACTAATGGTTACTTTTTAAATTGGAACTGATTTAGCTGCAAATTGGCTGAGAATCTTTTTTTTTTTAAGTGAGGCAGTGTGAAAAAATGGGAGCTAATTCTGCATTAGAGGGCTCAGTGGTTTTAAAAAGTCACGAAATATATTCACCTGAAAGACGACATTACGGTGTAATGATATGATTATATTAGGCATGTACTGAATTTTTATACATTCAAAGCTTCTGTTGAGGTTTTCAACCAAATCTTTAAATGTCACCTTAAAAAATCATGAATGAAATGACTCAGGATGATAATGATGATTAATTCATGATCAACTTTCTTTAATTAATATAACAGTTTCCTCAGAATATTGTAAATACATGTAGGTTACAGGGTAGTCCATTAAGGGTATGAAATGGTGCTGTGAAATCGCTGATAAACTGGCCTGTTAATACAGGCACACGCCTTCCTTTTTGTGTGGCAAGCTGACCATTTTAGACAATGCTTGTGATCCCACCGGAAGCGCTGTGGCGCATTTCAGGAGCGTCCGAGTAGTCGCTCTTTGCTCTTCACGTAGCTCTGCAGTAAATCAGTGGATTTTTGACGGATGCCAGCTCAGAAGCGTCAAGCAGCACAGCACAGAAGCTGGAAGGTTAAGTCACAGAAATCGATTTTCAAAATAAAACACCCTGTACAAATTTTTGAATCATAAAAACAGCCAAAAGGGAAACAATTCAACTACATAGCCTATTTACTCATAGTAGAGACACATAAACGAAAGAAAAGTGATAAAATCTGAACAAGTCAACAAAGTCTGGCAGCCAAAATGCTCTGCTACTGATACGCTCCTGGTGGGATATGAAGCGCATAACAGTGCCTGGTGGGATTCAGACATAAACACCAAAAAATACAGACTGAAGCAGAATATTTAGTTTGAACTGTGGAAATTATTACATCTACCTTTTTTAAATAAATTTTGACTTTGGACTTTATAACACTCTAGAGGAAATTTTGGCTCACACTAGTTGGAAACAATCCCACACAGCCACCACTGGAATATAATTCTACAACTAGTATGATGCTGATAATATTAGTGTGTAATTTTTATCTGCAACTGTGCAGAAACACTAGGTATAAACAAAATGAATTCCACTAGAGCTCTGTGAAATGTTCATATGATGTCTGCTTACATATACTCTTAACAGCACAGGATGTTCTCCCCCACTAAGTCATAGAAATGGTGCCATAAGGATGTTCTAATGGCGTCTGCCTGACGTCTTCACCATGTCACATAAACCTTCATTAGTGTTCCCTCTGTCTACATGCTGACGGCTGTGCGTGGCAGGTCAAAGCCATTACTACTCAGCATTGCCAAAGACAATAGCATGTGTAGAGGTAGGTTTAGCTAAAACCACTCCTCTATTGGATTAGGAGGCCAATGAGAGGGAAAGGCGATACCCCATAATGATGTGTCGTGGCTGCCTGAAAAGGCATAGTCTGTGATGAATCGGAAGGTTTGGCCTCATAAATTATAATTATTTTGTGCCAGCACGGTTTGAGCGAGCCACTTAGCATCGCAGCATCTATCAGTCCACCCATATGGCACAGAGATTAACGCTGGACATTTTTTTCCTCCTCCGAAAAAATGTCATTAGTGAGAGGGAGGAAAACAGAGTGATGTGGTTAAGGGAGCAAGGAGGCTGCAGTGCTTGTATAAATCATACAGACTATTTTCACAGCAACCTCATGAAGGTGGTGTTTTTACACAGCAGCTTTCCTTTCCTGCAACTTATTCACACTCTAACCTGAGATGTCCTGCTCCATGATTGGAAACTCGCCTAAAAAATAGATGTACTCCTTACCCTGCGCAGAATTTCACATATTTATATCGCTGAGACAAGCCGGACCTGAGTGTGAGGCCCGTTGCAGCAAGGCAAACCAACATTTCTGAAACCATCTGAGCTGCTGTAAGAGGAAACACTGGTTTTAATTAGACATGCTGGCATAATATGGTATGTTGTCTTGTAACTACTCAAATAACAACTGTTTTGAGTTTGTTCCTACAATTCGTCAAGGTGTGCTGAGGTTTCTGAAAGAAACCTGCAGTTGACCGAAGACAGGAAACTGTTTTACTCTGGAAGAATTCTGGAAATATCATTAGACTACAATTCCATGTAATTTTCATAACTCTCTGTATGTGTGGCACAGTGAATTGTTTTCATATGTGGCTCAGTTTAAATTCCAATCCTTTATAAAAAATGCCTGACTGTTCCCGTTCATACGGAATCAAAAATGAAAAACCCAGATACAATGCTTATGAAATCCCACTTGAGCAGACTGACACATGCTCAGACAGGCTTCTGGAGCCAACACTTGTTCTGGGTTTCGTAATTTCCAATTAGTGTGCAATTCCAAGTCCTAATTCCATCTCAGCTAAACTCGTTTGCCAAGTCATGTGGCAAATGGTGTCTTATCTAAAAATAACCATTCAAGACATCTATGAAAAAGCACAAGTGAATGTGAATATGGTATTGTCAACCCCGGTTGATATGAAAGCCTCAAATGCCAGCAGTGGAAAGAAAGACTAACCAGGTCAAAGACACAGAGAGAGAGGAAAAAAGAAAAAAGAGATACAAACAGAGGGTCAGAGAAAATGACAGGGTGATAGACCGAGAGACTAACGTATAAAAGGAAGGAAACCTCAGAGGTTGATGGGTTATGATCTAAACCAAGGGAAATGCTGCTTCCTGCCTCAGCCTGGCGCCTGTCCAGAGGCTCATCCACAGCTTCCCCGATGTTTTTATGTGACCAGACAGCAGACCGCAGGGCAGAAGTTGCTCTGATGAGCAGCTCCTTACTTCTCCTCAGTGGTTTTTCCCACCCGTCCAAGCAACCGGCACTGAGAGAGGACCTGTTGTTTGAAGCACTGAAGGAGCTTGGCTGCCGGACAAAGTGGCTGTAAAGTTTTCTCTCCAGTCAGAAAGATTTGAAACGCTGTAATTTGGGATCAGCCTATACGGCCTGCAGAAGGTTTACAGTTATATATAAAGAAAAAAACAGAAAAAAAAGAATAAAAACAACTTTAAACAAGTGCAGGCAATTGCTCATAGCTGACTACAACAATAAGAGGGTTATTTTCATATTTTGATTAACACCATACAACAGTTAATTACCCAAGTCATTTCATTGCTGTAAAGTGCAGATGTCTATCTGCAGTAAATATTTATGAAATATTAATGACAGTTCTCAGTAGCACTTTGTGTATAGTAACCCCTGCCAGCGCAGGCTAAATAATGACAATACAGGGAAGCTGTTCTGGCCTACAAATGACAAATGCAAGGAGGAATAACAGGAGTGGTGAACATCAGATAAATAACCTGCAATTTCTTGGCACAGAAGTAGCATTAGAACACAATGTCAGCATCATATTTGTCAAGAAATAGGTCTCACACACACTTTGTGATGTTTTGATCATACAATGGCTAAAACTAAGTCAGTTATAATGTACACATCTTTTATTTTTTTACTTAGAACAGAGCTAGAGTAAACAGCTAGCAGCTTTGCAAGCATCCTAACAAATGATCAACAATGTGTTGTCCATGTCTCTCTATTTTTTGACTTCCCTCACCCTTTTGGCTACTGGAGACATAACTTTAAATTAAAGCTGGGCACTGACCTTTTTACCAAACACTGGAACATGACAGGAAACCAAATCCATGTTTATTATATAAAGTATTCCTAACCACACACTGTTAATGACCTTTGACCTTACAAACAGAAAAAGTGTTTCAATGTTTCAAATTAGTTTCAGTTCTGGTAAAGGGATAAGTGCCTAACCAACATACAGCACACTTGCCAAAAAACTAAACTTTTTTTGTTCCACTGCTACCATATCCTTTGCTGTTGACGGCGTGGGAATTGGGTGGAAGTCCAATTACCAACCTGGCATTTGTTTGTTTCCTCTCAGAGATCTCGAGCCACACAGGGCTTTACGAGATGGAGGTACCTCTCCCCCAAAAGACCAGTGTTCTTTTTACCAGCAGCACCACTGAGAGGAGAGATTTTTGGATGGCAGAAATATGCTTGAATTGTAGCCACTGCTTCGAGACGTCCTGTTAATGAAATCCCTAGTTAAGGAAGCCTTCTGAGATTTTTCCCTTGTGAATGTGAGAATAAATGCGCTACTATAAACAACTAGACCTCTCTGTCCATATATAATTCTACCATGTATGCGCTGGTGGTAGGTAGAAGGTAAACATGTTTTACCCTGAAAAACATGCCCTGTATGGTAAGTTTCCTCTCTACATCAGTGCACTCGCTGTGAGTCCTTGATGTAGAGAGGAATAACAATCAAACTGCTGTATCAGATACCACTGGGATATAGAATTAACATTACAAACAGTGCATCCACAACACCTCCTCCCCGTGTGCAGCCTCTCTGTGGAGTTGGAAGAAAAATAAGAACAGGCAAAGAAAAGAAAAGAATTTTTCACCTTTGGGCTATATGCTAATTTGAATGATCTAACTAGTATCTGATTTGGAAGTGCATGCTGGAAGTGAAGTGAATAAAGGGGCTGGATCACACACAATGTGAGAATGACTCAGGGTGAGACAGAGACCTGATACGGACTCTAATTATCATAAGCCATATGCCTGCAGCCTGTGGAGTGGCTGCAAGGTAAATAAAGATGGTGACAAACAACACTGCATATAGTACCAGTGCCGCCCCCTCACTCCTCTCCTTTCTCATCAGAACAACACAGGCTGCCAACTGAATTAGCATCAGCTGGCTGATACATTTGTAATCTATTCTGAGCATGGCAAACAATACAAATTGGATTTCTAATTTATCCTGACTCATTTATGCAAAGCAAGAGTAATGGAGTGTCGCCATAGTAACAGCTTTGATACGTGGCAACTTTCATCACAGAGCTCAGAAATACCTTCATCTTCAGGCCTCAACAGGAATTGGTATCAAAGTGTGTGATTTTTGGAAAACAAGTTTCACATATTTGAATTTCAACCAACTCTCTCTCAGCTCCTCTTATCTCAATATGCCTGAACACACACCCACACACACGCAAGCGCACATCTTGTGTTATTCTCACTAAATCAAACACACTCAAGGTCTTTTTTTTTCTTCTGATGGCCGCCTGCTCTCACAAACACATGCAAAGAACATCTCTGGAAAGACAACAGGTGAGCTGACTCGTTGCCGCGCGCCCAAGGCATCAGCCATTGATTAGCCAGATTAATTACAGGATAGCCACTAGACGCCACCATTCTAAAGCCAGGAAATGAAAACAAAAAAATCTGCTCCTGAAGCAAATTCAGAGAAGAACGGAAAATCGATGGCCAGGCCTCACAATGCAAGCAAAGCCTGTGCCCTCACTCTTTTGATTATCTAACTCCCAAGAACAACAAACCCAATTAATGATATCGTTTTCTGGCTCCATTGAGCCATTTTCTACATCCGAGATAACCTAGAGACACCAAACATGCTGATAAATGGGCCGTAAACTCCTATCCGCTAAAATAACAACACTGTCTAATGTGTCCGCCAGGATGCTTATCACAATGTGATCATTATTGTGTTTGCACTGGGATTACGATGTAGGTCAGTGCTTTGTATAGCGTATTATGTTCATTATTTACCTTTGACTTGACATTGAAAGTATTTCATGTGTTTTCCCTATAGCATTGCCGATAGCAGAATGAGTTCAGAAATGAATGCCGTGCGGGTTCAGACTAAATTTGACCAAATAAATCTCATCCAGTCAAGTGGCACTCGAGCACAGTGCGTGTCAAACATCCAAAGATATATTTTTAAATCAGTGTTGATAATGTGGCTCCAGAGGTAATCTAATTTCACTTTCTAGTCCTCATCATGTATAATGATAAGACCGGGCTGTCCATCGCCGTATGCATTAACGGAAATGTGTCTCTCTGTGTATCTCTTATCGGTGTGGGTTTGTGGAATATAATTTTCATGCTATCAAATTGGCTGTGATAATATGTTCTTTTATCACATCAGAGAAATACATCGTAAAATGAAAAATTTCATGATTAGCATAAATAAACAGTCATAATGGCAGAAGGGGAAGAGAGTAAACAATATAAGTGTCTCATAAAAATTTCTATTTTTGACTGTGTGGCATGATGGGTAGTGAGCTAAATTCAGCTATATGGTTTAAACTCTTTAAGTGCCCTTGAGCAAAGAACTGAATAAATCAGTTTATGCTGCGATGCCTGTCAAGCTTTCCATTCTTCTGAAGCACAGATGCATTTCACAGTGATAGTGACTTAACACTCTAAATTCACAGTAATGTAGGGTCCTTGATTTCACACACAACTAAACAAACCCATGCTTCCTATTTCTAGCTGCAGACTGTGGACTTTTTTTGATGACCGTAGCTGATTTTATCAGCTGTAGCTACCTGGACTAGGCTAATGCTAATGTTAAACATCACAAGTTGGTATAAAACTCAATACAGTACAATATTACATGACTCTAATAGTTTGCTTGCTTCCTGTTGAAACATTGGACATTCAATAAAATGGCTAGATGCATGTTTAAAAGGCCATATTTTCAAACATAAGGTTTGTTCCTGTTTTTGATTTTGCAAAGGTGATGAAAGCACACCACCCATCAAACTCCTCAGATACAGTGCTGCTTGTATTACATGCCCATGCTCTATCTTGCAGCATGTTGAGAAATCCTCAGTGAACCATTCGGCGAACAGAGAAAACATGAATATTCCTACAGGGATCCGTAATCAATCATATATTATTTTATCGCCTACAATGATTTTTATTCATCAAAACCAACTTTGTGCTGTGTAGGAGGGATTTGGGTTAGATACCTTAGACACTGACAGTGCTTACATGGTCAGGTTCACTTGTTGATGTGTGCCTGTGGGACATGATGACATTGTTCACTGGCTTTCAGTAGATTTTTCACCAGACAGTGGTAAGACCACTGTTTCTATTTCAAGTTGAGCTCACCACAGATTGTTACTGGGATACATTTCTCCTACCTGTCTTGGCACGAATTCCTCAACACTGACCTCTGAATCCAGGGGAAATTCATAACTAACCACAACATGGTCAACCAGCTGCCAAATCGCCAGGCAGGGTTTTTTTTTCTTTTTCATATCCCCTTTCAAAACTTGTTAATGTTAAGTATTGTTAAAACCAATCTGCACAATGAAATCAGTCATAGAAGGAGCTGGAAGCTGGTTCCAGAGAAAACAAAGAAGTGAAGGCGTGGAAGTGAAACAAGTAATTGAGAAATTGGTCTCAATGGCAAGTTAACTTCTCCTTTGTGTGTTTTTGGTGGATGAAAAATACAAATGTATAAAAGCTCATCATGTTCCAGTAACAAATCACTAAACACAATTATACAAGTTCAAATTTTGTGTCCTGTGTTTTTCTTAGAATGTGTCAAATAAATGTAAACATAACATATTTTCTATGACTTACCTTGGACTTGCACTTGACCGATGTGTGTTTGGAAGCGAGTCAGCAAAATCTGTGTTTATTCATATTTTCCCTCATCCTCCTTCTTAAAAAAGCAGAAGTCAAATGCATTCAGCCCTCCGTATGCACTGGTGTGAAGCCTTATATCTGTACTGCTTACCACACAAAATGATCTCCATTAAGTAGCAGACCTTCCAAATCCCAATTTGCCACAGCAGCCATTAAGCAAGCATACACACATCCATGTTTATTCATAAATGCTTTCAATAGAGAATGTTTGAATACTGGACGCACCCGCTTAAGAGTCATTTATGGAGCTACAATTGCAATCTGACTATCAATGCGCTATACTGCCAACAATGAGAGATCAACTGTCATATTTCTTCCACCCATGATAATGGCACACACAGACATCACCAGCCTATTGGCTCATTTAACCCCTGAAACAAGAACACGGTCTGTGTGTTTGTGTGTGTATGTGTGTGTGTGTGTGTGTGTGTGTGTTTCCATTCACTGATGTGCATCAAGCATCTACTGCTGCGAGCTTCTTGTGGCAAAGGTCATGGCTGACGCTCAGCTGAGTGCTCATTCATGGCATTTACCTTTTTACTGTCAGTTAGGATCATGCGCGCACAATGCCACGATAGGTTATCCATACCATTAACGGAGGATACAGAGACGACAGGTGAGATGGTGATGTTGTTTACGGTGGGGGAGAGAGGGAGAGGAGGAGGGAGGGATGGGGATCATGAAATGACAGTGAGAGAATTGAAGCTGATCTCCTCCCAGAATGCTCCCTGTTGCCATCCTGGGAGGGAAGAATTTATATTCTATTTATTTCATTTTTATTTGGGTCTAGTTGGTTATTTATATATTCATTTGTGCCGCCATTGGTGTCTGAGAGGGGAGCCGTGAAGTGCATCACATTAACTGTATTGACATAAACAGCTCGCCGGGCGCATTGCCTCTGCCTTTGATGAGGGTTTAAGTAGGAAGCCATTGAGAGACTTATGGAGAAACGTTCCCACGGGATCAATAGATTACAGACCTAACTAATCTTAGTGAGCTAGATAGCAGAGCTCATAAGGCAAAACGACCGTCATATCAGCAACACATGGTCCACCATCACTCCTCTCTGCCCTCAAACTGTAATTATTCCTCTCTCTAATATGGGTCATGAACGAGTAAGCACAAGTAATAGTGTCTGTTGTTTTCCAAGTGTGTTGTTATTAGTGCTCTATTACTCTGCAGACCTCATGGAATAAAAGCATATGTGCTGGATTCTCAATGTTTTCTTCTTTCTGTCGCCATTTTTACATTTTATTGTATCTCCAGTCAAAAAACTGTGGTGGCATTGACATTGTCAGACAGGCTCTGGAGTTCACTTCACACTCTAGCAATATAATAAAAAAGCATACCTTTCTATGATGAATGAAACTTTACAAAAAAGGGTCTGGACTTGACAGTAGATCAATGTTGTGATCCCTGAAACAGTTATAAATGTCAGTACTGCATTGTAGCTGTTTGTTTCTTGGCATTTTAGTTATATTTAGCCAAACAGCTTGGATCTGATATCTTGCGTGAGGTGGATATTCATTTTTCAAAACTGTAGCAAAGCAAGGACAAGTAGATAAAATGGAGAGAAAACAACCTTCTCTCAGAGAAATTATGTTTATATGCAAGTCATTTGAGACAGAAAATACATTTTGAAAGACTCAGTGTTGCCAGAGAATGGTACAGTTAAATTCAACATACACAATAATGTAGCAGCAGTATTAATCTAAAAACATCATATACAATAGTAAATCAATGGCAGGAAATATATACTGCTTACTTACTTCAATTAAATTTTGCTATAATAATTATGTATTTGTACCTTCAGGTGTAGTATGAACAACTTCAAATGCACCTGTGGTTCGTGATTGAACCTTCTACTTTTAGGAAAGGACATTAATCGATATTCAAATATATTTGATTTATTTATTTATTTATATTATTTCTACTGTTCTGCTTTAGCACTCACAGCACTCGGTTTAAGGTTAGGAAAAGGTTGTGGTCTCGATTTAATATTAGGGTAAGGGTAACAACAGTGTCACAATACAGGATGTGTTGACTTAACATTTAACCAAAACAACAATCTTTTCCTAACCTTAACCAAAGTGCTTTTGTTGCCTAAACCACAAGTGAGACTGTTTCTTTCTGATTACTGGTGTCAAATCTCCAGCCCCCTGCCCGACATCCATCACAACCATCTCCAGATGACTTCTGGGCAGTACAAGAATGTAGCTCTACACTCTCTGGAAAAAGTGTTCCCACAGAACATAGTTTTAGTAGCCACTTTAGTTTCCCTTTAAAATGGTATAATGGTTGGTATAAAATGTCTTTTAACTATGCACAGGCGTGCTACAATGAACAGTTTGTATCCAGATGACTAGTCTCAAGAAGATCCTCAGTCAATCTTGAGAATTAAGTCCTTCCCTGTCCAAGGATGTCCTCTGTCCCACCTAGACTTTGTCCTACCTGTTCCCCTTGACTGAAGTGGCCAGAGGGTGATAGATCCAAGGTGAGGCACCCAGGACAGAGGCCCAATTAGACCTCTCTGTGGGGAGTGAACCCCTGCACCATTCATCATACCATTTCAATTAAAGCCATCTAAGAAATGATTAAATAATCAGCTGCAGGCTAATAGACCCATATATCCTTGTTATGGGGGGACATTGGTCATCCGCTTGGGAATGTCTGGCCACTGCCAGATGTCACACAGCAATGCCAAACAAGTAAGACAGATGATAGAAAGCAGAAAGAGGGAGGAGAGTAAATGAGAAACAAAGAAAAAAGAATGCTCATTAGGGCGGGATGGTATGTAAATGTGAATACACCACTGGGAAAATTTCCTCATTTTTGATTTTGGTCAGACTCCGTGCCCGTTTTTAACGTCACTCACATGGGCAGCCGTGGCTGACGCTGCAGACTGAGGCAAAACGATGGGGTCAACAGTCCCCCTCCCCACCCACCTGCATGCACGCATCAGCAGACAGCGAGGGGTGACACAGAAAATGTCATGATTGTTTGTTTGTCTGCGGTAATGCAGAGCCCTGTCCCTGACAGCCTGCTAGCTACAGTACACTGCTATTAAGCTGGACAGGGGACAGGAAGGGTGCTGGGAGGAAGAGCCTGGCCTGTTGCAGATGATGACGGACAGAAACAGACTGAATTTTTTTTTCTTTCTCTGTCTGTCTGCACACATGGGCTTGTAAATATCAATTTCAGTACATTTAATGTTTTCCATCACGCAGGCTGTAAACTGAATTCTGAAAATAATCACAATTATTACTCTTTGAAATTATGTCACATGAGGCTCACAGAGCACAATATTCTGGGGGAAATCTCTTCCCATGCAGACCTTTTCTTATAAAAACATACACGCACGCACACACACACACACACACACACACACACACACACACACACACACACACACACACAGAGAGGACCCTGTACAGTAAGACTGGTTGGGTTAAATAGCTGTCATTATCAGGCTGGGTGGCTGTAGAATGGAGGTGACCCTGGACAGCTCTCCATCTTCCTGCTCTATGGCTGCACATTAATGGTTAATTGATGTCACAGGGGACTGCTGATCAAAGGCTTTCTCATCAGCCCCCTTTTCACTGCTACTCTATTAGCAAGGCAGGCATGTCAGATGGAGGTGGAGTCGGGGGTGGTGGTGGCTAGGAGTGTGTGTGAAGGGGGGGTTGGTTGTTGGGTGGGTTTGTTGCTCCCGTCCTTCTCTTCTCTTCTCACTCATCTCCGTACAAAACAGATAACCCCTCCCTGCACACACACATACACACACACACACACACACACACACACACACACACACACACACACACACACACACCTCACACTGCCCTCCCTCCCTCCCACCCTCCTCCATGATAATTAGCCCCTGCCATGCACAGACCCAAAACACACAAGGATACAGACACACACCCTGAGCTGCCACCATATCTGCAGCTTAAAGTGCTGGTGTTCTGACAGCCATCAGCAGAAATAGAGGCAAATCTTATTTACCTCGCTGGGTTTTCAATTTTTTCCCCCCCTCCCCTTCCATATTTATGCCACTTTCATGATTTCTCTCCTCACTATTGTCTGTTCACCCAGATTCCCTCTCAGCAATCATGCTAATGCAGTAAGCAAGTGCCTTTTAGGTGCTTGGCTACAATGATTGTTGTAACTGAAGATCAGAGACTTTTTTTATATATATATTGGAGTGATGGAGAGGCTTTGTCACCACTTCTCTGTAAATCAAAAGGTAATGAGGGATTTAAACATCATCATGCATATAATGTGTTAAATATCACTGTGTAATGGCGAGTTCAGGGTTTAGATTTCAGGTCCAGATGGTTTTATTTGTGTTTTTTGTTTTTTAGTAGGATGATGCCTCTGGTCAAAATGAGTGAGTCATCTTTCGTGTTGTGAAACTGGGGTTTTACAGTACAATAAATACTGAATACTTCAGGTCTAAACATGCATCTGTGATTATCCATTACAGCTGCATTTCCTGCTTATTTAGCTATTTTACCACAATGAGACAGAGATGGGAAAAGAAAAAAAAATCACCTTAAATCACTCAGTAGTGAAGACATTAAATCAACAGTGGCTAAAACGCCGCTAAAACCACTTCATCTACAAAAGAAATCTGTGTCATTTCTATTTTTGCACCTGGTCCTTCTGTCTTCTATGGACAGTTCATCCTCAAAAGCAGAGCTGCTGCCACGCCACGTAACACAGAGCAAGCACATGTACTAAGATGGCTTTGTGAAGCTGTAATATTAAGAATTTGGCGGGCAGCCTGGAATAATTAGTGTTGCCCTGGGTCTGAGTTACTGTTTGCTGGGCTCGCAGAACATTCCCTCTCAGGCTCTTTGGCTGCCAATTAACTCACACACGCACAAATGATCTCGCATGGGCCCTGAGCTGTAATCTCATTACAGATTGGAGTGTACGAGGCTCATTTCGGTGCATCTTCTAATGGTTCGCCTTCTGATTTCCAAGATATTTCACAAACACAGATTTGTCTGATTGCAGTGGTTGTGGATGTGGGCAGGAAAAAGTGTCATGTCACCCCTTAAGGCAGATTATGGTGATACTATTAAGTGAGGAGGATGCTTCTAACGCATCTGCAGAAACATCCTTAACCCAGTGAAGAAAAAAAAGAAAGGGGTCAGAGTTGCTACAATCTACTTCCACACTTTAATTTGTTTTAACTAAACACAAAACTCCTGCAATATGTCAAGTGAATAAAAAGCATCTAATGTTTGATGCATCTGAGCTGCTGGTTCGAAGGCATACTGTGCGCTGCGAGAGCGAGGCCGGCGGAGCCAGTTATGCATCACAGAGGAAGCTAGATAAACGCATCATCCTCATCGCTCTCGCACAGCGATTTCCCAGTAGTAGGTCTACTTGATGAAGTGCCAGATCCCCTCCCTGTTATTCTCCGTGCGCCAGCCAAGTGTCCACATGCATGAGTGTATTCATCAGTCAGGTGGCACTAGCTTGGCTTTTTTTTTTTTTCCACCCTCCCTCTCTCCGTTCTATTCTTCCTTCTCGCTGTGCCCAGGTGTGAATAGGACCGGGCTGATTTATCTCTTTTGTGCTGCTTATCAGTGAATTGTAGCGATAACCAAAATGAACCCAGGCGATGCAAAAACACACACGCTCAAGTGATTAAATATGTTGTTAGCATGCAATTATGTTCTGTAGCACATTTTTAGGCCATATTGCACAGAAATATAATACTGAGTCTGCAAAATACGTACATGATCAATGAGTCACCCAGGAAATCCTGGCCTATAATTGACTTACGTGAAAGCCGAGGGGAGAAAAAATGAAAGGAAAACATACATGGCGTAAACTACAAGAGGATAAACATAATTGCAGTAATCAAAACAAAGCCTGGAGCCGTTGGCACATTAGCCTGACATTTCGGTGTGTCTGACACCTGCATAAACCTTGTTTTTGCTCGGTTTCTTTTGTTTTGAGGCCAAAGTGATTGATGGAAACAGAAATACCAGGTCTTCACATGCACTACTGTTTTTATCTGTCAAATTTAAATCTATGAAACATACCTGTAATTACACTAAGTCCTTGAAACTGCAGACTCAAACAGGGAGCAGAGAGGTTAGGAAACATCCGATCCGGCCTCCACCCTGCCATTACAGCACACATTACCTCATATCACCTCGCATCAACACCCATCTCCCCCGCCACATATAAACTGTGAACTCTGGTGAGTTCTCACAAATATTTCTCACATCATCCACACCCCCTTCGTCTCTTTTCAGTCAGGGGTTACTCACTAAGCCATCAAGGCTTGAACTAATGAAAGTGCCTGGATGAAGGGGCCCTCTGATGAGCAACCTTGGAGTTCCTCTCACAGCACTTCAAAGGAGGAATTAATAGAATTAGGTGGTCAATAGAGGGAGACCGACTGCAAATGTCAGATGGAGCTAATCATCCGCTAGAATAACATTCGCTGAGACAATGAGTCATTGCGTAAGTTTCTGGACTTAGTTTGAGTTTTCTTTTTGCTTGTCAGCGTATGTTCACAGCCAGACGGAGCCTGACATCATGACTGGACGTTTTGTGGATCACGTCAGAAATGCATTCAGCAAAACATCTTTGCTCATGCAAGACACAGTCTGGCAGCCGGCAGTATTTAGAATCTGAATAGCTTAAACAGAACAATGTGGTACCAAAACTTAAAATATAATGTGCAGAATCTTTAAGGGGGATGGGTGACCTTTAAGATAGCAGCAGAAAACGTATTGGCGCACAGTGCCTGAAGCTTGGTGGAACAAAACCACAGTACAGTTTGTACAGACACCATTGGTTTGCTTGTGGCAAAATGGACACAAAGAGGAAAGCTGTGCTGTCATCGCTTCGCGTCTGGAGGATAAAGGCCGTGGAGAAAAGGTTGTAAGTGCATCTCATTCTCTGTGCGAGAAAGGAGCACCACATCTTTGAATTTCCTCTATTTTGGAACTGTTTGTTTCTCTCAGGTTCCCTCAGAGGTCAGAACTGCAAAGACAGTTTGCAATCAGTCAAAGCAATGGGCAGATTTATTTAGCCTCAGCGAGCGAGTCCACTGATTGCGGTGGTGCCGTTAAAATGGACTGATTTAAGCCTCAAACATTTTGCTGTCATAATTTTACAGTGCACTGACATTACCTTTGTGAGTGAAATACTGTGAAGACTTCAAGTTGCACCACTGTGAGTAACTGGAGTTAGAGTTTAGGATAGGTTTGAGGGACAGTTTTACCCTAAGGTCAGAAGGTGTAGGAATCTTTGAAAATATCACAGTTTAATTTCGATTCTTGATGTATGTGTCGGACAGTGGAGAACTCCCTCTCTGCTGCAGTGAAAACTATCATTATCCACAACGCAGTTCAAGTGCATGGCTTATTAAATGAAACAGACTATGGACAAAGTAAGTTACTTCAGAGTTGGATGAAGTTTTTCTAAAGTGGTGCATTGCGTGTTGGTTGGTCAGCTCGTTTTTTGGTGATGAAATACAGTGCGCCACTTTTCTAACATTAGCCTCTGGGTGATGGCATAGAATGCTATCACAAAATACTTTACCTTCGTCTCATTATTATATTGCTGAGTCCAAAAGGCTCCCAAACACTTACTTTTTTTGAAGATAACTCCAGTATGTGCACATTGTACTGACAGCGGATTCTCACCTTTTTTTCTCTGTCAACATAGTGTTGTTAACGACAAAGAAAAGTGTGTTTTGAACTGACTCAGAATAAGAGAGGATGAGATCTTTTTCCCCAACACCTAAAGGTCACAACAGAGTGGCACCTGAACTACATCGAAGGCCACTCGCGTAGGCTGAACAGAGCAGCATTTAGACCCTATAATTATGCGTTCACATTTCTAAATCCCACATGTGTATCCTTGCAGTCCTCATTAGTGTTCAATATCTGTTGATCTGTTGCATCACTTTTGCGCATTAAGTCAAGGGCAGCTCATTTAGAGTATGAATAAATAATTGAGTGCGTACAGAGCAGAGAGGCAAAGCTCTGCTGAAATATCAGAGAAGGGAATGTAGACTTCTGCAGTTAGGAGGCCAAACTACAACTGTAACGTCTGCCTTTTGCAAGGTTTAATTAGACATGATATCTTAATTCGAACACAGATGTACCGCAAAGTAATTATAGAGTATTTTCCAAAGACTAAGCAGAACATAGTGAAATCCCCCAACTGCCTGTTGACTGCTAGAGTAAAAATAGCTCATTTAAAGACAGTGGAAGGCTGTCTTCTTTGAGTAAGACTTCTCGTCTGGTCTCTTGGGATGAGGCTCACTGCAATTTATCACAGTCACTAATTATTCATGTTATAAGCCACTCTCTCTTGATGGAAGAAAAAAATAAGCGGAAAAAAAACAGACAGACACAACAATGAAATCACCACTTGCATGAACGCTGACACAAGTGCAGAGCAATGAAAGCGCCATATGTCTGGATTGTGTGCTGCTGGCTGATTATAAGACATGTGTCCCCTCCAGAGGGAAATGAAGACTTGTGCTATTTAAGTGGAGTGTCTGCTTCCAAGTCTTGTTTACTCAGAGAAAAAAAATATGTCACTGTGTAATTGCTGATTTTTTTATTTATTTTTTTACCCATGATGCCATTCCTATCATTAAAAATATGAGCTGTTGACAAATGTGTTTGTAAATGTTATTTCTTTAGATGACCTCTACTGTGTGATTAACAAACACTTCTATCTATCTAATTCAGCTCAAAGAGTTAAATGATAAATACATAAAAGAACATGATGTCGTGCTCTTTTACTAAACTGAGTGAAAGCTCGAACATCCTTCTTCAAATTCAGTGTCTTGGTAGACTTTGAATGTGTTTTCGTCTTCATTATGTCGCAGCACATTCACATTATTCTAGGTCAATGACTCCATTGAAGAACTATCTTGCAGAGAAATCAGTGCAGGAGCTAATTACACTAATAGGCTCTGGCAAAATGTTTGATATCAAACTACCAGCTATAATCTAAGGGCTGATAGGAGACCACAAGCGTTCATGTGTTTCTTTGACTTTCATCTTTTCAACAATGTTTTCTTTAACTCATCACAATGCACTGTCACAGTTTAGGAGACTGGGTAATTTTATGCAGCTGTAGCATCTGGGAGGCAGAGTTCTACTTCTGAACAAAATCTGTTTGGGTCTGTTTATCAGGAAACAACAACACTGTGATATCTATG
The DNA here is from genome assembly GCF_000972845.2 of Larimichthys crocea. Classification (NCBI taxonomy): domain Eukaryota; kingdom Metazoa; phylum Chordata; class Actinopteri; family Sciaenidae; genus Larimichthys; species Larimichthys crocea. Next base: position 17,805,205 of record NC_040033.1, on the reverse strand, counting down.
AGCTTACTATATGGTCAAGTGACAACAGTGAAACGTTTCATTCCGTTAACGTAAAACCATGATGAAAAATGTCTGAAACTTTCAAAACTATGACAAAATGAACAATTTATTTTATTATATTTACTTCTAGGTGTGTATTTCAACAAAAGTTATGTATCTTGGGGGGATATGAACAACAGTTCCTGTTACTTTTGTCCTTCCAGGAATCGCTAACAAATTCAATCTACAATCCGACTGTTAGAAGAGATGTGGCTACAAAACACCTGACATAAAGTACAAAAAAATTAAAAAATATTTTAAAAAAGCCAACATTTCCGTTGTTTTTCTCGCGTTAAACATGGACAGTATATAGACTTTTATTTAACTGATGAGTGAATTCAGCTTTTGAATAATTTAGAGAGTCACAACTAGTTTTACTAAGGAGAGTCAGTCTGATGCAATACTGCAGAGCAGAGTGAGATCAGTCTTAGAACCCATTGGCTATTGTCTGACCACATTTAGCTTCTGTGGGGGCAAAGGCCAATGTTTCTGGGTTTCTAGTATGGCCAATGAATATCTGGAGAACAAATAACGGGTATCTGGGCCAAGACTTTCCCTGCAGACACATTTCTAATGCTAATCTCTATAGACTGACTGCATATGCATGTACATAACTTTAAAAAAAAAGCAAATAAAAAGCTAAATAGTTGCCAGACGATCACCAGTGGGTTCCAAGATTGCATTTCGAACAATGTATTCCGCCTCTTTTGCTCTCCACAGACTAATGCAACCAAATCCCACTTAAATGTGATTGATCAATACTGCTCGAACTACAAATGGAAATCGCTTCTGGTGCCAAAATCTTGATACCTTGCCTAGAGGTTCTCTATTCACGTGCAGAATGCATTTGGAAATGGGAGGCTGGTGGTTGGGAACAATGTGGCACGTGTAATGGAAACACTCACCCAGGATACAATCAAATGGGGCTGGAGGAAGAAACTCCTGAAATACAACTGACTAAGTCACCCAATTTCCATGCAGGTTATGTGTTCTCACTTGCTCAGGCTTAAATTACCAGGAAGTGTGCAAAGAGTCAAAATGTCATTCAGTGTTTGTCTAGCAGATTGTACACATGTTGTAAGTCTTGAGAAACTTGTTTGTGTGCCTGACACTGCTCAGGTTATGAATTACAGTCCAACCAGAGCTGAACCTGCACAGTTACTCCATCTGCTATAGTCATATAATAGCCATCTCTTAGTGGCAGTGTTCTGAGTGTGCTGATTGGCTGAGGGGAGGCCAGGGAAAGAAAACAATTGGCGGCCTGGGCAGCAGATCTGCATGTAGATCTTGCACAACATTTAAAAATAAGAGTATTTAAGTCAGCTAAGACTAAAACTAAATCATACCAGAATTAACACTGTCATACAGTAGGCTGGGAAGGTTTGTGCACTGAATTGCATGTGCTATTTCCTGTGGTGCTAACTAACCAAACAACAAAACAAACTGTGAAGCAGCTGTGTTTCTTTAAAGTCATCTCAAATGTTACTGTAAATGGTGGAAATTGCAGTACTGATGTTTATCTACTGCCTCAAGCTTCAAGGTAATAATTTTACATGCATTAACATTTTTTGTATGTACTGTACATTATTTTGATATTTAAGGTTTTAGCAGAATGAGAAAGGTAATTACCCACCTGGTGTTTGAACTGTTTCTTTGTGACTCAAACATCTTTCATACATACAGTCTACACCTTCTGCATTGTGACAAACATCACCTCTCACACAGTGCATCACTTCCTTTCACAAGCACAGATGAAAGGACACACAATCTCAACATTACATGAGCAAAATTCCAATAATAGAAGCTAATACATGTGATGGCATGAATTTTGTCAGGGGATCTATACAGGGAGGCATATGGTGGAGCAGCCTCAGAGAATCATACTGGTTAAAGGTTGCAGAGAATCTGTCCATTGAAAAGCCTTCATGGAGGGAGAGTTCATCCAGAAAGATCATTTAACAAAGCAACATGCAATATAAAATCCCCTCTAAAAAGGTAGCTGGGCTACAATAAGAGTGCAGCAGTTAAAGAAACTCTCAATCACTGCAGCGGGTACTCAAGTGTCAACCAGAATATGTCACTTAAAATTTGAAATCTGGCGGAGGCCAAAACTTTAACTTTTCACTTTTTTTTCTGTGTAATTCATAGAAACATCCTACATTAATCAGATACATCTGTAAAGCTGATCGGCTGTTGGCTTTCCTGCAGTGCTATTAAGTACAACCCAGAGCATATAAAGAAAGAGATCAATTTATCTGGAACTTCTAAGCACAGCAAGTTTAACAAAAAAAGCTGCACCTAAATCTCTACTCTTAAATGTCCAGTGTCGATTAAGTGGCATCTCGCTGTGCAGTTGCTGATTGCAGTCTATTCACTTCAATGTGTGTAGGAGAAACTGTGGTGTCTGTAAAAAAACGCAACAGGTCCTGTAGAGTCAGTGTTTAGATTGTTAGTTCTGGATTACTGTAGAAACATGGCAGACCCCGTGGAAGCGCAGCATTTCTAGACATAAAAGGTTCATTATGAGATAACAAAATCACAATACTTATTAAAGTCTGCCCTATTGTCTAAATAGAGTCCCCTAAAATCACACTGGAGGAGAATAATATTATCCATGTTGTTTCTTTTTATCCTGTTTGTACCCCCTGCCTTCCACCCCAACTTCCAACAGGTGACCTCTGTACAGTTCCAAAAATGTTGCCAACCATCATCCTTACCCTTATAATGCCCTTTAGTATTTGAACATACTTTATTAATCACACTTTGGGATATGGTGTGATATGACAATATATATTGTGTGACCACAGAATAATGTGTATTGTTTCATATTACACGATAGTTCATTTCATTATGTCATAAATCACACTCTTCACAGCAATATCTTCTGTCATTTGGATGACACTTTGTGACACATTGCAGACGCAGGCTGCAGGCAGGAAATTTGCATACACAAACATAAGGAGAGTGAACGTGACAGAATGAGGTAATTCTGCACAGGAGAAAGACTGACAGCCAGAAGAAGCTTGTACCTAAAACGGGGGCTACCTTTGTGACATTGATAAAGTTTTGGGCAAAAGTCGAACATGGACCAGAAAACTGAAACTTCTCAAATTATGCCACAGATCGGTCCCCACAACAGACTCAAGCGCCACATAGGTACCGAACAGCCAACAAGCTACTGCCGCCTCATGGCTGCTGCATCACTATGGCATCCAAAATCCTAATGCAATAACCAACACAAAATATAATTATACTTATTAAATTATGCTTCATGCTGATTAAATTATATGCAAAAAGTTATGTGTTTCTAGAAAATTATGCACACTTGTTACATGTTTGCACAGGCTATGTTTTGTGTACAGGACAACAGTCAATGAAAAACTGTCACAGCATGTAGAAAAATGCTTTATCTATCCCCTCTGTGCTGCATGTGTGGGAGTCCATCTGTTCATTTCAATAGCAGCCGTGATAGATGCACGGGCTTTGGATTATTGTACATAGTGACAGAGGAACTGCATTTCAAGCTTATCTTCCCAGTAGCCGTTCATATTGGCTACTTGGCCAAGGATCCTGCTTAAAACCCAAGGAAATGATTAACCAAGAGGCCCGATGATTACCACTGAGCTTCAAGCTAAATCTCACAACTTGCAAACCATCCGCATCCATTTTAATTTTGGCCGCAAGTGATACGTGAGCGTGAATGTGAATTAAAATTCAGCAATATCAACAACATTCATTCACAGAGTTTAACAATAAGTCAACAATGAGAATGTGGGATGAATGTGCTTGATAGTGCAGATATTCAATTATGATGGACTGAATGAATGGCTTAGTGTGCATAATGCTGTCGCTCTTCCCTATTGGGCTGTTTATTTTTGGCTTATTGTTTGCTGCCTGTGAGTAAATTGTGGACTAATAAGCAAGACACCATTCTTCCCTGAGCTTCAAAACCAGTCCCACAGTATGTCTTTATACAGCTGAAGTAATTCCAAGTGGGCGGATTATGGATGAAACCACTTTCTACACCCAGTGTGTTTAATCACCTTCTATTTTTCTTTCTATTGCACCACTTGACTTGCAACAACAAATAGCACAAAGCTCATCATACCTGGGATGCACATGGCTTTTAGTCTCTATGTGTGCAAATATGTGCAAACAGTAGATTTAAAAAAGTCCATCATGAAAGCATGAAGGAAGTTGTCTAATGGAGGAAAGACATGAGGGAGTGGAGGGGTGAAATTGCCTGCTAATGGCCTCGCTCTCTCCCAGCTGTGAGAGCTGCAGCTGTCTGGGGGTGCTGAGACAAATAGAGGTGGCTCATGTGGGGACCACGGCGTCCAGACAACAGCTCACATTTTTCCCCTCACACACTATTTGGCCACAACAAATTAATTTCGGACTGCTTGGGAAGGAGAGCGATCCAGCTGGGTGTTGGCTAACAAACATGTAATGCATTTCCAGTGTGCCGAGCCTCTATCAAGGAGATGCATGATTGAAAAGTTGGGGGAGTTGAAAATATATTTGCTCCAGTTACAAGTGATTTGCTGGAATGTGACCTAGAAACTATGGCTGTGAAAAACTGGGAGGGACGGGAATGTGTGTGGATGATGGGAATGAAAATGATAACTAGTACATCCATGCTTGTTGAAGGAAATAAATCACTGCTAGATCATCAAAAGAAAAAAAAATGCAACCATTCCTATCAGTACTGTGGCCAACTCATTCGTATAACCAGTGCCTGGACTGAATATAGAAAGACACTAGGATGCGGCTCTCTGGCTTACATTAAAAGAATGGATGATAAGAATGAAATCCACTTGGCAGAGACTGAGCAGGAAGCCATTTCTAATACCAACAATGTATGTTTATACTGGAAATTCCACAACTCAAGATTTGCAGTCACTGTCAATGCAGCAAGTAGTGTACATGTAAATGTTGGTGGAAAGTAAGGTGGAGATCAGGCAAGTTAGCAACACGTTCATATTAACACCTAATAAAGCTATGATAGTTATTAAAACCAAAGAGTACAGCAAATATGAAGCTATAGTCATTTAAGGTCTCCAATAAAGGAATGTAACTTCAAATGTGAAGTTCTCCTTTTAGCTCTGTTTTTGGTCTCCACCAGGTCCTGTGTGAAATATCAGTCTCTTTAGCTGCTAAATGCTCCAATAAGTCAGTGGTTAGCCAGTCGTTATTTCTGTCTGGTGTTCAGCAGTTAGTAGAACTTTCTGGCTGGAAACAGACGTCTACTGCAACAGGAAATTAAGTTGATAAGTGTGCGTAACCAAAAGAGTAAAGGTGGAGTCTGTAAAAACCAAAACGCTGAGCTAAATTATGCAAAAATAGCCTATAAAGCTGAGGGGGAGTCGGGTGATAATCCTCTGTGGGTTCATCAGTATGAGAACCACATTACCACAACAAACGTAGATTGTGGGGGTGACGACATAACAATGAACAATGAAAAGGAATACTACTCAAACTAAGTCCAGTAATAATATAGAAAATAATCAGTATGCTGATCATGTGTACAGTAGCAATACCACAAGTAACTTCAAGTAGGAATGAAAAACAGCATTTTATAGGAGAGGAGAAAAACATAATTTTACATCATTATACAGTCATGTACTTTATACAGTCATGTACTACTTTCCAAGTTTCCAAAGATCTGACCTTCATTATTGTCACTACACTCTCTACTAAGTTTCCCAAGCAATAAATAAGAAAGACATATAATACTACAAACACACACAATACATACACCTTCCCAAGGGACCATGGGAATGAGGACCACCTGCCCACACAAACTCAATAATATTAACTTTTTGTACACTGCAAAACAATGCCACATGAGCACAAAAGAACAATCAACATACATGTGCAGATTCCTTCTGGACGTCATAAATGTGTTGTCACTAAACTAGTAAATCACAGTTGCTGAACGTTGACTGAACTGAACCATCTGAACTTATTCTTGTTGTTTTCTGTTTGTTTCTAGACTACAAAAATATCAGTATTTATTCACTAACAGTCTGTCCATGGCCTAAATAAATCACGGTTCCTCTCATTTGGAAGCGGAGCTATACGAGCCATTGGATTACGACGGCCTTTGAACTATTCCACCAAGACTGATGACTAGTTATTAATTCATCCATTCTTTTGAAAAGAGTGCCTCATTATCATCCCAATATCAACCCGTCCCGTGAGAAGTTTCGAAGCCAAGCCGTCAAGATTTTGCACTCCAGCTTCACAGGCTTGTCAAATTAAAAGGGTCTGCCAGTGACACTTTGAGGATGGCTCTCCAAAAACGGAGGGGAAAAAAAAGATGAATTATGTAAGATCTCTTTGAATATTGCATTGCAGAGGAGGGCGTCCCATATGCCCACCGTTTCCAGGCTCAGACGAGACATCAATTGGAATGCACTCACACTGCCACAATACAGCGGAGGTAAACTCTTCCCGCTCTTTTTCTATTCCCCGTTATCACTGTGAGCGGTGCAGAGTCGGCTCCTGTGGGTTTTCTAAGAGAAAAGCTTTGGGAGATAAGGGGAGAGGAGACGATCACAGGGTGATTGAATGCGATCTGCATTTGGAGAGTAGACTCAGATAACATCAGAGGTTCTTGGAAGATGACCGGGGTTCTCGGAAGTGCAAAAAAAATAAATAAGATGGAGCTCCTGTCTGGTTTCTGACAACTTCTACTCCTCAGTTTGCTTCACTTAATGACGAGAGAAAATGTGTACATGGATATGATAAAGTTAGAATATGCACTTGTATTCCACTGACAGAATTATTTGGGAGCAATTTCTGAAAGAGCTCTCACAAAAGAAATGGGTAAAGTACAGTGCAGGCATGTGATCTGGAACATCAAAAACACAGCAGGGAAACTTCAATTTCCTATTAGAAATGAAAAGAAGTTGTTTCGAAAAGACACTAGTAGAGAAAAACCCTAAAAACTCCCATTTTCAACTGAAACAAAACAACTCAAATGGCTCCCTTAGTACAATATTCCACAATCTATTAGTTTTACTGCTAATCACTTTTCTCTTTCACGCTGCTGCTTTTATTGACCTTTTATCGGTACCAGCAGTCTCCTGCTATTTCACTGTGTGTTGCGTTTCCATCTACTCCCTTCATTCCCTGCAGCAAAACAAAGACATAATTGAATTGCACCCAACAGGCCACCTGATAAGTCAATCTCATATTCTGAATTTTTGATGAAGTTTCACCGTATGGCCTGCATCCTGTTTCTTTCTGCCCATGCCTAATTGTTATTATTATAATTATTGGAATGGTAACAATTGTTTTGCAGGGGACCATGAGGAATGTGTTGCAGCTGTTTTTTACACTATTGAATTAAACAGTGAGACACCTCGGTGGTAAATGGTGTCAGTAATGGAGACGGTACAACCCGACTGGAGCTCGAGAAGCAGAACTGTGGGGTTTACTATTTGAATTCTGATTTCCTGATTATAGTAATTAAAAATGGAGATGATAATAATTTAGTATTGTGTGAATCTGGGGAGGTGTCCAAAAGTAATATGAATAACTCTTAATAGCAAAGCGAAGCTTTTCATACAAAAGGGTGAAAGAAGAAGAGAAATTAGATTAAACACATCTTCTGACTGACTTTTTACTGTAATGTATTCAAATATATGGTGCCATAATCCTATAAAGGGCGTATGGTGGTATACGAGATAAGCGAAAACTGATTGCACATCTAGAAAATGTGGTGATGACAACCGCCAGCTATTTCAAATCATGCCTCTTCTTGACTAAAGAGCTTAACTTGAGCCTTTGTTGTGATATAAAAAAAATGCAAAGTTAAATCTGAAAATAAGCCTTTTGGACGAGGAGTCACCAAAGAGCCTGTCAGCCTGGTTGCTTCAGAGAAGAACACGGTCCCTCATTCTTGTCCTGCAAACCAAAAGATTTTTTTTTTTTTTTAAATTAGGTGAGCCTCTCTAATGAGCTGAGCAACTCACTGCAGGATGTAAAGGTAACCTGAGGTGAAGTGCATGCTGGGTTGCCAGGGGCAGGGACATGTTTATCACAAGTTGGAGCAAGGCAAACAATGAATATCAAAAGCCCGGAGATACACTAAATCTTAAGTTATAACCCTCTTTCATTTCAAGAAGCATTCTGTAACTTTTCTACCATAAAATAACAGATTATGAATCATGATGTGTAATCAGGTGAATAGTGTCTCTGTCAATCCCACTGTGCCCTGTAGGCCTGTTCTGGCACAATGTAACTTTGTTCTACAGGTATGTAGCACTAACTACACCACTTTTATGGACGAAATGTCTCATGGTATTCCCTCTGAACTGTGAGCTCATATCATGGCTCAGAGTGAGGACCACTAGGAACAGGAGGTTTTCAGACTTGATAAAGCAGAATGCAGGTGTGGAGTGATACTGAAACGGTCACCAACACTGAAGCTGGGCGAGTGTTGGTGTAGCGCCGCGGTTCTCAAAGTGTGGGGCGTGTCCCACTGGTGGGGAATAGAGACGTGACAGGCAGGGCGCACGAAACAGGAGGAAATTTTTCTTTCTATGCTTAATTTTATCCAGACATTGCAACTCTCCCAGAAGTTCTGGGAGTCTCCCGCATATTGACAGCGGCTCCCTGACGCCCGCAAATAAGATCCAATCTCCCGGAATCTGGAGCAAGATGGCACACTAGACTAGAGAGTGACTGCACGTGTACAGTGGTGGACAGTAGTAGAAGTAAATTTACTGTACTTAAGTACAGTTTTTAAGTATCTGTATCTGTACTTGAGTATTATTTTGGGGGGATACTTTTACTTTCACGCCACTACATTTGAAGGACAAATATTGTACTTTTTACTCATTGTATTGCCGTACCTGTACTACGTCATGCCATACAATCCATACAATGGAGGAAGAAACTGGAGAAACACATGGAGAAACTCCCACCGAGCACCCGTGGCCTTATCTCAAACCCATGTTTGAGATTTTTGTCACAAAAAGGGATTTGTTTCAGTTTAAATCTTTGCTGTGCTTACTGTGAACAAATTATATCACGGCCTACAAAACTCATCTTCCATCTGAAAAGGCACGGTAGCTACTGACGTTAGCTGGCTTAATGTTTGTTAAATTGCAGATGAACATTTGAAACGTAATTGTATGAGCTTGTAACATCATAGTTGCCATTTTTAAATGGTTTAAAAATATGGCAACTGTAGCAGTGCAGTTGAATGATTAAGTTGACTTTGTGTTCATGTTTTTTATACAATTCATATCAAGTCCAAGGTAGGAATTAGGTGTGTGTGTGTGTGTGTGTGTGTGTGTGTGTGTCTGAGAGAGAGAGAGGGTGTGCATGCGTTAGTGAGGTGCGGCTGTCTTTGACGTGGGTTACCCGGCTTATTTTTGGCTGTGATGCATGATATAAATATGTGTTCAAATGTACAATATGTAGAAATGTCATTTGTTGATGAATGCAGATGAGTGTGTGTTCTGAGGCTTCTTGCCTTTATTTGTTCATTTTTTAGCTGTTTGAACATGTCTGTAACAGAATTGCATCAGTGTGTTGTATAATGACAATAAAGCTACTTTCCTTTTCTGTATTTCCTGAGATATTTTTTTTTATACTTTTACTTAAGTAATTTTTTAAGCAAATAGTACTTTACTTAAGTAATATTTTGACTAAGCTACTTTTACTTGTGTTAGAGTAATATTTGACAAGGAGTATCTGTACTTTTACTCAAGTAGTGAAGTTGTGTACTCTGTCCACCTCTGCATGTTTGTGTGACTCTAAATGCAGCGCTTGTGAGAGCAAAGCTGTGTGTTGCCACTTATTAGACACAAGCCTCATTAGAAACAAACCTCCCTGAAATGACTTTTTGCAGGTTGGGATGTCTGCTTTATCAATGCCTTTCTTTAATTTGATGTTATTGAGTTAAAATCTAGATACAACATGAAGTTACTTGAAAATGTTAAGCTTGCCATATTTTATTAGCATTGTGTTGGGGAGATGGGGAAAATTCCCCCTTGTCCAAAGTGGGGAATGACCGAAAAAGTTTGAGAACCACTGGTGTAGCTGGGCTCAGCAGAGGCAGAGCATGGCAAAAAGAGACCAAAGAGAATTAGAGAGGAAGAGAAAAAGAGAGAATGGCCGAAAAAAAAAATTAGAGCTGCCAGGGAAGAGTAAATCTGGGGCTGCATGTGTATAGCTGTCCATATTTACGACATGGTATAACACTCTGAAACTGGGGGCACTAAAACGCGAAAATACCCATCTTGAGTCATTGCTCATGAAAAGCATTTGCGTGTCTGAATGCATGTACAGGAAACCAGGGAAGATTCTGAGGGTGAGTTGTCCCACATGTCCACCATCTGTTGAGGATCCCTACGAGGCGCATTTAGACAGCGCCTGGCAGTTCCAAAGACACGCATGGCAGTGGGCCTCTGCTGAGTGGTCATCAACTCCCGTGGAGGCACTCCGAATGTGCTCACGCTCTATTGCTTGTTTAATTTCTCATTTGTTGTAAATCCATCATCCCCTCTCCCTGTAGTGGTGTGCTGGCTGGTTTTAAACAAGGGCCTATGGGGCCAAGAGGAGGATAGAAACTCTGAATGACGCAGTCCATATGGAGCTCTGTGGATGTATGGATGCATTCAATGTCAATGAGGACAAATTAAGACTTAAAATGTGGTCAATGCCACCAACTTTAGTCTTTGGTAGTTTTGTCCATGATTCCAACTAGTATGTGACAGGGCAAGAAACTCAAGAAAGGTTTTTAAGACCTTACCCACAGGTTAGCCATCTTATTTGATGACAAACTTTGAAATTATTACCCAGACTATCTGTTGAAAACATGCATCACATTTTACAGATTGACGCCTGGTTCAACTTTGACCTGTACTCTGAGTAAAGTAGTTGTGCGTATACACAGTTTTTCCTGATATTTTCTGTGTGCACGCCTAAATAAAATGGTTTAGATATTATGACTAAACTGTTGGCTTGTTAACAACCTCATTGTCTCACTGCTCATGCTTCTTGTCCCGTTGGATTGCTTTAGGGATATCATATGTTCTTAGATCTCAGCTATTTCTTTGGAATGTACAATCTAATCATAGCCAACAGCAACAGTGGCCAAAACTCTGAAAACAAGACCAAAGTTGTAATAAACCAGAACTTTCCTTTAAACACTGTAGATTAAAAAACTGCAGCCAATTAAAAAAAACTATTATCTTTACTTTCATTTTCTCTCAGCCAATATTGACATACATAATTTGCATATAAGTAATCAGGTCACTGTCTTATTAGGATTATGTGCCAAACTGTCATGCTGTTGCAAACGGAGCTGTGGCTGTGTTGTATTTAATAGGGATCTAGACCTCTTTCATATTTTTTCTTCAGTACCCTTGCCCACAAGGAAATCAATGGCGTAGCAAATCAGAGCTCACAGCATTAACACATTAAAGTCACAGTCAAAAAATTAAAGGTTTCAAAACAGATGGTCTCATTTTATGCAAATGTTATTATGCAAAACTAAGCCTGGAGGCTTGGCTATTTTTTCAGCCTTTTAATTGGCAGAGAAGAGAGAGAGGTGCCAGACGTTGCAGGTGGCAAGGTAGCCCCACTTTCTTTTGTCACATCCTGAGAGAGAATTTTCAGAGAATTTTATTTAGTGTTATTTCCACCAGGGCCTCGCTACAACCATCTGTACGCCAAGAGGGGAGTCCATTGAGCTCTGTGTGATGCTGCAGCTTCTCAAAGCCTGGTGAACTGATAATGTAGCACGCTTTTGCTCACAGCGGGGGCTGGCTCACCAAGGCAACAACGGCTGAGAATAAACCTTTGGTTAAGAAGGTGAGCATTATCCACTCTGCTCCTTTCCTTCCCCTTTCATGCCCCTGTACACTCTCGACTGATGATTAGCACCATGTAGTCTGGAGTATGTCAGGATAATTAGGAAATATGATCTGAATAGACCTACGCCTGTTCAAGTTTCCTCCTTTCGGACAGAGTAATAAACATTTAGCTTCTGACACGAAACATTTCAATTCAATTTAATTTAAATTGTATTTTCCTTTGAAGAAAACATGCCTCACAGACATGGTTTACGATAAACACACACACACACACACACACACACACACACGCACACAGTAAAAACACAATAAAAAAGCACTTTTAAACACGTAATAAATTGCCACATCACATACCAGCGTAAACTGACATCAGCTGATAAAACCAAAGTTGCTTACTGGTACTGGAATACAGAGCTCTTGAACAGGCATCCACACAATATATCATGTCATGTGCAAATTAAGTAATTTAATTAAAGAGAGACTCAAGTTGTGTGTTCTCTTCTTTTTGTTTTGAAGCATGCAGCACACACAGAGCGTCAGCTCAGACTCAGAGAAAAAAAGCTATTGAACCCAACAGACGAGACAGGCAAAACCAAGCAAGCAATTCGTGCAAAATTACCTCAGTCAGTGATGATGAAAGCCAGTTTTTTGGACGCTGATCAGATAAACACATTGAGAGGAACATATAGGACTTTGAAATCTTTAAATATAGAACTCCTCCTTCCTAAAATATTAAGGAGAGCTTTTGATGTCGGCTCCTCTTCCCGAGATCAATCTTTTTGAAAATGTGCTCTTCATCAGTGAAGTCTCAGATATTGTGCTTGGCTTTTCTTTTTTTGTTTTCGTTCTCTAGAAAGTCTGCTGTTTGGGCATCAGTCATCTGCTCACCAGGGAACTGGAATTACAGGAAATAGTGCGATTAAGTGTTGGCACGCACTGTACACATAAAGAACATATGTGTAACTGCTGTATCTGTGGCAGTAACGTCTTAAATGTGATAGTACAACATTTGGATTTTGGCAGCATAAACATGCTTTTGGCTCGTGTAGATGTGCTTTTTATTAGGTTTGGTTTTCCAACAATCGACTCTGACTGTCCAAACAAAATTATTATGATTTTGCACTTTTACAAAAATGCTTTCCACTACCATCCAAAGCAGACTTCTTAGAAGAAGTTACATGCTATCCATGTGCACTATTATGCATTCAATATGATCGAGAGTGTAACAAAGATATGAGTGGCTCACGTGTTTCTGCTTCTCAGTGCTTGTAAAGGGTAACAAAGCGTAGCCTACATGAGGAAACACTAGATGCCATGATCTTACTGTAGCTTGACCTCTGGGGCAGCACAAACAGCTCACCAACACCTCTGACTCTATAAATATGTAAAATCCCTGGCATGTACCAGGGGCCCCCCGTTGAGCTGGGGCCTCTGAATCATTCAGCCACCTCCTCCCTCCTCTTCCAGTGGTGCCCCTGCTTGGCCTCTTTGGGGAATAGTCAGAGTAAACAATGTAAATAAGTCATGATGACCAGAACTTGTTGGCACATGCTCACACAACCTGCAACATTCAGTGCAGCTCCCAGTTCTCAGTGGTAATCAGGTGAACAGTTATGGTGATGAATGCAGTGATTCGATTAAATGATTTCTTGAGTACTTCTCAGGTTTTTATCATGGTCGATTTGATGACCTTGCTCAGTTTGTTTAACAAGAGAAATGACTAAACCCTGAGTTCTAAATGAGGACATTCTGCCGTTTATTACAAAGCTTAAAATTTTAAATCCTCCTCAGCGAGAAATATTTAATCATTTATCACTGCAAGCTACATATCAAGGTTATCTTCAGAATATTAGCAAACTAGTTAAAGACGATATGGAGCAAGCAAGCTATTTCCAAACACATGCTGGAGATGTGCAAATACAAACCGAGTCCCTGTCAAACATGGCTGTGAATAACTCTGAATGGGATTTCCTCTGGTGGATGTGTGTATCCATGATGTTTCATTTCCAGTCATAGTCGACATATTTCCACTGGGTTTGTTTAGACAATGAGATTGGATGCTTGACAATTAAAAAGCTTCCACTCAAGTGCTGCCAGATTGAGTTTTTCTAAATAACTTAATTAAAAGGTATCTGATGAAATATATATTTTGCTTAATGGCTTAAACCTATTAGAACAAACAGGAAGAGCTTGTAAGATTTGTTTGTGTGTGCCAGAACTATTACCTGAACATTGATAGATTGAATAGATTATTTGTATGTGTTTTTTACTTTCAATGCCAACATTTAAAAATATACCACTGTCTGTATTGTATCGGTTTAAGGTTAGGGAAATATTGTGCCACTGAACGTTGACATTGGACTTAAATAATGAGGTGCGTAATTGTCCAATAAGGCCGTAATTCTCAGGGACCCTGGGCTGTATGGACCTCAAAGAAATACTTGCATTGACGTATTATTCCCATGGACAATGTGAACTTGAATCTATTCAGAGTAGATGTTCAGTAAAATACATTAGTGCACGCATTGCTCCTCAGGACTGAAATGCTTTTTTTCCCTCTACAAGTGTGAATGAATAAATCAAGCTAAAACAACCTGAAACCAATTATGGTCAAGAGTGTCATTATTGTTCAGCCTTGCGCTCCTCTTTTAAATGTATTTCTGTAAAGCCTAATCTAACAATCACCACTACTTCTCTTGGTCAGTTTGTAAGGTTTAATATCATATCTACAAAGGTGTATATAATTAAACTCGATGACTGATTTAAAGCCAACATTTGGCCGGACCATTTGTCTCTCCTATTTTCATGAAAATCGCCTTGCAAATCTAATTGCATCTGTTCCTCAAAATGAAATAATTGTATCAAGGCAAGCATCAGCGCTTGGCTAAAGAGCCATTCTGTGCCATTCTGGCGTTTAATTGTTGATGGACTCCATGTATTCAAGGCATTCACAGTGAAGGCAGAGATGCATTTGCCAATAATCCCTTATTATGAGGCAGGAAGGGGAAAAAAAATACTTGAATAGTAGTAGCAGGAGGGTTTTTTTCTGGTTGAGTAGAATGGCTACTCACTGAAATAGAAAGGAAACACAAAGTGGACATGTGAGGGAGATGATTAATAGTGAACTCCATTATTGAAAGGCCTCACTCATAAGATGTTCTCATCTCCCTGGGGAGCCAGCACAGGACTTCAGGCTAGGTTCACACTGTTGTTGTTTTTTTTTTGTTTTTTTCATTCCCAGAAATTTCCTCATAACACCATGGCTGAGAAAACAACACCCCTGGGGGCTCCGATGCAAGAGAACGGATGCTTTAAAACACCTATGAGGCCTCCAATTAATCCTGAAAGCGTGTTACTGATTCGGTTTTTGCTCTCTCAATAAAAACACGTCCAACCTAAGAGTGGGGCACTGAGAATGAGGATGGGAGCTGAATTTATGGCCACGTTATGGCCCTGGATATATAGGTTTATAAGGTCAGGCACAATAACATACATGTCTTTGAGTGTGTTTTCACATGATACCAGTAATCAAAATCTCACCATTCAATCAAGTCCATGTACCACGTTAACTGGGGAAGATATGCATTTTTTTAAAATTGTTAAATCTGAATTCAAAATTTAAATGGCCCTTTTTGAGAAGGGCCGTTGGCACTCTTATGAATAGGTTATTGGTTAAGTAGACTGAGTGCTCAAAGAACATTTTGAAAGCTTTTTGGAGCCAATAATGGACTGGGATGGATGTGTTGTAGACCTGAACATAGCTCATTAAACGCTGGGGTGAAAAGCTCTCGACAGGCTCTCGACTGCATGGCTGAGCAGTTTCAATCACTTCTGGTGAACCACTGGCTAGAAGCTCTGGTTAAAGGGGCTACTCCAGTCAAAGGTGCTTTGTTATGTTAGTATATAGAATAACAAGTTAGAGTCTGCTGCAAGGTCGAGGGGAACAGCAGTGGACCTCTCAAGTGACAAATCATTCTCTTTTTAACAAAGAAAGGACTCTTTCTCTTAATCTATTCTTAGCTCAATGGCAGTGGACTGATTTATTAAAATATACATTTTACAGTCTTGAGTCTTGATCATAAACCAAGCCTATATTTAGATGTCTTAAATGCCTCCGTAAGGGGAAACAAGCTGCCCCCACAGGGGTGATTACTCGCGTCTTAAATGCCAATGTAACAAGTGTTTTTGGCATTTAGCATCGGCCATAAAAACATTTATCCACAATTCATGTCGGCTTCAGCTCTCGATAGGTTCTGTTTGGCATAATACGTGTCCGCAAATGCACCAAGAGAAAAGACAGCTGTTTTTTATTTCAGCAACCTTTATGCCTCCCAGTTGGTCTTATTAACCACATACTTACTGGTTCCCACATGACTTGTTATCAGGGTTTACATTAAAAATGAATTTGCAGGTTCTACCGGTTGATAATTCGTCATTAGGCTGTTGTAAGCCCTGCTTTATCACCTGTTTAATTCTTTATGCAGATTGCAGGGTCAGTGACCTTACAGGATGTGTCTAGCTGTGGTGAGCAAAAATGACGGACTTAGTAATTATGCTGTAAAGGGGCCAAGGTCAATTAGACAGGAAATTCTCTGAGTGCAATTAAATTAATGTTAATATATATCTGTTACTACCTCAATTAGGTGGCTCAGCTGTCAGATTATTCTGTTAGGAAGGTTCCGGAGTGGCTAAAGGAGGGCTGTTTCCACCTTTATAAAGTTAATGAACGCCTCTCAGCACCACTCACTTAGCATTTCCTCTTGATTGCTTTAAAGAAAAGTGTTCCTTTTACATCTGAACATGCGGCATTGTCTTTTTGTGCTGCCTGTCTCCCTTTTTAAAAAGACGGTAATAGACATTCAAATTCATCACAAATTTGACCCAGATCGACTGCCAATAAGTGACACATTCTAATGGGCAGCAGGAAATGGGCAGAAATAAAGAAGACCATCAGTCAGCCACAGACAGATAAGTAAGGAGCAAGTAATGGGAGGAAGCCAGCAGCGGCTGGCGTTGGTGGTGATATCTCTATGGAGCAGACGTGATGCTTGAGAGGATTTGGGAGACAGTGCTGGCTGGCAGGAAGCATCCACACTGGAGGATAGATGCTGTAGCTGTCTCAGCGGCTAACAAATGTCTACTGTAAGCAGTTTTTAAATGTTTGTAAATGAGACGTCTTCAGTCTTTTAAGGAATGTCATTCTATTTTGTGTGAGAAAAATCTGTTCTTCCACCTAGCAATCGCTGCCTAAGGTGTTTTTGAATCAAGACTGATATCTCACCTAAATCCAATTTAAGTATATCCTCGAACAATGCAGAAATTTCTTAAAGGCAAAAAGAAGATCACCTGCCTTCTTTCAGCACTGACTGCAACTGCCCTTTACCTGACAATGTGTCCCACATAAAGTCAGTCCAAACCCCAGACAGAGGGAGAAGAGCTGTCACCATATCCCTTATCATCCGCCACAGCATTGTGGATGTCAGGACTCCTGCTCTTTTCATTTCTTCCACCCCTTTTTTCTTCTCCTCCCTCCCACCTTTGCCGTTTTCCCCTGGTATTCAAGCGGTTTAAGCAACGCATATAATCTTCAACCACCCAGCCAGCCCTAAGCCTCAAAGAGTCACCCAGATATGGGCAGATGGAGGTGAGCTATCAGCTAACCTGTAACCGTGGGCCTAAGGCGATAATCATTTCAAAACTGCGGGGGGAAATGGTTTTAATAGCCCTGTAAAGGTAACGTTTGTCTGCCTTATCACACCTGGCAGATGCATCGCAGAGAGGGAAGGGGAAAAGGAAAACAGGGGTGTGTGTGGGGGGTGGAGGAAGAAAGAATCAGCTGATAACAGTCCCTCCCCAGGGAAGGATGAGTCTGGAATTAAAAAAGTGCTTCCTTCAGGAGAAAGTTTAGGGGATTAAGGTTAGTCGCTTTTCCCCTCTGTTCCACCTGCACCTCATCCTCATCTTACCTCATCCTTCTGCACCATCCAGCTGTTAACCTCTGGAATGAGCTTTTATGAGGCATGCAATATATTTGACAGACACCTTGTATTTTTACCCCCAGGGTTCAACTCCTTTCTTTTCTTTTCCATCGTGACCAGACACCATTTTGTCTCATTACATCCTGTCCTCTCTGTGTTTTACTGACCAGTGGCATGGTAACTGTATGCGACACTACACCTGTCTTCATTCAACGCTCCTTTCATGTTGGAAAACTTTCCGTGATGGCTGGCCTTAATTGAAACACCAAACCTGTGGTTTCAAAGGCCCCTCTCTGTCGGTTTATACTTGACCTGTTGGGAGAGTCATGGGTGATTCGGAAAGTTTCAATTGATGTTTTATGGGGAGCATGGCCCTCTGTGCAGTGTTACAGCACAACTGTAATATTCCACCATGCACGGACCTGGTCTCAATCTCTGACTTCAGCTCTTGGCATTTGAAGGTATTTCTCTTGGGGCTGTTTCAGTCTATTACATCAGTCTTGTTTGCACTGGTTTGTATTTATGTGTGACCCCAAATTGTTCACTTCTGCTTCAATGTAAAACTTTTATGGAGTGGTTATGGAAAAGTTTATTGTTTTGTTTATTGTTCCCAAGCCAAGAGTGGACCAGTTTTGGAAGGGAAGACGGGACTCAGTTTTACAAGTTTTTGATTGGATGCTTTTTGTGTCAATGCTACTTTATCTCATTATCAAATATATTTTATGTAATACACTGTCATTTTTCATTTAGTGCCGTGTTACAGTCCAGATTCATTAGGGGCTAATACACAGGCTAGTAGTTTTAAAACATATTAATATTGGAGAGGTAATATTAAACTGAACAAGGTATTTGTTTTTGTTTTGTATCACACCCTCAACTTCCTATGAAGGATACACTGGTGTAAAAAAAAGGTGAAAGGCCCTATCTAGAGCCAGTATTTAGTTTGTCTGGTCGGGGCTACTGTAGAAACATGGCCATGTTCAACATGGTGGACTCAATGCAAGAGGACCTGTAGATATACAAGTCTCATTCTAAGATAACAAAAACATTTTACGGTATTTATGAATGAAAACAGTTATGAATATTATATTCCATCTCTGCCATATTCTCAAAATAGAGCCACCTAAATCAACAATATAACCACTGCACCTATTAGGATAATTTCAGATATATGGCTTTCACTTGTAATGCAGCATGTTTATATTGTTTTATAGTTACTTTTAGTATCTCAGTACTTGTGGTTGCAAGTGTAATCAGAATCAAGAGGACTTTGCACAACATGTTGGATATCTTTGGATGAGTTTAGAAAAATATTGAAATCATGTTTGGTTAATTCAGCCACTTCATTATATTGCTTCATGTGCTTCATGTTTTTTAATGCTTTGATGATAATGTTAATTATCACTGATCATTTATACATAGAAAATATGTGCTAAAATAAAGTTGACGCAAGCTGTTGTTCAGCAGTGTTATCAGTTGTGTTATTGATTTTGCTCTATAGTACATGCTGCTGCATGTAGAAATCTCCATCATGTAGGAAGGGGATCATGTGATTGGCTGATATCCCATATTTAATAAAAGCAATGCTCTTACCTCAGATGAGAAAACTCATATGCTGGTCTAACCTTAAACCACAAACTTTCCTTTCTATCACCTTGGGTCAAATTGGGCGTATGTGCTTCATCCGTTTGATGACTGATTGTCGGTCGCCATGTACCGCTGACAGTGATTTCTCTTTAATGGCTGATTGAGCATGTCACCAGTCACACTATAACCTGCGGTTTGATATGCTGCAGGCCGAGCTGTTTGACAGCCATGACAGCTACTGTCACCCTTAGTCAAAGAAATAACGTCCCAGCAATCAGATGGAGATGAAAGAGGAGCAGCTTTCTGTGTACCTTCATGTGCAGAGAAAAAAAAAAATACAAACTGTACAACATCTGCTGAAGATGGAACTTTAAGAAAGTGGGGCAGAGTGTGTAGGTGATCTATAACCACACTCACACCCAGACGTGAAGTAGAGGTCGTTCCGCCGAGCGCCTCTCCCTGTACCGAATCCCCTTTTGAAGTGTTTAGCTGTGTTTAACACCCCCATTATGCTGCAGGGTAGAGATAACTTTCGACACACCGATCTCTCTCTTTCTCTTTCTTCTTCTTCTCCGTCTCTGTTTTCTTCTCTCAGAGGCATTGAGACTGTCGCACCTTTAATACAGTAATTAATTCCCTGACACCTTTTTCATCTCACTTGTGTAAATTATTCTTCTGCGTGCCTTAAGGTATTGCTAACACTCTTTATTTAGTAAAGAGGCGAGGTGAAAATTAAAGCTCTTTCATGAAGACAAAGCTAGTTTGCATAAGAAGAGTGAGTGATGTGTGACGGCTTATGTTAGGTACTAACATTTGGTATTTAAATATCTTCTAACTGAACTTTTTGCCATACGTACGCTGTTTAAAACTTGTTGCATGAGCAGTCTTAGAAACTTAACAGAGATGATATTGAGACATTCAGTAAATCATTTCTAGACCCCTTTCTAGAGGGGTGATCTCTGCAGACAGCAGATGAAAAAGCAGGAATTAACTCTTTTGACTTAAAAGAAAACAATCTACTTCCTGAGGTGGAATTATGGTGATTCACAAATAAGAAACATGGTCATGGATCATCTCTCGGCTACACTTGGTTAAATTATGGAAAACATTTGTGTTTGGCATTCACATTTGAGGAAGCAGGGCATGTGCTAGGCCCTAAATATTAAAATGAAACAAATCCTGCATGTTTGAGATGCCCTCGTTGCTGTTTTGTTATGCCGAAGGAAAGAATGGGTCAGTGTTCCGCATCGTGCCGCCCTGACGCTAATACCCAAAGGGTTGACAGCGATGCCTGGAAATTCAGTAAATCTTCTGTAAAGTCCAAGAGGGCTGTCAGTTTGAAACCAAAAGAAATCGTTCCAGTGGGTGTTCTTGCTTCTTGATCTGTCTGTGTGCATGCCAGCACAGTTTCAGAAACAGATTTTTTCAATGCAAGTTTGTTTATATGAACAAAGTAAAATCTCTAAACAGACTTCCAAATGGACCTCATAGAGCGCCATATCCCTAAATGAACCCTGAATGTGCTCGGTAGGCAGACATGATTATTTAATCATAAGTTCAATTATTTTTCTCTTTGCTGTAACCATGGACACTCAGAAAATGACCGAAACTGAATGAGAACTGAATGCACTCCAGGCAGATTTTAACAGACACAAACAACCCAGAAAGCCTGTATTTGCCTTGAATGTACCTTGGAGACACATCACTGTAGAGGATATCGATTCTTTCAAAAGAATCCAAGGAAGCAAAACATTCCTCTTATAGCTCCAATGTCTCAGCTGATAAATAAAAGCTTGAAATTGCAGAATAAATGTCGATGCATATTGCATTTAGTTGAAGGTTAGATTCTGTCTTCTTCCCACTCAGGCACACTGGGTCTCATCTGAAAGCAGCAGCCGGGTTTTACTGCCCAACATCGAGCAGAAGACTGCTTTCAGGCCTTGCTAAATCTCACTTGCCTTGATAAGCCCTACTGCTCACTGTTTTCCCTTAATTCTCACCGTTTGGCTACCCTTCACCAGCATCCAAATCCATCTTCCTAATCCTGCCTCACTCCCCCCACCGCTATCCCCCTCTGTTTCTATCTCTTCCCTCTTTCTCAGTGCGGCTGTCTTGTTTCTCTTAGACAGATCAACAGCGGTGGAAGCTTAGCTGCAGCAGCTAGCCTTAAGCCCTCCGCATGACTCCCAGTCTGGACGGAGAGGGGCTCGGCATCACCGGTGGAGGGGTTTCATTGGCTCTGGTGTCTCCCACTTTTAGTCTCAACCCCTGTCTGTCTCACATGATTATAAGTGTGATGGACTTAGCTGCAGTGCTTGCTGTAATTTAGCTTTTCTGAGGAAATAGCTGAAGCTGAGCACCAATCCAGATTTTCCCTAATTTTGTTATGCAAGAATATTCACACATGAGTAACTGCTGGCTATCAAATGTCAACATCTGTCTGCTTGTACCCGTAAAAACTTATGTTTTAGGTTGTTTCCTGTAGCTGGCTTGGATTACCTTCTCACTCATTCCTAATTACTCCGAGTTCTCTTGGGTAAAGAGCAGGGTGTATATCACACATCTTGATACAGTTACTGGCTGCCACCTGAGTGTTGTCACCTGCACAATCAAACTTAAGTGAAAGGAGGAAATGCTTCAAGTCTCAATATACTGCCTCCAACATATCTGGTTTTACGTTGAAAATGCTCCTTCTATCTGTCGCCCCAGCTGGGTCTCCATCACCGAAGTAGATACAGTCAACCGGCCAGTGCCCAAAGGCGCAAGTGAAACCAATTACCCTGGTTACTTCCTGCTGCCTTCCATAATTTCCCGAATGTGATGTCACTGCATCCTTAATGGAGTTTTTGGGAGAGGAACTACTCATTCAGACACTGTAATTGCAAACCGACGAGGGTGTGTTGCATGAAATTAAATGGCAGACAGTTGCAAATAAATGAAGTATTGCAAAAATGTATGCAGCCAGAAAATCTTCAAATTCTCTCCAGATATATTAGCACATTTTTATATTAACCATGTTAGCAGCATGGATGGCAAAGTTGGTCTGTTGGTTGGCCAGTCCTCTACTTTGGTCCGGACTGAAATATCTCAACCACTATTGGATGGATTACAATTCAATTCAAAACGACATTTATGATCCCCACATGATGATTCACTGTAACTAGTAGTGAACCCACAGTGTTTTTTACATGTGAAATATCTCAACATTTACTTTACTGGATTGAAACTAAACATAATACAGACATTCATGATTCCCAGAGCATATATTCTACAGAATTCAGTGACCCCCTCACTTGGTTTTGGTTTACAACCAAAACTGCTGCAAAATGAACAAAACTCAAATCAGCTTTCATGTTGATATAGCATAGCGTTACAGTACAAGCATGTACAACAGCATGTAAGGATGAATGCATTTAGATGGCCGCATAAAAATATTCTATTTTTTTCTAGGAGTGAGTGAGTTCTGGAGAGACTTTGCCTGGATACATTTTTGCAACATAGCCTCAGATTGACAGTGGATAGGAACGATGTTTTGTTGTGTATTATCCTGTCTGCCACGTTGCCCTCCTCTCCCCCTTCATTCCCTCCGCTCTTATACTCGATGTTGTGGTCATGACAGTTGTCAGGGGTCTGAGGTGTCTGAAGGGAAGACAATTACTTCCCATCCTTTCCATCACTGAATGCCAAGCACTGACAATCTTGGAATGAAATGAAAGCAGAGAGGTGCAGCCGCCCACCAGCTTCCAGACAAATGTCTATGTAAATGTTTGTGCATACAGTACTGTATGTACACTTGCTTGTCTGTGTCTGTGTCTGCTTAGAGTCTGTCCATCGCTTGCTTTCTGATACATTCTGCTGAGTGTAACGGAGAGCCAGGTGGAGTGGCGGCCCACGCTTCTCGCTCTATGTTTAACCTGTGAGATTCAGCACCCCCTGAGGTGGTGTGACACGTCTCTCTCCCAATGGGTGCCTGCTTGAGTATAATTAAACTTTGGTAGAAACTAAACTTGTGTCAGTAACTGCCACCATCAGCGGTATGACTGAAGTCAGCTTTCTTGTTTGCTCGTTATTCCCTTGATAGTGAGGTGTGCCATTTTTTCACACTTATGTTCCTTTTTTTAAATGACTTATTTCAAGAGTAGTCTTTTTTTTCTTTTCTACAGCACAATTGTCTTCAGCAGACAATTCATTTCTAACTTAGGCCAATATATCTTGCAAAATGCATGAGTGCACTGACATTACAAAGATTTGTGTTACATCGAGTCCCCATTGTTTGTGATTGAGTTTTCAAATCAAAATAGGTTTTAAATTGGTGTGCCCTCGTGGCCTCTTTGTTTGAGACGCTGATGGTTTGCAGTATCAGCAGTTTGAGGTCTATGGACACCCGTGGTGCATCTCCATCTCCACGGACGTTTAGATATTTTTCACAAAACTGTTTGGGCTTGTCACAGCAGGAAAAGCACAGGTGTAATTTAAAATAACTGCATTTAAGTGAGCTAGTTCCAAGGTCCTGGTGTTGTGCATGCTGGCAGACTGTCATGGCACTTTTCACTTGATGGAATTGAGCCCTCGTTTTACTGAATTTGTTCTTTTCCTGCAAAGGCAAGTCAACATGTCTGCCATGAAAAAGGTCTAACAAGAGAGCTGGATACACAGCAGCCAGTCCACCACTGTGGGCAGCCACACTATGCCCACAGTCAATGGTGGACAGTAACTAATAAGGGGAACTATATCTTTTTGGTTTCATCAAACAAAAAGTCTTTGGTTTCAAACTCTGAGTTGTAAGTAGTTTCCTCAAAGAGATATTTCCACCACATAACTCCTCAGATGGTTTCATTTTAGAAACTGTTTGTGGCCCAAAGAGTTAAAATATGAAATATGTTATGAAAAAGCAAACATATGTAATATATACTGTATTATCTCATAGACTTGTTTCAAACTAGCTTCACCTCAACCAGCTACAACATTGAAATGCTGCTTACACACTGGTGACAATCTAATAATGTTATAAATAAAAATATATCAGCCACATACTTCTGGATACTTTTCCACCTTTACTTATTATATTACTATTTTGAATGCACTTTAACATTGTGCAATTGGAATTCTCTGGAACTGGTATTGGTATTTTACTTGAGTAAAGAATTTGAATGCTTTTTCACCACTGACTGTGGTATTACAACAAAAGAATCCTCTGTGGTCCAAAAAGCATTTTTCCTACAGAGCGCCATTATGACAGACACATGTTTTAAATTGTTAACAGGACACCTCCAACTGCAAGCAAGGCCAGTTTTTATGCTGTAAATACTTATGTTTGAAAAATGCAGAGAGCCTAGAAAAGTTTGTTTGTATTTTCCCGTATTTCATTTTTCTTGACTCTCGTGCAGTGATCTGCCTCATTCTTTGTCTGACGATACATATTTTTGGGAAATGTTTGAAGGAAGCTGATATCTGTCGGAGCATAACTTACGTGCGCTGTCAGATTTCTTTCACTCACTTTCTCAAGGTTTTAAGACAGAATCATATTTTTGGCCCGATAAGCTAAAAGTCTTTGGCTGTGTACTTTTGTGCCTGTAAATATCTCCAGCCCTTATAAATAACAGCACACAGAGCACATTGTTTGTAACTTTCTGTATGCTAATGGTAAAGTTGCTTATCTATTGACTCTTAGACACAGGAAAAAAAAATCTGTTTTAGAGAGGCATGACACTCACAACAGCCTTGGAGGCCTGCATGGAGACACTTCCTTCCTTCCTATTTCCTTCTACCTCAATGGGGTGTCTTATGTCTTACTCAGTTATCTATTTGGAATAATGCCAAAGATGTCATCTATTCCACTCATGAGACACAACTCAAACCAGACTCTACTGTGCCTGCTACACTATGTAGCATCACATTCCCTCAATGCCTGGACAGAAGGCTGGATCCTGTAAGAACACCTCTGTGCATCTGTGTCCCTGTCTGTGGATGGAAGGATGTTCTATGTTGGGAGATTTCAAGTGCTTCCAACAACTCACATACCATCATTATAAAAACACACCAGACTGATCTGGTGGAGGCTCACATGTTATGACAACTCTAATCTTCTGAATCAACATTCCGATGTCTATTAATTTCAATACGTTTCCAGCTTAAACACGGAGCGCACGATTCATCACTGAAGAATTGGATTCTGTAGTCCAAACACTGGGAGTGAAATGCAACGCTGTGTGGCCGTGCAGCTGAGAAAACAGGAGAGAAATGGCAAGAGCATTTTCAGCTGTTGAAATTAAAGGCTGCAATCCACGCAAACCATGACATGCTGGCTTCATGGAATATTGCTATACTTAAAAGTAAATTATCACACCTGAGGTGGTGTAATGTCTTAATCTCACTGGGCTATAAAACTTGTACTGGCCTCATTTATCTTGGCTTTCAAGGCATTTGCCTGTTATGTTGAAACTCATTTTAAATATGACTCTGCTTTAACATACTGAACCCCCCCCGGCAAAAGGGAAAAGTCTGGCGATTAAAACAGTCCTTTTCCACAAGACAAACCATCTGAGCCACATTCCACAACAAGCGGTCAACCTCAGCACTCCTGTGCTTTTCCATCTGATCTCCATTTCCTCTGGTCATTCCCAACGTTCCAGCCCGTGTCCTTGCTAAATAATTACAAGAGGCCCATCCTCACCTGTCAGTGTGGTCAGGCCCTTTTGCTGAGAGTATGACAGCCATCTTGTCCCCTCAGTCCTCTACTTCCATTAGCGTTACTGGTCACTGTGACTGCGGGCCCATTCCGGGGTCAGGCCCCTCCACTATGGGCTGTAATTGCAGCACGTTGAGTACTCGGGAGCCACCGCACCCACCTAATGAATTGTCACCGAGTTTAATATGAAATTACACGAGGGTGACTCGTAATAGATTAACAGGGTTGGCAGGGTTACTATCAAAAGATAACACCGTTGCAAATTGCTGATTACCTGCGTAAAAATTATTATAAGGAACATGTGAAGTGGATTACTCAGCCCGAGTGATACAATCTGATCACCCTCACCCGTCACTGGATTACTCAGTGCAAAGATGGAGACAAATGCTAATCCCCATCCTGCTTTAAAAGGTATTGGCCATTAGCTCGTACTTAAAGTGGCTACAGAGGACATTGGAACTTTTTATCATGGTGACGTTAGTTTGACTCTTATTGTAATAATCTTAGCCTTAAAGCTAACTCATAGATTTAATTTATGTAAGTATCTCATCAGGACCAACTAACTCACTAATGTGACAGCCCACAGCAATGATTATGATCGGCCTTCATTTAACTTATTTCAGTAATAACGCCTCCACACTTTCAATTAAAAGATAATTCTGGTTTGTTTTAATTTTTTGCAGCTTTGGTCCTTTTGTTATGATAACACTGTTTCATACAAAGACATAGACAATTATTAATCGTCCACCTGCTTTAAAAGCTATTGGCAATTAGGGGTTAGTTTGTTCTTGAAGTGGCTACAGAGGACACTGGAACGTTTTATCACGTTGATGTTGGTTTAATAATTATTCTCACAAATCACAGTTTTAATTTATGTATCTTATCAAAACTGATTCACTCACTGATGTCACAGCCCAAGGCCAGAAGGATGATCTGTCTTCATCGTAAGCTGTTAGTTCAGTCATACAGCCTTCCTCGCTTCAATTAAAGGATAACTCGGTTAACACAGGAGCTGATGGTTAAGTCAGCTTATCTAAACCTCTTTATGTGGAGGTGAAACTCAAAGTGAACGTATCTGAAATCCCAGAAATAATCCGCAGTGGATTCAATCATGTTAACACATTCAGATTTGCAGATCTGCTCCATCATGTTATAAAACCACAAACCTCCGGAGAACCAATTAGTGAACTTTTAGACAGCAGATTTATGTTCATATTAAAAAGAAACAATGCACATGCCATAGATACATGACTGCACATGTCTTTTGCACTTGCACAGTGTGTTAAAATCCTTTTATACAGATAGAGGTGAGAAAAATGAAGTGGCTCAATATTAATGAATCAATGTAGTTGACACAAATGGATGAGGAAAAAAACATTTAGTGACCACATTCATGTACTATAGTTAAAAAAACTGAGACATATTCACCAACGTCCAAATTGTAGAAGCTACAATTTTTTGACCAAAGTAAAATATGATTGGTGCAGACCCAGCAAACGTCACACTGTCATGAAAATGATCATTTGGGAGTCATATCTGTCAGAATAATCAGAGTATGATTTATTTACCATGTTCTCCAGCCATATTATCCATATTCTTGGAATACAATAGCCCATAAGTCCTATAGTATTCAACTTAGTCATTAAACTAATGTCTCTTTTTAATGAGACATTAGTTTAATGACACAAGCACATCGCAGACCAAGCAAACAAGACACAGGATATAATAAATCTTCCATATCATATCAATAATATAAACAACCAAACAGCATTGTGTGCATGTACACACACAGTCACACTGACACATTTAACCAGCAGGAAAGCAAGATACAGACAGACAGACAGACAGACAGGTGGAGGGTGTATCTGACTTGCATTCTTCTTCGTCACCTTCTCCTTTCCTTCCATGCAGATGAATGATCAATGTCATATAATGTCCCATTTCACTCTGCTGTGACTTTTTCTTTTGTCTGTTTGCTCATAACACTCGTCACTCCATCAGCGCTGACGGTGTTTCTCAGACAGTTTGTTGTGAGGCCGGAGTTGTGTTCATTCACGGGCTGTGGTCAAACACTCAGTCCTCTTCTCTGAACTCAAGAGAAAACACCATGAGGCCGAGGAACATATGAAGGAGACTTCATGAAAACTTGTTACGAGAATCCGACTGCACTTAAACTAGTCTTTAAAAAACTTTATTTATAACACAAGTGCAGTGACAAACGCATTCAATTAAGGTTTCCTGTCCAAAACTGAATTACATCTCCAGAAAGAATGTTTCCAATAAATACAAAGGGTAGATTTATCAAATGGAAGTAACAACAAAATAGATATTGTTGAAAATAAAAATAAAAACAAAGTAAAAATAAAGAACTGAGCATGGTGCTAGAATGAATAACATTCAGATGGTGTACAGAATTTGCTGGCATGGAAACTGATGACATTTGTTTTATATATTTGTAGGCAGATAACATTTATTTTTCTAAGTACATTCCACAATAGGATTCAGGGAAATAACCTTCATGTGTATGATATTTAGTTATGATGTGTCACACGCATAAAATAGGTGCTCTTCTGCTCCTCCAGTTACAGTGACCATGATCTCTTTTTTTCTGTAAAGCATTTAGAGAAGCCAAACAGCTCTTATCCTGGCTGCCACTTAAATACTTCCGGGTCATTTCAATCGGCTCGGAACATTTCTAAGCACAAAAGGATTTTTCAAATGCAGTCACCTGTCAGTCATTTCATAATTTTACTTCCTATCACAGGACGACAGCTTCACCTGTGTTGAGTGAGTGCAAACATTGACATGCAACAGCTAACATGGCACAACAGAGAGAAGGGAGTGTTTCACATTCTAGAAAAACTTGTTGGTAACTGGAAAAAGCAATGAAATAAAACATTTTATGTGACAAAGAAATTACTCAATCTTTTCTTTAAACGACAGTGAAGGACACTTGTCTTGATTCCAGACAGAGAAGAGCACAGAGGGGTACATGGCTATGAATAAGCAAACTGTACTGTTCGTCTTTGTTTTGTTCTCTGAATTTAGTCTGACTAAACTGGATTTACAAAAAAAATATGTTTTTTTTTTGACTGCTTGTGCGTCAGACATCTTTTTAGCAATCTGCTGAGTACAATGTTGGCAGAGACAGCAGAGCTGATGTCAAAATGTAGAAAAACGAGGGCCAAGTTTTAATAAAAGGAATTAGACTTTAAAGTTTCTCTGTCGCACAGATGACACGGGTCATTCAAAATGTGAAAAATGAATTACAATGGCTGCTTTGCCTCATAGAGACACGACCATAAATAATTCTAAGTACGAAGGCTTATGTATCGCCCCCTCACATCCGAATCAGCCGATGCATTTTTCATTGACCGGGGCCTCCATTAGACATGCTGATAGATGTTTCTGACACTTGAGGAGCACATTTCCATACATCCACACCGGGACGATTATTAACAGAGATAAGCAGAGCGAAATGACACACAATTATCCTCTTGTTTCTCTCCATTCTTTTCCCCTCTCACGTCCCAGTTTTTGATGGCAATCATCGAGCATTTCACACCTCGAAACCCAAGCAGACAAGCCCGCGCTGTCAGAAGCACTGACCTAAAATCAGAGATACATTTCGGATATGAATAATAGCAGGCTTAGTCATATTTCTGGAGACGTAACCTGTCATTATTTGTGCCCTTGACCAGTAAATATATGAACGGAGAAGCTTTTCTAATAATGACAGCACCTCAGCTTGTTTACTCCTAATTTATCAAACAGCAGAATCTAAAAGGCAGTTATCTATTGACTGCCTGAGAACAAAGAAATATTCTTTTGTGAGGACAAGAAAGGAAAAACAAGTAGTAGACAGAAAATTACAGATGTCATTGAGTTTTCGGTTATCTCTATCGTCCTCTGTGATTTTCATTCGGCAAACACAGGACGCGTAAACTCAGAGTTGCTGTGTTTTGTTGTTCTCAAAGGAGCCCATTCAGATTTCAGTCCAAAGCATAGTGCATTTCTGTAAACCAGCAGGGTGCCCTTACTTTTCGCTTTATTTGTTTCTCTAAAGATATAACATCCCTGTGCTTTTAAGAGCTAAGTCAAAGCAAGTTTTAATGTGTGTACACAGCGGGAAGAATAACAGCATGTCTTTGCAGATATTAATTCCCTAAATGACCCTGTATCATGGTCCTAGTGCATGAGTAATGGCACATGTTCAATAAGTGCATGTGGAATGGACTGAGAGTTCATCATCATTACCTTCCACACATAGCAACAATCATCACATCTTACACCTTGTTCTCTGTCCCGTGATGTTTACAAAAATGCATGAATGAACTCCACTTTAAAAGCCATTCCAAATAAATGGTTCTATTGATCTGTTGTTTTGCCACATAATTATCTGAGAGGTGTAGCTCTTTGAATAGTTTTAATGGACCATGGCCAAGCGTGTGGGCTTGTACTTACAGATGACAACATGATTGTGTAATTATTCCAGCACAATAAGTTGGAGACAAAGTGCAGCTCTCCCTGTTGCCAAGTGCAATGATCTCCACTGCAATCACTAAGTTTACTTGTAAATTTTCTGCTGATACATTTCCAATCGATTATCTTTTTCACCCGCAGCCTAATTTCTGTTATCTGCGATGTAACGTGTTTCCATTTACAGCTCCCATGTTAAGCTTTATCTCTGCTGCACTCAACCGGTTACATTCCACATCAGTTTTCCTGTATGTGCTCGGATTGACACGGTGCACACGCCAATCAAGCGGTCCCTACTGGCTCCCAATCTCCCAGCCTTCCTGCCCCGGGCTCTGGAGATGGAGAAAGGCTGTAGTGGGGTCACAATGCTCCGTGTTTTCATTCAGAGAAACCCCACTGCTGTTCTTTTCTCATTACCCATGAGTCCCGTGTCTGTGCAAACCCCCTTCACAACAGCACGCCTCAGCCTCAGTCAGAGGTCAGATATTATTGAGGTTGTTTTTATTTATTTCTCCTCCACACTCTTGTGTCACCGTCGCTGTGACACAGGACAATGTTTGGGCGTGTTATGATAAGTCCTTCAGCGTCTATGTGACTTCATACATTTCTGATTTGCTTGCCCATCTTATAAGAAACTTGAGTCTGTTCTCATGTCCCATGACTCCCTGAAAAGAAACTATTATTTGTTCAGAAAGCAAAAACTTGTGCAGGAGGAGGGATTTATACCAACAACCACATAGTGGGAATGAATAGCCTTTTGTCAGCCCCTCCAGTGCACCCAAACATCTGCAGGAAAGAAGAAAAACCTGCTGCCATATTCCTAATTAATAACACGGAGTACATTCCAAACATGGAGACACATACATTTGAGTATGAATCTAAATGTACATGTGAAAAAGGAGATTTTTACATGTGTTTTTAACATTGCATGTTCAATCAAGATTTATTTCAAAGTATAGAAGGCCCAGGGCAGATGTAAACAACAGTCATTGTGTTCATTGTCACCATGGATCACCGTCCTGTACTTGCTGATGCTGCAAAGAACTGAGGGCTCTAAAAGGTCTGCCTTTATAAAGAGATTGTATAAAGCGACTGTATATTGTTAATATCAGGTGGTACAGTACTGTAGAGGCTTATGAAGACAGGAACAAGTTCACTATTTTCTTGAATCAGTGGCAAACGGTGCCAAGCTCAGCGAGTGTTACATTATACATGTGCAATCGGCGTGACAATTGTTTTTTTAGAGGATTTCCAAACTCCATTTCGAAACACGCTGGATTCAAACATGATCAATCATATCACCTGTCATCTAGTTCTTTACAGCCTTCAGAAACGGCATTATGAAAACATTGAAGCTTCTCACAAGAGGGAACTGAAGTCCTTGAGCTGGTGGTGCAGCAAACAGTACCTTAAACATTATCAGGAGAGAATTTTATGTTACTTTGCTCTTAATCCATATAAAACAGTTATCAGTGCAAAAAACTGATGGGAAAAACAAACAAACAAAAAAACTAACTAAAGACCCAACACAACACACTGTGTCACTGGGTGAAGCTATGGAAAAAAGATAAGAACACAATTGCACCTTGCAACACAAAGTCTTGGCCAGGAGTTCACCAGAAAAATGGGCTTAAGAGAGAGAAGAAGAAAAACGATCAGTGAGCCCGACACAGGGGAGCCATAGCAACTTGTAAAATGGTCTCACACACACACGCACACACACACACACACACACACACACACACACACACATACAAACACAAAAGCCTAAGAAGCTATTTATTGTTGTTGTCTTGGCTACAAAAACCTGAGCGGACTGGTTGAAATTCATTCATTTTAAGAAGTGTGTTGCTGTCAAGGGGTATCAGTGTCTGCTGCTGTGCTTTCTTTT
This sequence comes from Larimichthys crocea, assembly GCF_000972845.2. Classification (NCBI taxonomy): domain Eukaryota; kingdom Metazoa; phylum Chordata; class Actinopteri; family Sciaenidae; genus Larimichthys; species Larimichthys crocea. Next base: position 17,772,706 of record NC_040033.1, on the reverse strand, counting down.
TGGTGTTTAATTAACAAATCTGACAAGGCTATGATAAGTTTGAACCAAATGTCTTAAAGTTTACAGGGAACCTTGGAATAAAGTAAGAAATTGTTATTAAAACTGCCTGGATACCATTGAACATTGCCCTGAACAGAGCTATTTGCTAAAAAGAAGACATATTTTGCAAAAACACATAATTTCAATGCTAATAATAATGATCACAATGACTTTTCTTATTTTACTTTGCCTGGTCTCATTGGTCGGGGTAGTAATTCTCTTATTATGGGAACAGAATGCTAAATTCAATATATTTAGGCAAAAGAGAGCAGTGGGATTTAACCTAAGCCTTTGAAATAAACATTTATGTTCATGAGGTTAAGGTTGGTCTACACTGTGCGGTGGTAAAGCTGAAGGAAGCTTGTATATTTTTATTGTTTGAGAGACAATAAAGAATATGTATTGCCGTGTATTTCATGCAAACCCTGCTATTCTCCACTGAATACACAATGATTTAACAGTGGAAGTGTGAGGTGGACCAGCCTTGGGCGACAGCCCCCCCTCTCAGCAGCTGTTGGTGCAGATGTAAGGTGACAGTAATCAATACTGATTATTAAAGTGGGAACACCATCTCTAGTGTGTGATTAATCTTCATTCCCTCATGTTTACAGAGCCTCTTCTGGCCCGCTCGCCTCAGAGGGGGAGCGCTCCCCATTATCTATCCCTAGAGACAGGAAAAACAAAACACCGTCACCATTAAAGATACTCACTGTCACTGTGGAAGAAGGCAGGCACAGGTCTTCCATAGGATGGGAACCACATGTGCCGTATTATCAAAGCACAGTGTCTGTAACATATCGGGAAGGTAGTTAGAGGAACAATCCACTCTAGCATGCACTTAAAGTGTAAAGGTGTGTTCAGGCTGGGTGCACATCAAGTGTGTACAGGGCGACTGCACACAAAGTGAATGGAAAGACGTGATTGGATGTGAGTAGAGGTAATATTAAAGTGAAGTGAGGTGATGGTTCAGACAACATCTAAAATGTTGCAACTTGAGTGACAAATTTGTGCTTATGCACGTTTTTTCACTCCGCTTCACGAATGGTTTCTTTTTCCACTTTTGACAAAAAGTAAATATTCAGAACACCTTTGTGTTGCCCAAGCACCCCCTCTGTTTACAGGAAATGGTTTGGTCCTGCCCCAAAACCAGGCACCATGTTACTTGCCACGAGCAGTGAATTGTGGATGAGGATTTCCTGTAGAGCAGCATCACGTCTCAACCTCCTACAGAAGAATCTGGCTTCCAAGAACAAAGAGACAGGAGAAAGAAAAGAAAGGGCGACAGCATGTTAACCATTTTTCTAGTGATATGATGTGAGTCATTTGCTGACGTAACATTAGTTACTTAATATATATATATATATATATATATTATATTACTCTATTTGCTGACAATTAATCAATGCAGGCAAAACGTTGCAGGCCATTCATACTGCATCAGTTGTCTCTCTCTCCCTGATGCCAGGCCAACAGGTGCAGCTTCAGCTCCAGCAGCTCCCTCTCCATCCCCATACTAACGAACCAGAAACTGAAGAAAGAGGTGTGCAGCATTGTGTTGAATGACATGTCAGTTGGTATAATTGCAGGGTGTCTGTGGGAATTTCTTTTATTGCGAAAAAAAAAAAAAAGATTAAATCTGTTTCAATGATAAAAATTCAAACACTGTAATTATGATTATTATTATTATTATTAGCCTATAGTCTGTATTCAATGCGAGACAGTTTGAAGCAGGGTAACAGTCTGTACTAAAGTTAGATGATAATGTTCATTTGCATTAATCAAAAGTTAATGTGTGTTTAAGTTATTCATTTTTCAAGAATTTTACCATGTAAATACATTTAGACTGTAGAAGATTACCTTTAGTCGCACATCAAACAGGAAAATCCACTTATGCAGAATGTTTTTAATGGATGTCCGCACAGTGTTCACAAAATGTTGTACAGTAAATACAATTACAGCAATTGTACATGGTTGGTGTGGCCTGTGGTGGTGTGGCCCAATGACATATCTTTTCTTTAGAGCCCAGAACCCCTTGCTTTTTGTCATTTTGGCAATTACATTCAATGAGAAAGCCCCATTGGGCATCAGCCTGTTTAGAATTTGCACAAACATTTCTGTATTGGTGAGCCATACACAAATTTCCAGCCCGGGTGGAACACGTTCTGTTTAATTTGTTAATTAAGCTATTGACATGTGAAAGCAATGATGTTGAGTTGAGTTTTGTAAGAAATGGATTATGTTAAAGAATTAAAAAGAATATAGAGTTTAGTTCAAAACTTATTTGAGTACTTATATGTATTTTCCTCTGAAGCAGGGTTGACTATTTCAAGTGATTTTCCAGAATACCTTTAGACAGCTACACGAGAGGATGCTTCAGCTTATTAAATTCATTATCCGGTTGCAGCTGGAAAAAGAAATAGCTACTGAAACCTTTTTTTATTTTTTTTATTCAAAGAGCAGTGTCTACTGCAGGTGATGATAATGTCCAAAAATAACAAAATCATACAATCATTATCATCATCATTTAGTCATTTAGTCAATTATTGGAAAGATGCTTAACTAAAGAAAGATGGATCCTAAATAAAGGTAAAATGATTATTTCTAAGAGAAATGTTATTAATGCTGCAGTACATGTAAACCCACAGATAAATCCCATAGATATGCAAATGCACAGCCAACTTAACTCTCTCTCATGAACAACGTGTCTCTGTACAGTATGTTGGGCCCAGTTTTCAAAGTCCTGTAACCTTGGCGTGTGGCAGCTATTGTGAAACAAACAATTCATCATCCTTGCTCCACTGCGTCCACAATCAAATTCAGATTAATGTTTAAAACAAAAACAAAACAAAAAATCAAATTAGAGTCACTCGGAGTATGGATTGTTTGCTTTGGGGGCATTATGCTACCAGGTCAATTAAAGTGAGAATCAATAATACAATAATGAAACAATAATGAAACCTTGGCATCACGTGGAGGAGAAAATAAAACAACAACCCAAGGTGATAATGCTAATCACTGATGTACCACAAACAAAGCATGCAGGAGCAGGTATGAATGGTGTGTTAACAATAGGAAGGAGAGCGCGCTCCATGCGCAGATGTGCGTTTGATATGCATCATCGGTACACCATTAACATTTTTGGACTGGGTTGAAGGCTCCTGGTGCCTCTCGTCTCCATCGCCTGTGACCGCAACAGATGGTCACCCCCTTTCTCGCAGGCTCCACCCCCCTCCCTGCGTACTCCCCCACAGGTGTCAGGCTCCCACCCGCCCTCCTCCTCCCCCCATCGTTAAATAATCACCAGCAGTGCCCCTCCTCCCCCCAACACCACCACCACCACCACCCCGGGTTGTCAAAAGAAACGCCATCCTTCCTCTGTTTAATCCGCTCCTGCTCCTCCTCTCCTCACCTCCCTCGACTCCTTCTTCCTCTCGAGGACCCCCGTGCCCACCCTCCTGTGCTCCCATCACTCAGCACCTGTGAGGATCCCACAGAGAGAAGATAAGACCTTTTCTGAAGCTCCCTCACTCTCCATGAGTCGGGTTGGGAGATGAGGAGGGGGGGGGGGTCAGGTAGAACAAAGGGGGAGAAAGCGCATGGAGACACTGGGAATTCTTGACAGCTGTTTCATTCGGAAGGCAATCTCCCCTCCCAGGTGCCATATCTAAAAAAGGCAAGGGGGAAAAAGACAGAGAGTGGCTGCACTCTGGGGTAGAAAAAGGGAATAGACGAAGATCTTTAGGAAAGTTCAGAGGATAATTTGACACAAGCCAGAAAGGAAGGCAGAAGGAAAGGAGCAGGAAAAGGAAGAAGGGGGGGGGGAGGGCTTTTTTTTGTCAGCGTAATTGCTCTCAGCCAGTCTAGTGTGCAAACTGGGGAGAGATTATAGGATTTATTCCTATGTAGATTTTCAACGGAGACGCTTTGCTGAAGCCATTCTGTTTCCTTCAGCAGAACGTGTGGCCTGAGATGTTCCGTATAAATCCATAAATCCATAAATACTGAGCAATGCTGGAGCACCGTGTCTTTTATTCCCCGGGATGGTGAGACAGAGGTACACATGGATCAAATATGTTTGTGTGTCATGGCAAACAAATGAAATGTCAACACGAATGACAGCACAGTATATATTTGGCATATGGGAAGCATTGTTCTGCAACGAGCAACGAGGCTTTGTTCAGTGTCAGAAGGCAGAAACCGTTTCACAGAATCACAATCATATCTACAGTTAAAGGTGGATAAAGCAGAACGCAGCGAGAGGGACAGAAATACTAATTATAGATGCTATCGCACAAGTAGACATTCAGTCAAATAATTCATTTATTTGATGTCGAAAACACAAGAAACAACCTGAATTTGGGCAAAGAGATTACTATGAGATCAAAACAGCGGCACATATTTGCATTTGTTGTGCTACTTTGTTTACCAGAATACTTCAAACAATGCATTACCATTTCAAAGCTGGTCAAGTACGTGTAATTCCTTGTCCACACATGAAAACAAGATGAAATTGTGTTTGTTGGTTTTTTTATTTCATTATATATTTACTCGCTTGCCCACGAGCTAAAAGTAAGAGTGCAGCTGAAAATGAGCTTATCTTTGCAGTGAACTTGTGCTGACTCTCTCATGATTTGCACAAAGTAACAGGGCTAAATGGGCATTGTGTGCATGAAATGATGCTTCATGCAGGACAGATGCCTCGAAGACAGAAGAGTCAGAGGCCCCCTCTGCTAGAGAAGAAACTTCTGTCATTCCTAGTGGTTTCTTTCAACATGTGTCGCCAATCAAAAACCCTTCAGAATACCTTCTGTTTTCAATCTGGCTCTTTGACAAGCTCCTTGAAAAGTAAAGGGTCCTCAATGTTCAGTATATAGTGTGTATGTGTGTGTGGAGAATGACAGGTCCCATTACCTTCTTTAATGCAGGCCACGAGGGAATACCCCAGTGTTGCCCACAAGCTTCTGTTTCCACCATAATATCTCTAATAGTAGCCTGCCTGTACATCCCTTCAATGCAACAACAACAATATGTCACACAAGCAAGAACAAACACCGCCGCCGGTTTTTACAAGCCTGAATTACACAAGAGAGAAGCAGCCATCCAACAAACAGTTCACAGGCTTCAGAGGAGACAGAGTGCAATGAAACCATTTTTTTCTGTGTAATGAAGTTGCATCATAACCCTAAGAAGAAACCCAAAGACTGTTTCATGTACTCTGTTGAAGACTTCATGGTGACCTCAAATCCCACTGCAGTGTAAATAAAATGTTCAAGTAAAAGATCAAGCCTGAGCTTTCACAAGAGGGTGACTCATAGCACATGTGTACGCTTGTTATCTCGATTGTTCCTCCTCATTTGTGGGGAAGTCCTCTCCTACCGTCGCCTTCAGGGCTGTAGCTGTTTTTTAGGCGGCTCTATGGGTGGTAGGATGGGAAAGTGCCTCAGGTTGAATTGGCACAGGAAGAGGTGGCCTGCTGGGGGATGACTATAGCCTGGGTGGGACCTATTTTGGCCCAAGGAGACCTAATTTCATGGTATGCACACTGGGATCAGTGATGTTAAATGTGTGCTACTGTGACCTTCCAGTTGATGATTAACATGTGTCAAATGGCCTCACAAATCAATGATTTTCTTGTGGGGTGACCCAGTGCACAGAAAGGTCTGTCTCAAAGCAGCTCACTAATTTGTAATCCACAGTATATTGGTGGTATTAAAAGAAAGTCTGCTAGTGGAATGGATAAAAATGTTTTAATAGAAATCATTGGACTTTGAAATAAACAAAGCCACTACAGAATACTCTGACCTTCAAACTGGTAGACGAGATGCGATAAACAGAAATTTAACACAAAGCGGCACAAACTATTGTTTAATTCAGCGGTGTCCAATTTGTTTGTTTCCACCTGATGAGGAAGAACTTTACCTGTGTGTTAAACAATCAGAATCACTGTATGTATGTGTACACATACAGGAAACAAGATTCTGGTTTTAAGTCTGCAGGGCCCAGGAGGTGGACTGGCACCTCTGGACTTGGACCAGATTGTTTCCAAGTCCCTATGGAGTGAGCTACTGCCTCCCTAAAAGAAGTAGGTGAGAATATAAGTATTTCCATTTTCTACTGAATAGAGAAAATGTCGTAGAGAAAATGTTCTTATTTTTTAAGATTAAAAAAGCATATGAAAAGTTGACTTTTATGCGACACATAGGATCTTGTAGAATTGTATGCCTTTCTGTAAATGAAACAATAGAAGTATAATATAGAGTATATAATAATAATAATATAAAGTAGATAATATGAGTTTAACCTTGAACATCTACAGCAGTAAAATGCAACATACACACAATAATGCAACAGTAAGATGAATCCAAAAACATCATAAATAATAATAATAAAACATTCTATGTGAGTACTTTTACTTTTGATATAAATTAACCGTACAAAATGATAAAAGTTGGAATATATATATATATATATATATAGCAGAGTTGTTTTTGTCTTGGCTGATTTTAAGTCTCATTCTTTAAATAACAAAACTCATCTAGATTTCTTTTAGCAGATGTTTGGGATATGGATGTTACGAGCATACAATCCCATTTTCAGGCTTGTTTCTTGTCAGCTATGTCAGAAAAGCAGATCTAACTTGAACAAAATCAAGAAATAATCCAATACAAATGGTGCTTGACAAGATTATTTATAAGATATTATGATTGCTTGGCTCATCTTGCGGGGTGCCTCCTTTTTTCTTAAGACACTATGATCATACATCTTGAATAAATTTGATATTACTCATTTCTTCCATATTGTAAAATGCGTGAGCTATAGGAAAAATGTCAAGGGCACATCCATATGCTATAAATTCAAAGTCCTTCTGATTTATGTCTTAGAAGTTCAGTAAGCTGAGTTCTGGTGGCTTCATACCTGACTGTTATTAAAGGTCAAGCAGTGGGCTTATTGCCTAAAACATTTTCATTTCACATATCTGGCCTCAGAAAGTGCTTGGATTCAAATTGAGATTATAATTTCTCACTCTAAGAGGGAGGTGAGGCCGTACACACAGTAAACTCTCTACATTCCTCATCTGGTCATCCTTTCAGCAAGACAGTTCATCTGTGACTCTGTGACGCACACACACACACACACACACACACACACACACACACACACACACACACACATTAGCCCTCCTCCCTCCTCTACACCCACGTTATAGAGACCAGCCTCTGCTCTGATACACGCACTCACCAGATGTTGCCTAAAGCTTCAGGGAAGAACCCCCAGGTATGTGTATGCGTGTGCGTGTGTGTGTGTGTACATGTCAGCCTCGACACAATTGGCTTTTCTTGCGCATCTGCCGAGATTTATGACCACAGTTTTCCTACAGCAGAGTCGGCTTCCTCTTTTGAAATCCCAGTGGAGCAGCAGACCGGGGATCAGAGGGAGAAGCAGGTCCTTCAACCTGAAACAGGTGACTCCGGCTCAGGCCTCACCAGGCTCAAAAGAGGGTTGAAAAAAAAAAGATCTCCTAAATCCCTAGACACTAGCATTTTTATCTACTGGCGGTTCACACGAAGCCCCATCTGCTTCTCATATCAACACACTTGCACTTGCCAACACAGGGGTCTACCGGTCTGGCTTGCAGGGGTCACAAAGTGGAGTAATGAAATCAAACTGGCTGAATGACAGAGTCTGCTGTTGATCACTGGAAATCGCTGAAGGTTTTTTATTGTACAGTATTATGATGGCGGGAATGCAAAAGGGAGATATTAAAGACTTGGTAGAGCTCTTTCAGTGTGAGTAATGATCAGACAGAGAGGGGCCACCGACAGCTTTACTGTTCCCCCGGGCCTCAAAGTGTTAAGGCTGCAAGCTGATACAGCAGAGTGCCCACTAGGTTACATGCTGTGTCGTGTATCATGCGAGGATGAAACCTATTGTGTTTTGATGGCTGTACATCACCTCTATGGATATGTGCGCTGGATTTATGTCTGTCTTATAGTGATGTCATCACTGTACACGAGAATATCCTGTCCATACATTCCACAAAGCATAAGAGAAATATCAAATACACATTTTATTGTCTATAAAAGCAAATGTCTTACCATAGAACATGGTATCTGTAGTCTTAAATGGTATTTATAAACCTGGAGAGGCCCTATCACTCCCAGTGGAATGGGGGACTGATGAGGTGAACTGAAGAGTGCTCTCTTTTATTTATTCTTTATGGTGCTTATATAAAAATAACCTTATGAAGTCAGAAATATTAGTGACATGCTGCGCTTTGAGTTCAAAGTTGAATGAAAGTTACTTTGCTGTCATAAGCCCATAGATTATAAGTTACGCCAGAAACCTAAGAGATGTCACTGATTATTTGCATTTGCCTGTTTTGAAAAGTGCGATCATCTTTGTCAACTTCAGAGATCTCATCAAATACTTCTTGTGTTGAAGTTGTCTCAGAAAATCTAAATACTACATGTACATATAATCCATTATAAATCAGCAGCTGTCAAATCTTCCTGACTATATACAGAAAATATCTATACCTGAATCTAATCAGAGGCTGATAAATATGAGCAATATAGAAAAACAACAAATAAAATGTTTGGCCCTGGACTGAAAGGGTTTAATGTCATGATGATACTTTGATAAGTTTATAACTTATAGCTCGAAACAGTCCAATATTCTTCTATGCATCACCTGTAAAGAAAACAAAGACATCATCTGTATATAATAAAATAATGTGAAATATTTTATACACTGAAAGGCTATAAATATAAAGATGAGTACAAATCAAGACTGCCAGGGCCTCAAATAAAAGCTCTTTGCATGGTGAAAGGTGAAAGCTGAGACGCTGTTTGGGGCTTCTAAAAAGCATCAGACTGTAAAGGCAGACTGGACCAAACCCAGGATCATTTCTCTACATTTGCTCTATTGACACTCAATCAGGGGTAATATTGAAGGAAATGGACTGTGACCCTGGAGGGATGTTCAAATAGAGTTACATCAGCGACAGTGCTTTTTAAACTTCCCCTCGTGAGGTATTACTCAGGGTTGAAGCTTCTCTCCGTCCTCTCACAGTTGGTCTCCTCTCCCTCTTCACCTTAATTTTACCCAAATTCCCAAAGGTGATGTATACACGAGTGGATGTCTTTATTCCTGATGCATGCGCCTTTTAGTATATTTCCACTCTTGACCAGACGGATTCTTTCAAAGGCCTCTCCCTTCCTCAGGATGAAGACAGATTTGGCAGGAGCTCTGTGATGCACGGCCAGCGCCGACAAATTCTGCAACATGCCTTGGACATCATAAATTTGACTATTGTCTTTATTACCATTAAAGTCCCCACAGGATGTTATTAGAAGTTAAGGCATCTGAAGGCAAAGCCTCCCAGCCGGCTATGGTGACCCATTAGGGATGGAGATTAAAGAGACGGAGAGACAAAGAGGGTGTGTTTTTACTGAACCTTTTCACTCCCACCTCAATAAATGTGGGAGCCACATTTTTCCAAATTCCTCCAGCTATGAAAAGAACTGTTTAGAAAATCCTGATTTTTTTTTATTTTTAGCTTTATAAGGAAGGATCTGGCAACCAGATGACTAAAAGACAAGTTTTGTTTATGTGTCTTCTTAGTTTAACTAAATGCATATATATCTGAAAGACAATAACCACATTAGTAATTCTAATGCAGAAAGAAACGACATACCATGTTTCATTCTGAATTCTTAGATCAGTCCTAGCCTAGAAACTGCAGTATGGTAGCAGCAAGAAATGAGATATTCATTACTTGCCTTCAATTATGCATCTGATTTCACTGGTGTGTTATCAAGTAGAGAGACCATTTGTGAATGTTAAAGCAGCACAATCAAGGGAAATTATAGTTACAAGAATTTGAAACTACCCTCAATTTATTCACTGAAAAAAGTTCATATTGTATGTACAGAGAACGGCAGAAACAGTTCTTAATGATACGCTGCTGTAAAAAGGAAAATTGCACTGTGCTTACATATTAGTCATTTTTTACCGCCATAGTACCATATTGTGGATAATAAAACACAATGAGGGATGGTCATAAAAACACAATGAAGCAATAACAATATATTTCTCATTTCTCCCAGGATAAAAAAAAAAAAAAAAATCCCCTGAAACAATAGCTTTATGGGAAAAATCCATGTGTCACAGGGGCGGCGCACAAACATTAATTACACAACACAAATAATAAACGTGCATTATGGGATATTATCAAATTTGCATACGAGGAGAGAGAAAAAAACAAACAGGTTAGATATTGCAGGCACTTGAACCCCTCCCCCAGTTCATGAAAACGTCAGTTAAAACAGCTGCTGTGTCAGAGCTGACAAACAAAAACAAACATGGGAATTTGACAGACGGATGAAGGAGATAAAAGAAGAGAAGAAGAAAAGGAGACAGTGAGAATGAAGCGCAGCCTTGTTGGTAACCTCCTGTTTGTACTGCAGACTCAGAGGAATAGTTGTGATTACTCCATTGACTGAATCATCTGCAAGGTCAGGCCTCCCATCTTCTCTCCCTCCTACTCCTCTGCTCCTCTCCCACTCAGCAGCCAAGTGGTTCATATGGCTGCCAAGACATATTCACAGACATATTGGAGCATCCAGTTACTGGCAGCGTTCGCAGACACTTAAAACACGTCCACCTACACACACACACGCACACTGGAACATTGGCAGTTGAACAAACATACTAGTGCTCTATTTTACGTACCCTTGTAGCTGTGATAGAACCTTGACCACAATAAACCTCTAGAGCCTGATCCTTGCATGTCTAATAGAAAACATGAACTTTATCTTCATCCTGGTTCAAGTCTTAATCCTAAAACCAGAATCCTGGAATCAGCAGGCACAAATTCATTCTAATGTTTATTAATAGGTCATAGACTTCATTCTTTCTGTATGAATCACTGCTTGTTTATGACAATAATTGTGTGATATGGAGGTTTAGTCTAACTATGAAAAAAATGTATCTTGCAATTATGGCATTGTTTGTAACTTCCTCAACAATTTCCATTTGCATGCACTAACTGCAAGTAACCAGGTAACCATTGTCTTTTTCATAAGTGGGTTGACAAGAAGCCCAGTTTTCATAATCATTATGGGGGGTTAGAATTACAACTTCCCCCAGCAGATTTCTGCTGGAGAATGCATGTATATGTGTCACCGGGATTCTAATTGGCATTTTACATGTATGCATTTGAATGACAAAGACTCCAGACTGGAAACGTGATGCTAGGACTATTGTGCACAAAGCAATGAGTCCAAGTCTGAATAAAAGATTTACAGCAACACAGGTTTCTACAGTAACCGTGGTTTGCCGTTAGCTGTGTAGCTGTGGTGCATGTAAATACTGAACAGCAAAATGGCTCCAAAATCTGATCCATCAGAATCATTTCTAAACCTCTTCCTATCGATACACACATTTGAACCTAAAATAAACCTGTCTATAATAAACTGCAACACCATATTAATGTTCACCTTTGCCCTTCAAGAAAAACAGCCTCATGTTGCAGAATGAGTCCTAAATCTGACAACTAAAACTTAACTTCTTGTTCTGACAGCGGAGGAAATACATACAGACTCTCACAAACACACTTTGAAAAATGCACCACTAATTATTTGAACGACGGAAAAGCTCCCAACTGGTTTTCTACAAATGGACATAATCATGGAAGGAAAACAAAATCAACTCTATTGTATCGGGCCGATGGATAGGCAAACCCACACAGAGGCCACCCACTGTAGAGGTGATGCGGTTTCCCATGTAACCGCCCTGATGAAATATTCAGCGAAGAACAACTCAGACACCTCGGGGCCAACGGGCTTCAGTTACGGCCAAATCATTCTAGGCGAGGCCGGGGCCAGAGTGTCGCTTTTTCTTTCTTCTCGTCATACATGACAACATTCACACACAGGGGCCCCATTCATTTTTAATGAGATACAATAATTAATAACCCAGACCTGACCCCATTTATGCTGCTGGATTCCATGGGTGGGTGGGACAGCGTAGGAATAAAGGAGATCTTAAGCTGTTTTTCTCCACTGAGAGTGCAGAAAAAACTGAGATGAAGCAGCCAGCAGAAGAAGAGAGAATTCAGGATTAGCATACTGAATAGAACAATCACCAACAGAGGGGTGGAAGGAGGACATACACTATGGGTACGTGTTGTATCTTAAGCAAAAGGGACATTTCCCTGAACTTAGGAGGGGGTGGTAAGGGGTGAGCGGTAATGCCCAAAACCCAAGCTCTGACTCCACAGTTCACACAAGCTGCTTAACCTCCGCACTCTGTCACTACATGCCAATCCCTCCCAGCACTCACACACACACACACACACACACACATGTGCACACAAGTCACTTAAAGCACCACAAAGTCACAGAAATAAGCCTCATTCACACAAGCATGGTATCGACTGACATGACATGCCTGGGTCGTGTCTTGTGCTTTGGATTATGACTGCTGTCAGATGTGGCCCAAACCAACTGTCTTCTGCTGTGTCTGCTCTGATGGATGGGTCGAAGCTGCAGATCATGATGGCGACAAAAGGTGGACAGTTGAAGGACTTAGAAGGCACTGATACACAGAGTTAGATGATCATGATGCTGGATAGTAAAAAGATCTCAAATCATTTCATTTCGATACAACGAAAAAGGATAATCATATCATTTCATATGAAGATATTCAGATAAAAAACATCTTTTTTTAAAAAATATTAACATTTTGTATTAACAGTCCCATAAAAATCTTTGTATCTAAGCTTTCTATAAAAAATCAGACTCATCGCCCTCTTTGTATTTTTCCCTGTTAATGCTCCGCAGAATCAGTCCTAATCGCCCAAAAGTTCCTTGTTACTGCCTCAGGAGTAAAACAGCCTCCCTTTCTCTGAACCCTGAAGTCTGCTGAGCTTGGCGAGCTGAGAAGGCGACGGGGGTACGTCTTGTCTGTAGGGGCCCTTGGATTGAGGTGGGGCCTGTGCAGGGGCAGAGCCTGGGGCCTGAGTGTGGTCTCTGTTGTGGTCGTAGGTGCTGCCACTGGGGGTTTCCTGTGCAGGAGGTGGCCTGGCTTTGTTGGCCTCCTGTTCTCTGCGTCTCTGCTCCTGCCTCAGCAACTCCTGTGTCTCTAAGAGGACGCGGGCGTTGAAGCTGGGCGTTCCCAGGTAGCCGTTTCGGGATCCCTGCCCGCCGGAGTAGCGAGGGTTCTCTTTGGATGTCTGGAATCCCTCTGGTGGCATGTAACCCTTATCCCATGACTCCTGGGACGCCGTGCTGGGGTTCTTACGAGGTTGCCTAAACACACAGATACAGGTAACAAGGTCAATCGAGCAGTTGAGTCACCATAAGAATCTAAAGGGAACAGAGGATGATAGCGGGTAGCTCTGCTCAGAATAGTTTTTTTCTGCAGCTGCCCCTGGGTCAGCACTATTGAGGGGGAATTCAAAAGAAACTGCACTTCAGCAGAGAATGTGTCCATTTTCACATTTTGTGAGATTAAAAGGGGGATGTGATAGTGACGCTGACTTAAAATATTAAAAGCAACACAAGTGGAGCAAAGAGGAATCTGTTATAGCGTGCTGCATGCTTACACTGAATCCTGTGACATAAAGGCCGACACATGAAAGAGACAGGAAACAAACGGGGGAAGCCTGAAACGCCCACAGGACTATTAGTTCCACATTGTAAACAAACACAAATGTTAAAACATCCCTGAGAAAAATGGCTGCTTTCATCCATTTATCTCCTTTTTGGAGATGCAGACGGGTGCACTTACAGCACAGACAGAGTAATGGCGGGCCTAACGGCGTTATCCGCCTTCTACTCATCTTCAGTCCGCTGCCAGCCTCTACACTGACAGGACAGCCCAACATGTACACACATATTATCTAACACACATACATTCCTTCCGCCAAAAACGCTGCTACCTTTTCCAGAAATTGGCCCCCGAAAAAGCCGTCACTGGGAACTGCCAGGTTTTTGGCTAAAGTGTCGAGTCTGCTCCTCCATTATTACGATCCATTAAGGCCGCAGTGCGATGGAAGACCTGTGACAGTGTCTTTTGCGTCAGGGGTGCTAAGAGAAATCTCATTCACACCTCACTGACCTGCTGTGTGCTTAAAAGGCTTCTGAGTCTACAGCACTGCAAGGCTGCTGAGGGAGACAGGGGCCCGGCATGCTTCGAGGCCAAAATGCCAGTATTTCTTATCTGGCTGAGTCTCAGTCCAGAGAGGATGAGGGCAACATAACACAGAAGATTCATTGTTCAAAGCATTTGTGTTTCTCACAAACCTTATAACGAGGTAAACGTGGAGATAAATTCTACCTTGAACTTTGATTTCTTATTTTGAATGGACTGAAATGTCTATGGGCTACTGTGGCTACAGAGATAACCACTTGGTGACAGCAAGAGCTGTGATTGGCTATTTGGGTTTGTTCTATTTGTGTTTTGTTTTAATATATGAAATTTCTCTGATTTCTTAAAAGTGAATATTTGGATTCTTTAGTCCCCTGTGACAGTAAAGTGAATATCTTTGGGTTGTGGACAAAACATGGCATTTTCTGACATTCTCTGGACAAAACAACTCGTCCATTAATCCAGAAAATGACTGGTTACCTGATAATGAAGATAGTTGTTAGTTTCAGTCCTAATAGGCAACTATCTGTCTGTATCACAAAGTAAATGATGTGATAGAATTAAAGCATTCATTTCATTAAAGCAAATTATTTACATCACTACTACAGACTGATCACTCAACTATAAATCAGGACCTGTAATATCTCCATGAGGAGTCAACTCTCTCTTATTCAGTATATTTTTTCTATTGCAAACGTAACATAATTCTAATGGGAACCCCACAGTTGCAGCATTGCTAAGGCATTTCTTTATGTATCTAAGGAGAGGCGAAGATCTAACGCACATGGCACTGTGATGTGAGTATCTGCGCCTTTGTGAGCCTTTGTGAGCTTAGTTCTACATTTATACATGCGTGGGCAATTGTGTATGCATTTATGTACTAATCTTGTTCCGCTCTGTGTATGTGTGTGCACGTGTGCCATTGCATGTAGAGCATGTGTAAGTATGAGGGTAATTGGTGTAGGGGCAGATGTAGGGACAGACTGCAGAGAGAGCCCCACCACATGCTCCATATCTGGGTTTTGCTGTCTGGGCGAGCCGCCACGCATTTACACCCCGGTTTGGCTCATGGAACAGCCAGAACTTCTCATGAGGGAACTGCTTATTTAGAAACCCGGGTGCCTGTTGAGGCAGCGATCTGCATTTTCAGCATGACCCTTTAGGTTTTAAAGCAGATACGAGGGAGAGGACGGAGATTTAAGGGAGAAACTTTTCGGTGGCGACGAAGAGAGAGCAGAAATGGCGTCGTTCCACAGGAATGTAACCGTGATTGATGCGTCAGGGGAGCTAGTTCTCTTATCACCTCTACTCCTGCGCCAGAATATGTCACAAAGTAGATTAGTTACATTTACAAAGGGAGGGGATGGGAAAATACATCATGCCAAAGAGTAGGGTAAATTTAGAATGACAGAACATAACAAACAAAGCCAGGAAGTTGGCTCACGGAGACATTTGTGGCCGCTGTGTGTTTCTGCTAAACAGCTGGGAAGAATCAGGGTTTATGAGAAGGAGGAGAAAGCACACATACACATGCACAGACCCAAAATGATTAGGGAAAGAAACCCCAAATGCTTGCACTGGGCAATGGAACAATCGTTGCTATATTGTACAAATAAATTGTCTACAAACCTGGAATAATGTTTTCTTTATAGCGTGGAACAATGTTGTTTTGGCTGGATGACTGAGCTGCACGGGTAGATGGTAGAGCTATTGGCAGCTCACTCAGGCCAACGTTAAGAATCTTATCTTGACCGCATTCATGTGTGTGTGTGTGTGTGTGTGTTTGTGTGTCTTTTTGTGTTTGAGTGCTTCTCCTTCAGGCTAATCAGTGGTCTCCCTTTCCTACTAACACACTCGTTCCTCTCCCGGCCCCTCTCGCCCTCCACTGTCTGTCACCGCTAATCCGCTCCAACAACAAGCCTTCATTACTGCTCTTCCAATCCTTACATCCCAGACAGCGAGCTAAGCCTGGCCGTCATCAGATAACCAGTCACCATGGCTTCTTCTGGAAGCTATCTGGGAAAGAGTTTTGTTTTTTTTTTGTGCGGGAATGTCCCCCTTTCTGCTGAACGGCTGAGTGCTCATGCTTCCTGTTTTGGAAGAGAAGGACAGGATGAAGCGGTTCCAAAAAAGAGGTGGTTTGAGACGGAGGGAATTGTGGTTATTAATCAGGGGATGTAAGACTTGAGCTCTTTAATGAGGAGCTGTGCCGAGACACGAGCTCTGAAAAGCCTCAGCTGGGGTCAAACGTCAAGCCTGAGCTCATGCGAGTCTTTACTAAAAGACGCTATGAGATTATGAGAGGAATGCATATCAAAGGCAACCCTCGCCTGGCTTCTTGGCCTGGCCAGACAAACTTTCCCAAGAGAAGGAAGGCTCCGAGAGGGGAGGGCTGGAGGAAACTGTCACATCACATGAGATACCAGCAGATAACACCTATGAAGGGAAAGCATAGATCGGTCTGGTCTTATACAGACCACATTGATTATGTGTCCATGTGGACCACAAATCCATATCCATAGACAGGAACATGTTTTAATCGACCTGACTGTGACTGTCCAGAGACAGCTGAGCAAAAGAGAATATAAGGTATGAAGAAATGATTGCTGTTTGTGTAGGGAGAGATTGGAATCGCAGGAGAGCAGAGTTACTCTGGCCAAGAACATTTAAAGACCACACACATGCACGCTGGCGCACGCACACACACACAAGCACACACACACATATACACACTGTAAGTGTTCTGTCTTTGTTTGCACTGGCCAAGCAGCCAAACTTAAAATAAATCAGACTTCACTCCAACTTCACTTTCAGAAATTTAAATCATAATGAACATTTCATAATACAAAAAAAATGCTCACATTGGATTGTTTTCGATGTGAAAATATTTAACAGGGAGAGGAAATGATGTTTACTTAATTATTAACCATAAATCCCCGTGTCAGCCAGTAGAGTATAGAACTTTCTCTATGAAATTTATGAGTGTCAGAGGATTGGTATAGGCACAGAAAGACACATAAAGGAAATGTGCATACAGATCTTAAATACAACAGAATTTTAACATATCTGACATCTCGAATGTTAGATATGTTTAATTTCTCTCTGACAAATATGCAAAGGAAGTGGAACAAGGAGATGGCAAAGATGAAGAGTGCTGGTTGTAGCTCTGAACTCTGTGTAAGGCAAGAGACTGCCAATAGGAGATTCCTTTCAAACATGATATTGGAGCTGTTATTCATTATAAAAGAAGTGTTGGAGAGGAGGAGGGGGGTTGATGCCTGTGACAAAGTCACCACATCCTCAGGGTCAACATTGACTTAATGAAGTTCGATATCAGTCAAATAACTCCAAGCGATCACATTAAATGATTTCATTCAAGGAGTTTTGCTAAGAATCATTTAAATGTCTGGAGATGAGTTGAAAGTGGCTTTGTGGTGATTGACTTTGTAGCCAAAGAGGCGTAAGTGTAAAGAAAAAAAAAGGATAAAGGCACAAATATGAGGAAAAGAAAAAAATGGAAATCCAAAAAGTCAAATGAAGAGGTTGAGAAAGGGCAAGAAAGACGTGATAAGTCACAGAGAGGGGAGGGAGACGGAGACAGACAGATGGAATAAAGAGAGGCGCAGGGGGAGGATGTCTCACCGTGGCAGGGAGCTGTACTGCCTCTGTGCTTGTTGGAAACCATCTCTGTCATCTTGCTGCTGTTTCTGGACCTGAGTCTCAACTGTTACTGAATGCCGTCCGCTCTGTGTCTCCGTCCCGTTGCTCACCTGCAACATCCAAGTTACACAAGTCAAGATACACACATAGAAAGATAGAAAAAACACACTCACACACACACACACACACATAAATGAGTGGATATTTTTCCCTCAGCACAACAGGTGGTTTGACAGTGTGTGTTAGGCTGCCCTCTGGGAACAAATAGTTAGTAGGTGTGATTCCATGATGGCGATGGCACTGAAAATGCACCTGTGCCAGTGGACGAAAAGTCCCCTGATAATTGTGTTAAAGTGATTAATTCACCAACATATGATCTTTACTGTCTGTTTTACAGTTTGTACTAAAGTTCCTAAGGCCAGACACAGCAGGGACCGGTCAAGTTGGAGCAAAATACGCATTTGGGTGTTTATTTTATTTATTTTAGATCATATTACATACATTATTTTATTTCTATCTATATTCTGTAGGTTTTTACAAAGGGGCTTATTCATATACCATTCCAAGTTGTATTTATAAAACAGTTTATTTTTTTATTTATTTTTTATGGCTGTTTCATGATTCATAGAGTGATAAATATATATGATATAATAATAATTATATTACACATAATTCCATCTGTAAAAATCAGAGAATAATTATAATAGTATAATGACTCATTTTTGAATTTAAACATACAGTCTTAGTAATACAAAAGGTAATTATCTTCATCATCATGTAAGTTATCAACTGAAGAAGTCTCATGTTGATATCTATAGCAGATGGACACAGTGAGTTATAGTGTTGGTCCTTAATGCTGCTGAGTTTCTGTTGATGGAGCTCTTTTAAAATTATTTTTAGACTCTCTTTTGTTTTCATTTCACTTAACAGTGCTTATTACCGGTATATGATATGATATGATATAAATGTTACATCATGATAATATATTGCTTGACCTATGCTGTGTATCTCTGAGCAAAGTAAGCACCTCTGCTATGCTGAAGACATAAAAATATAAATGAGTATCACCAGTCACTGCTTCATTTCACAGATCCGTGTGTGACTCGACTACACACCAGTAACCTGTGCCAGTGTGTGCACGTGCGTTTGTTGATCATCGGCGGGGTTGACATGGAGATATCATCTCCCTCAGCACTAGCACCCTGCTAACGAGCTGGCTGATGAAAGAACATGACAAGCCAATTAAACAGAGGCGAGCTGACGAAGGTGTAGCATGCGTGACTTGACCAAGTGTCAGTCTTTATAAGTCTCTGACGGTAATGTGGTGGGCTGTTTGGAAGGTTTGTGCAAGCATGTTTCTGTGAAATAAATATGAACCTATACCTTTCATTGATTTACTGGCAGCTGAGTTTTAAAATTAAACAGACCCTCCAAATCAATCAGTGTTTGGTAGCTCGGAAGGAGATTTTATCGAGTCTGGAGAATGTGTTTGTGTTTGCGGGGCAGGTGGTATGAGGGTGTAATAGTACATGACAGAATGGATTGATGGGGTAAAGGTGTGTTGGCAGATGGAAAGGCTATCAGCAAAATGTCTTATTGGAAACATCTTGTGCTCTTGAAATGACTGCTTTCCTCCTCACTTGGACAGCTGCAATAACAGCGCAATTACATTTCACTCAGCGTCAATAACAAGTCCTTTCTCAAGCCCTCCAAGTCCTAAAAACATATTAATAGTGTTTCACGTGGGCGAAGTGAATATCACTCATATGTTTCACATTTTGCTGTAACAACACGTCCCCCATTCAGAAAGTGTAGAGCACATAAACGAATATCAGATGAACAGTAAGGGGAAAGGAGAAATTATTTTACTAGGGCCTAATGCGTTGGTAAGAAAATAATTAGTCACGCACACTGAAAGTTTTTAACATGATTTAAAGGGAAGTGGTGAGGAATCCGGAGGTGTTTGACACTTCGGTTTAAAACTGAAGGGTTCAGGTGGATGACGCTGTGATGTCAAGAGAAATGCATGAGAAATAGCCAGGAGAGAAAATCAGTCAGTGTAATGGCATTATCCAGGGAAGGAGAATCAGATTATTCCATGTTAGGCCTGGAATACAATGCCATATAAAACATGACATTTGTTGAAATCGAATCAAAGAGACGTCCGTGTTCGTTTTTATCCAATAATGTGAAAAATGATGTCAATACGGCACGCTTTTATCTCTCCCTCGTTTCCTTGGTGGTGTCACAGACAAAGCACGGAGAGAAAAAAAATAAGTCTCCACCTGTTTAAACACAAGAGCGTTCACAGACGGTGAGCCAGGGGGGACATAATTATGAAAATTATTTGCAGCTATCAAAAATCCGGGACCAGGAAAGCAGCTGGGAAGGAGTGGAGCTTTAAAAGTTCAAAACATAAGCAGGACAGCCGAGGTGTAACATTTCTCGGTTCAGAGCTGATCGCAGACCTTTTAGATATCAAAGCAGGTTGTTGTGATGGGTCAGCACTAACATATGGCTTTACCGCCCACACGCCTCATAATGCTGCACAGGGAAAAGTTTGAAGAGAGCAGGCGTGCTGTACACAAACACACATGTGGAAGACATTGAAGTTGCTAATGGGCGGACAGACCTGACAAAAGCCCAGTTGGATAATGGTTCTCTCTTAAAGTCCTTGCACGACCCAATTCCGCCAGTTTATTAGAAGAAATCCCAGTCCATTTGTGGTCGCCGGAGTGTGTAGCTCCGGGCGGCATATCTATCCAAGAGCAAGCAGTGTGATCTGCCATTTCCCGGTCCCTGGACCACGAACCCATGGTGAATGGGAGGTTGGTTTATCTCCATATGACTTAAAGACTCCACAGCCACAGAAATGGCAGAACAAAATGCTAGCCTTATTTTTATCATGATGATATCTTTGTAGATGAATGTGTGGTGTAATAGTGATGAAATATATTATTATGTCCACAAAAGACAAGTGTAATCGCTTTGTTACCCTCTCCTCCCTCTGCTCTCTATCTTATCTGTGAACACAGTTTGGTGAGTACACTGAATGCAGTGTAAAAGCTTGTTGTGAAGGCCTGATACATTTGAGCACATGCACGCTTACGAGTGCAGATTTGTCTTGAACAGAACAACAATATTGCATTTGCTATGAAAAAAAAATCTATTTCACATTTGCAATGAGCTAAACAACTTTATGATTGTGAGGTGTTGTTCAAATATATCAGCAGGTCCTATTACTTATGGCGCTTGTAATATGATAGTAACGACTGAGAGAGAAATCGAGATAGAGGCGAGAGGACATCGAAGACGCGTCATGAAAGAAAGAGAATCCTTTCAGCACTATGAAAAAACATGAGATATAATTACAGGATTTCCCAGCTGCTTTCCAAAGTATGTTATGGTCCTGTATAAAACAGTAAGCGGAGTCAGCTGGTTTTCCTATAGACAGTTATGTTACTTTACTTGCAAGTACAGCATGTGCAATATATTAACAATGTTGTTTTATAGATTCATGCTATCATTTAAATTTTTAGTTAAGTGCTGCATTATTTCGTGTTTAACCAGTGCAGCACAGTGCTAACTCTTATGTGGTTTGTTACAGTCAGGGGCTTATACTGTCATGGCACAGAGCTATGTTGTCTTAAATCTTACCCTTAGCCCCTGGGAAGTCAAGTGACCGAGGCTAAAAATGGCTCTATGAGTTATTATCCTCACATGAGGTGTAGGAAACAGTTAGCTGTACACATTCAAACAGCCACCAACATATTCAGAGTATCCCGAGTTTGCATAAACACAACAAATACTTGCAGACACATGTATCCTAGTAGCAGGAAATAGAGGGATAATAAAATCAAAAGAATTCACATAAATAAGGGCTTTACAAGCTGCTGTTTGTGTGTTTGATCCAAGGTACCAGCATGGCGCTCACAGTGCTCTGTGTGGTCATGCTCACTGGCGCACCAGCATAACAGCACAAATTGATTTTATTGCCACAGACAGAGAGCGAGAGAGAAAAA
This sequence comes from Larimichthys crocea, assembly GCF_000972845.2. Classification (NCBI taxonomy): domain Eukaryota; kingdom Metazoa; phylum Chordata; class Actinopteri; family Sciaenidae; genus Larimichthys; species Larimichthys crocea. Next base: position 17,750,831 of record NC_040033.1, on the reverse strand, counting down.
GGCAATTCTTTGGAAAATACATAGCGCTTCATGATGAACATCTGGAAATCCCCTCTCACAGAGCAGCGGGGAGGGAGGGAGAGAAAACATGCCAGCTCTAATTGTGTGTGTTGGCTCGGGGGCTACATGATAGACAGGGCTTCTCGTGTCCTGGTCGTTATTCCATTAAGGAGGAGCCGGGCCTCGATGACTGACCTCACTGTCGCCGTTACAGGAGACGTACCTGGGCTCAGTCTCCCAACACTCCAGAGACAAGCCGGGGTCAAACTCACACCTCAAGCTGCTTCATGTGCTCGCTCTGTACCTGTTCCTCATTATCATCATCACATCTGCTGATTTTTTTACCCCCAAAGTGAAATGTTTTTAAGAGGTAATGTGTAACAGCAGCGTTTTTTTGGAAATTGTTGGACTGTTGGATTGACTTGTAATCTCAAGAATGTGACCACAGACAAAAGGAAAATAACTAAGTGAAATAAAGACATTACTTTAAGATGGCGGCTGCATTTGTTTTTACCTTGTACACTGTGTTAACTCTAAGTTCTCACACTGCTCACGTTAAGCACAGAACCCCTGGTCGATTTTGTCCGGTGACATTCCAATAAAGTTTATATGAATGTCATGTTCTGGTCATATCCTGGTTTAGAATGGTTTCTAAAATACTGATAAAAAGAGAGAAATGAAGCATTACTTTGTGCAATTCAACTTATGAATGAAGAGAAAAAAGACAACAAATATGGAGCTGCAGATGGCTGGAGATGCAGACAATCTGGTCTGTCTGCAGTGAAGTTCTGTTTTATATCACAGCAATCTCAGTTAAGACCACAGTTTTAGCCACAATATGTAAGATACTACTCGAGCAACATTAAAACAAGCTCACTGCAGCTTATAACAGATCTTTTGACAGCTGACCAAAGACTCGGCTTGCCAGAAATCCAACAGATCATCTGAGAGATTGTTGATCATTTACGCTATTATTCAGATGCTGTGGTGCCGTTCCAACTGCAGATCAAACTACAACTGATCTGGCAGATATTCAGCTCTATTCTAAAGCTAAAACCAAGCTCAATCTGTTCAGTTTCTATAGTTCAGTTCTTTCTTCAAACCTGGAAACGCCTCAGGGCAAGACAATCTCACCTGTAGGTCATTTTAGTAGCTGTTTTGCAGCTTTCAATCAATAAAATTTGAACATTTCCATTTCCATGGCACACATGATCTGCTGATGAAGATCATGCAGTGTGATTGAAAGTACTAGAAAAGCTACTAAATGGAACTTGAGGTGAGATTGTTTTGTCAGCTGCTGTTTCCAAAAGCGAGAATGAACAGTGAAGCTCAATCTTTAAGCCATTGTGGATAAGAAAGTCCTTCACATCCTCAGAAATGGATCCATGACATCTGGGAATCCTCCATCTGCTGACGAAGATCATGTTATATGATCCAGAACAACTACTAAATGGACCCTGAGATGAAATTGTTTAGTCAATATTACTTTAATCGTAATAGCTGAGTAAGTGGTTGAGCAAATCTAAACTGGTGCTGTTTGATTGTAAAAGAAATATGTAGTATAAATATTACAACCGAGTCATGCCTTGAAATGCTAACAGCTGCTTCTGTTCTGGCTTGTAGATCTGTGTGGAAGCCATTACGATGTAACCTTGAGCACTCAGGGACAACGTGCATCAAAGTGCAGGTTTGCCGACTTTGATGTGGTGGGCATGTAACTGTGTCTTGCCTTTTTTCTGGTTACATTCACTGAATGTTTCAATTTACAAAAAAGTGGAGGTCACGGAGGTTTCACTTTCATCACTGCGGACAACATTCACCAGTGACACACGGTGAGATCCACTGCAGAGATCAGTTTCTGTACAAAAAGCTGTCTTGATAGGTTGGACCACAGCTGAGGTTGTGTTTTCTGTGTGGGTTAAAACTCATTCTAGAAATTATACTGTTGTCACTTATGCCTCCACCTACACGCATGAAAACCCAGAGCTGAATGCAAAAAGTTCATTTTGTAAAAGTAATAAAGAGTTTTCAATTTTGCAATTATTCCAAAAATATACTGCTAAAAAGAAAACTTTAAGTGAGCCTTTGCTTGTACATCTCTGAAGGCTTTTTCTTTATTTTATCTTCTTTTCACCAACACGTTACCTCACTTTTTTTTTGTCTCCACCTTTTCTTTCATTGGTTTTCATACCAAAATTCTTAAACCATCCACCTTGAATAGAGCCATATCCATTCTTCTTTGGATGAGACTAAGACATGAGTCCCTCGAGTTCCTTTAATCAGTGTCAAAACATAACATGGGTACGCCTGTATCTTTCCTAACAAGCTCTGCCATTGTGAATCCTTGTTCTCAGGACTAAAATAACATGAAAGACGACTAATAAAATAGACTTCAATACTCTGGGGCTGCCCCTATATCTTATTACCAGTGAAATAGAGAGGGTATGCTCAACAATGTCAACAATCACAAGCAATTAGGAGCTCAGAGACTCAGAGAGAGCGACTGAGACTGCTTAGTGCTGAACAAACAGTTAACATCTCATTTTGACAGCGAAAATGGAAAGAGAGAGATTAAGAAAACAGTGGAGGGAGATGTCCACGTTCAGAGAGTTTCAACCATCAGAAGGACTAACACTGAAGCCAACCCAGCAAACCCAGAGCAAATAAAGTCTGCCTTCCTCTGTGCCTTTCCACATGGTGGGAAGTATGTTGTTACATCTACCCAAACCTCATTCAAAAAAATAGTAAAAACAGCCCTGCCACATTAGACCTTCTCTCCAAACCAATTTAATTGACAAACTGACACTAATAATTCTCCAGAAAATTGGATACCAAATATTTTAACGTTCAAGGTCTGACATCCTGACCCATAATTTAGAAAATAGCTCTGCTTGGTCTAACAATTAGCCGTCGTTACTCTACAACAGGTCAGAAAAGTCACTGGACAAAAAAAATCTTTGTCTGGCTCGAGCCATTATACCACAAAAATATACAAATATCTGACCTCTAACTCGTTCCTGCTTGATTATACGAGTGTGGCTCTATTATTGTTTGGTGAAAGGAGGATGTATAACTTTGAATTAAGTGTCAACCGATGAGTTTTGTCACTTAACAGACTTCTAAGACGTTAAAGTAAATTGTGTGACGGCATGTTGAAATCATCAGCGATATTATATGTATGTGGAGAGTTAATATGAAGTGTTTCTTTACCTAAACTCCAGGCACAGTTGAACTTTTTGTGCACAGAAGGAAGGAATATGCGATCAAGTCATAATGAATTAACAAAGGAATTAACTTGATTATATTTTTCCAATTATGATGAGTAAATCCCATTGTTGGTACAGATCAATCATGGAAGAGAAGGCTTAAAAAAAATTCTAATTTAAAAAATCCCTTTAATCAAGTCTAATGAAAATTTAAATGAACAGTGTGCCTCACTGTCTTCAATTTCTCTCCCCTTTCTTTGCCTCAAAGTCCTGAATAGTCACTTGCCATCGAATGTTTCCTTTGTTCATTTCGTCTCCTCCAAAGTGTGTCATATGTCCAAGACAGACAAGGCACAGACAGAGATGAGTAATTAGCAATTAGTTCCAGGTCAAAGGTTGGACCCAGAAATTAGAAATGAGTCTGAAAATTTGGCAGAAGTTGGAAATGCAGCCTAAAGTTTTATCGTCATGAGTCAGACAGTTTGGCATTCGTACGCCACTGACAGGAAGGATGACAGTGTCAGACAATTGAGGCTCTTCATAGAACCATTGAAATTTGATATCATGCTTCAAGCTCTGTTATATCAATAACCACTTTTACAAGTAATATTGTTATTATTGTAAATGCCATGATGCAGGAATGTATGACTCCAATAAAATGCTGTCTGCTGATATACGAGATATCTTCTCCTGATGATGGCAGAAAACAAATTACATTTGTGATCAATGTTTCTTTCATTTTATATACCGAGCATCAATTGCAAAGAAGAAAATGTACTGTGATATTTTTATCTACTGTATATTCAATCATCAAGAGAATACTCATTACAAAAAATATTTTCATTTTGTAGTAATATTTTTATGACACTAGTCAGTAGTTAAAGAAATTAGGCTCAGATCAGGCTCTACAAAATAAAAGTATCTGAGTGTACGAAATCTATTAATCAGCTGGTGGATTTTAGGGATAATTTGGCTATTTTAGACTTTATGTTTCTGTGTCTGTGCAGGTCAGCATCACTCTGATGGAGCGCAGTTCCTACCGACCACTCACCCAGGGCTGGTTGAAGCTGTAGGTGTGCCGATGGTCCTCGAGGTCCTCCTCCTGCTTGGCCTGCTGGAACTCATGCCTCAGCCGTTGTATCCGGTCGTGGTTACTGGGGGCCATCTCACTGCTGGGTGAGAGAGAGAGAAAGAGGAGGTGAGGAAGTGGAATTAGTTGTTTAGAATCCAGATATAATTTCTCAACAGGCTCTCATTTATAACACCTGGCACATTACTCTAGCTAGCATGTTGTTACTGATGCTTTTTCATATTTGAATAATTCACCTGACCTCTTTAACACCCCTCTAAATTGTGTTGAGGATCCCTTGATCTGACAGTCATGATTCCCCTTTGCATACCTGACTGACATCTCTATGTGCTTCTTCTTCCCACTCTACTAGCCTCTGATGTCCTGAGCATCTGTATAAATGAAAGTGTCCCTCGTGTACCATTGTGAGTGATGCATGTCCTTTTTAGACTGCAGGAGAATGTTGGCCTTTTATGGTACGCTGTCATTAAACACTGTTGGAAAACCCTCATTTACATCCCCTTCATTAAGGGGCTTTGAGGGGCCTGTCAATAGGAATCAATAGCCTTTCCTTCAGCTTAATCAGCCTCTCCTTTTATCACCAGCTACAGAGGCAGCACATGACAAAACGCATAATTATGATGAGACAACTGGCTTGATAATAAGCCTGCATTTATGCATACCAGAGGGATGAAAGTGACCAAAGGTTAGGAATTTGTGCTGGGAGGGGATAGGAGCTTGGGGATATAGGGAGTGGGATTGATACAGTGAATGAAGGAAAAGGGAGATAAAGGTAGGAGGTGTGTTCTGAGGGGCTGTGGCTGAGTGTGAAAGGGAAAGGTTAATCAAAAGCATGTGAAAGAAGGAAAAAGAAACTAAGAATCAGCTAGGACCTGTCACCCTGTCATTGTGCGCGTCCTCCTCAGTAGCACTTACAGGTGGCACACCAGCGGTGGAAGTGATTGCTTATTTGGGCCCAGAGGATTCTGGGCGCAATTATGGCGATAATTGCAGATTAGAACGAGCACATCCTTCTGATGATAATGGGCACTAGGACACGCTGCCAATCAAGCTTCATTAAAAGCACAATAAATAGCAGCTCATAAAGGATGAACGGATCTCGGTGCGTGCCCCTGAGTAGTACTTGGCGAGACACGGTTATCGTGTTATTCGTAGTGCCTGATCAAAATCAATTGTATTAGTTATACTCCATTTGATTCCTAAAGCTTTGTGTGTGTGGGAGCGCAGGAGCATACATTAGGTCTTTTATGTTGATGTGGGCAATTAAGTGGGTCATTGGGGTGTGAGTTGGCTTATGCTTTTAGTGTGTGGGGTAATGGTGAAGTTCTTCTATTACTGTTCATTACAAAATCAATATTCCCTTTATATTTGCTTTAGCTCGCTTAAATAGCATATATGATGTTAAAGAAATTAAACGACTTAATTGAACTCTATAAACAACAGAGCTATACAGAGTATAAGTGCAATTCTATGGCAACACTTATAAAAGATGGGATTCCCTCATTTTCTCTTTTACCCCACAACATTTTATTACTTTGAACTAGAAAAGCAGCACAAGAGTTATATGAAACATTCAGAATGTGTTTCTATATGATTACCAATGCTATGTACAGTGTATCCATCTGTTTGTTGATGCAAAACACACCACTACACCCAAACGTTTCCAGATTTCCCTGAAGTGGTCGAAGAAAATGCTTGTGCCTGAGCTACACCATATACTCACACAGCACGCAACTGAGAAAAAAAACATAAAAACGCATCTGCAATTCTGAATTAATTTTCTTCACATTCCCCTAATATATGAATGCTAATATGTAAGTTGAAATACAGTCCATGTCATCATCCCTGCTCGAAAGAGAGAGGTTTGACAAGACTGTAATGGGTGGAAAAAGACCAAACAGATCTGGGAAGTCCAATGCATGCAATTAGTTTAATCCCCGAGGCTGGTCAGAGAGAAGACCAGGCCGACTCCAAACAAACAGCCTCGTAAATTTTTCTCTTTGACCCTCCAGGGAGGGTCAGTGCTAGCATCAGCATCTCAAACATGCACCACTGAACTGGAAGAACCAGAGGGGGCAGCTGGGGATCCAGAAAAAGGGCCACAAGCCAGGCTATAAACAGGGCTGCTTGAGTCCATATACACTTCATACACAATAAGACCTATTGCTCTTCTCTCACCCACTAAAGCAATCAATCTGACAGAGAGTATTTTATGTATGACCAGATTTCTTCTCCAGTGTGTGGTGGATGAAATGGTGGGAAGTGGAATGGGAGAAGAGCAGTGAAGACAAGATCTCCGTCAAATTAAAGAACTAGCAGCGAGGCACTTCAATATACTTTTCAAAGTGCTACAAATGGAAATTGCATTGCATAGGGGATGGGGGTGGGGGTGGGATTTAACGAGGGGTGAATTTGTCATGGCAGTTCAAAGGACGCCTGTGCAATATCTAGATTATCTGCAGGGGCTTCTCCTCTTGGGTCGTCCTCCCACCATGGGGGATACCAAGTTGATGGGATTCTTGAAAAGCACCCTATGGAATTCTCCAGTGTAAATATATTAATATGATGTAAAAAAGCTGGAAGGCTAAGTGCTAAGGAATAGCAGGAATCAAGCACGAGAGGCACCAGAAGCTGCCCACGATCACTGTAACAGCCGGTAGCAGGCCTGTCTCCATACATAAAGAAGATGGATTCAGCCGCTTTCCCCAAAAGCTCCCCAACGCTTGGGCACCTCAATGTGTAATTAGTCAGCGTGATTGTTGGCGATGCATCAGGTGTCGCCGCTTCTAAATTCCCCAGTGAATACATCAACGTCTGCAATGCCCCTGAAGAACAAGACCTGCAAGAAAACACTCCTAGGGTGGGGAGGGGGGGGACTGGCTCTCAGCAATTACATTAAATGTGTCACCCCAGCCCACAATACATGAGTATATGAGAATATGAATGAGTTCTGCTCATCGGTTTGCCATAAGCCACATGTTTGTGCATAAGGGAAAAAGGTCACAGGTTGTGTAAATGTGCTCAGGGGTACAGGCAGGCTGTCTGCATCATGATCATATGAGCTTGCAGGGCTTGCAATGTTTTTTTTTTTTCTTTCCGAAAGCCTGTTTTTCAAATGTGACTCAATGGAAAATGGTGACGCTGCCCGTAAAGTAATTAAAAAACATGGTTGAGATAAAGTATCCATATGCCACAGCATTTTCACAGCCAGCATCTTCATTCTGTCCTGTATAATGAGATTTGCTCAATATTCAGCCGTGTGTTCGCAGTTTGAAATGTCAGCATTTGGCCTCTCAGGTTTGGCCACGTCGCGCCCGAACATACCCATGGAAAAAACTGACTGCAACACATAGATGTAGAAAGAGACACAAAGATGTCGACACACACTCTAACTATGTCCTTCTCCCTGTCTCACTTCTCCTCACTTTACATACACTTCGGTATTCAGTAAAGTCACCCTGCTGCTGTATTAATAGCTAGGCTGAAAGGTTATTCTGAAGGCTCATTGAGAGAAGTGAACTTGTGAATTCACAGGCACACGCAGTCAGGACAAACAAGTTTTCAGGCCCATCTGAACAACAACAGACTCTGCTCAGACTCATCCTCTCTTTTATTAAGACACGATTATAAAAATAGACGAACTACAAAAAGCTTTTAACTTTTGACAAATAGAGCTTTGTGTTTTACACCTTACACAACTGGCACTTTTGTTTTTCAGAGCATATGTCTATGTGCAAACATACGTGTGATTCCACCTGTGTTTTTAAACCTGACCCGTTGACAGGGGTCATGAGCCCTCTAAAGCTGCAGTTGGGGGTATGTGAACGCCTGTCTGTGTAATAGTCATCCTTTGATCCAGGAGGATTTGGCAGATGTCTCGCACACCACAAGGCTTAGGCCGAGGATGCAAACTATGGCACACTATTGCTTCTGTTGGTGGATCAAAGCCACGCTGAGTCCCGGCATGCCCTATAAACACTGCCACTGGCCAATAAAGGAGTAATCCAATCACTAAGAGTGTAACATGGGTCATATGAGCATACCTCGGGTCAGAGGGCATTCCCAGCCAATCACAATGAGAGTGTTATAATCCAGGGGATAAAATTTCAAGTCAAGTTTGAAAGGAGTTCTGAGAGTTGCCACAGACTTGCTCGCTTCCAAGTAAAGTGAAAAAGGCTGAACTGTTGGGGCTTCGGTGTGACTTTCAAATCAGACGGTCTGTTATTTCTTATCTGATTACTGTTGATTGAAATTTCATCAGATTATCTGGTTTCTTGCTCTGGCAGCAGTATCTCCATGCAGCAGATGAGGGCGCAGGCTTCTTAAGTTTTGGCCCTTTGGCAATCTTGCATCAAGTCAAAGGCTTAGCTCATCTTTATTCCATCCCCCTCTGGACTTTCATTTATTTCAAAGACAGAAAGATGAGGCATTTTTGGGGAGATGGACAGCCTTTGGGACCTACCGCAATGATAGAAAAAGATTAGATCTACATTACCGCTGGTCATTTTTGAAGGAGCGAGGGACAAAGATAAAACATTTCTTTGAGTCTTCAGAGGAAATCAGCATATATCGGCCAATCTGCAATGATTCTTGCAATCAAACGAAAGTATCTGAAGCACATGGCCCACTCTTGGCATTTCTTTCCCTCTCCACTTTACTCTCTTTTCCATCTCCATAAAAATATCTTCTTCTTTTTTTTTTTTACATTTCTCTCCTTCATTTCTATCTTTCTCTTCCCATGTGTTTTATCTATAAATGCCTCAATCCTCCTCTGTGGTTACAGGGATAGGTCATGAATTCTCTTCTGACCCCTCATCCTCTCCCACTAGCCTAAGTGACAGCTGCAGGCTGGACAAAGGCCTGATAATACCCTGGATTTGTCAGGCTCTGACTTCACCCATGTCCTCCTGTGACTGATGCACTGACAGTGGCGCCTTGCCAGCTAAAAAACCCACTTCTTGATGGGGGCTGCTGCTGTTGTTGAGCTTGGTGTGAATGTGTGTGTGTGTGTGTATCCATGGTTCTTTTTAGACTCCAAAGCAGCCCATATGGGGTCCTTGGGGGTCTTAAGAGGCCATCATCTGGGATGTCTGCCTAGGCCATGGTGGTGGCGTGACTGGGGAGTGTGGGGCTCTGATTAGCAAGGGAAAGAGGCAACGTCTGTAGAGCTGCTCTTTCCAACAGGCTGTCCAGCATGGCTGGCCCCCGGTGTACCGTTCATCTCTTGCTTCCGTAGTGTGAGAAATGAAGAAACAGCTCTGCCCTGAGGGGAACCACAGAAGGCCCTCCACTAAAAAATCACGGTTCACATAAAATGAAAAAAGAAAGCGGTTCTTCAGCCATCTCTTTGTCCCTTCAGAGACCTATACCCCACGGTATTTCAAAAACCTCATTTGCACACATGCAGCCTGCCTTTCTTTACCCCAATTTGCTTTATTACCCCAAGGACACCTGCTACAACTACTGCTCTCTACAAGTCATTACATTTTAAACATCTATTTCTTTATCTCTTTTCATTCTTCTGTTTGAGGGACCGCCAAAATACAGGTGCAAGTGAGAAATCGACTTTGCAGCTGTCCACATTTGAGAGAGACACCATCGATGCCTTCTGTCGAGTAAGTTTTACAGCTTTAGTCCCAGAAAGAATAGACTGGAACCGATCAAAGGTGCTTTTGTTTCTGCATGTAGTGCTGGGGATGTATTGCTCATGTTTAGAAGGAAACAGGTGTGACCTGTCTACAAAAAATAAAGTAGGAGTGCTTTTGGTTGTTCTAAACGTCCAATAAATGGTCTATGCTTTAATGCTAAAAGATAAAAAGGCTGAGAGGGGACCCCACAGATCAGCGGAATGGCTCTAGGCAATGTTATGGCAGAGCCAGCTGGATGGCCAGAACATTCTAATAAATAAAAGTAAAAAAAAACAAACAACAACAACAGAAAAGATGGACGCTCAGGTGCAGTGCAGAAATGTATCAATTATTCAACTGATCCTGTGAGGCAGATGCAGCTGCTCTAACTCAGAATGAAGGACAGACAGGAAGTCATGGTGGCTGTCCATCTGAAGTACAATCAACTTACAGAGTTCAAAAAGTTTGTTTTCACTGTAAAATAAAGACTTGACACGTTTGCTTGTACGAATTTAGTAAAGTGTGGCGCTAGCATGTTTGTTCTCCTTAACTGTAGTGTATAATTGAAAAGAACCCCAACAAGATTTATATATATATATATATGTGTGAAGGTTAAACTTCATATTCACATTCATACATTCTAAAATTGTGTTCAGGCGAAATGAGACGTGAATTTGTTGCAGCATGATTATATAACCAGACACAAATAGATGCAAAGATGCATCCAATACGCAAGATGTTTCAAATTATTGTCATTGTCTGTGGGCAGCCAGAGATTCCTCGTCCAAAAAACACTCAAGTGGTTGTATTTGTGCAAATAAAGCAAGCAAAAGCACACACAGGAAAACACTTGACGAGATTTGTTTAGTTTAACGCTAATGAGTTGCATCAAATCTAATCCAGTGTAACCCATTTTATATCCAACAACAGCAGCAGTTTTTCTGACTCTCTTTTCAGTCCTCTTTGATAAAAAAAAATGCTATGCTCTCTCTGAGAGATGTTGAAGTGCTTTTATACAGCACAAAACACCATGTGAGTTCGGAAAGCACAACATTAAGATAGCGTGGCATGGCTTAAAATGTATATGGAAGATAGACTCTCTGAGAACTTTCTTCACCCCTGATTGCTGGCAACTTTTCTATAGGTTATTTTCTGGGAAGAAAGGAGCCGGGCAGCTTCTGACTGACAGCTGCGTCCTCCATGAAGAAAGAGATGAACTTTGAAGTTAAGGCTCGTAATCCCAGCCCATTGATTCGTGGCACTTGCACTCAGAAAGAGAGAGAGAGAGACTTGGGAGTATGGTTGAGACTGCTTAATGTATTCACACAGGCACAAAAACACACACACATGCATGCACACACATGTTACCAAGTTCAGAGAAGTGCCACATTGTAATGAGACAAAGCTGCGCTGCATGCTAATCATTAAAGCTAATCACATGGCCAAAATTTGCAAGCACACAACAGATTAATTTGCTGAATCATGTCTGAGGAGTCTAAAACAGTAAATCTTTCATTTTCAAACAAGCATATAAACAGTATGAAAACACATGCGTCAGTCTCAAAGTCTCAAAACAGGCTGAATAATTCCCATCAAATACACATTTTTCATGTCTGCCTCTGTACTGTGCAGTTTTATGGCTCCTTATGTTGCACAGACGCATCTGATGGCTCAACATTCCTCTTCAGGGCAAGAAGAGTGAAGAGCAGGTTTTAAATAATGTGTAAAGGCCATAGGCTAAAGTATCCATCTAAACAGGTTAGCTCAACTTTTATGAGCCCATCAGGCTTTAAAGACAGCTTTTATGAGATATCAACTAGCTTGATAGCTTGGCACTAAGAGGCCAGAAGAGAAGTGAGATGGGTGTATATGACTTTGGCTTTCAGTACACTCTTTTATGGACCCTGACACCAAAATATTTGGTCTAAGTATAGGTTGGCGCCGTGAAATATGAATTTGGTAGCTGTGTTTTGCATTACGTGACCTCAAATAAATGCCCAGTGAGGCTGGTGTGCGAGTCACCTTTGCAGGTTTCTCTTTCGAGTAGCACTCCAAAACCCAGAGTGGGCTGGAGAATTTGTATGTGCCGGCTAGACCATCGTCAGCACTTAGACAGAAAGGAGCCGAGTGGATCTTGAGACGAGTTTGTCCAGCCAAGTGTGGATGCCTCAAGAGCTTTGTATGAAACAGATGTTGTGTCTGAAGTTTGACAACCTGCTAAATGAAGAAACTGTTGTGAAATCAACACGTTTTGAGAAAGTTGGGGGAAGCTGCTCCTTCTTTATGTTTCTTAGTCTTGTTTCACTCTAGCATTCACAGTCCCACAGAAAGCATCCTACAAACATCTCCAACCTGCCTGTCCAGGTCCAACTGAGCTCATCACACAGCTGTGTGACCCTGCAACCCCCTGCCAAACCCCTCCTTCCCACTTCGCTTACTTTTTAACTTTGCATTCTGAAACTGCCTCATCCTTCAGCTGCTCTTGTGTGCTGGAATGCCTACAGGCAGCTTATTAGACAGGCACAAGTTTTTTCAAGCACAGTGTACCACAGCCTCAGCACAGTAGCAGGAAAACAGACAACCCGGAGGGAAGCAATTCAAAGACGGGTCTTAGGGTGAGCCCTGGTAAAAGCCAGAGAATGTGATGGGATATAACTCACATAAAGAGTTGTTACCATCTACCATCAGACCTCATCCAATGTGGCATTCAAAACAGCTCAGATTTCAAGTTGTGGTAAATTGACCTTCGCTGATTTGCTCATGAATGAGACAGTGACTGCATATACTTTATATATCAAGGAGATATCTAAATGTGCATACAAAATACTGTAATCACACAGGAGTTTGTCTATGGTTGCTCTAGATTATTACAAATTGTGAATGATTTACTGACTATTTTCCAAAGGATCTCATGATGTTTTGCATTTTCCTACCTGCAGGCAAACATCGCTGTATGCTGAATTTGAAACTTGCAGAGACTTGAAACTGAAGAGAAATCATTATTAGGAAATAATTAAAGGGCAGCATTTGACCTGAGGATGTTTGAGCATGTCACCACCACTTGAACATGTACGCCCAAAACCTTTAAAAACAATTCCCATTTACAACTGCATTACCATGCAAACAAAGTGTACTTTAACTTCGGTAAAAAAAAAAAAACAAAACACGGAAGTATGCTGTTTACAATGCGTTTACAGCATACTGAGAGTTCACCATCTGGTCTCTGTAAGTTGATTTTCATACCATTCTGTGATGAATGAAAGCCAATAGATGCCTGCAGGGAGGGAACAGCACATAAAAACAATTGATGTGCTGCTTTGGAACACAGTTAACAATGTGTAAAAATGTACTAAATGGATTAAAACACTGGTATGGTCCTTTAATGCAAATATATGCAAAGATTTTAGCATGCGAATAAGCAGATGAATCCACTCCAGATTCAAATATTCACAAGCAGCTGACCCTCTCTTGCTCGTTTGCTATTCTTGCACGTTGCCAGAGTGACACGGTCTCACTGGCTACCTATAATGAAAGGCTAATATTAGATTTCAAATGGACCTAAGCAGTGCTGGTGCATTGGTCGCATATTACATGTGCATTCAGAAATGTGTCATTTGACATCTGGTGCATCATTTTCAGTGGGATTGGCTGACTTCTCATTTCTTGTCACGTGTGCACTTTTTTTAAAAATAGCCCTTTAGCGACTAACAAGCTGAGCAGATATCCTGTCTTTTATTAGGGCACTGAGGTCTCCCATGTTCCTTCTGGAAGGCCTACACCTGTAAAGTGTCTCATTTACTCCACTGCGACATCACACTGTGCTGAATGCAGACAATCGCTCCTTTTCCAAATGTCAGTGCCTGGCGCTCAGCGGGCGAGCCACGAGCCAGCGGTGAATAATTCACGCCAGCCCTCCGTAGCTCTCCTCGCCGTCCCATACACATGCAGACCCCAAGTCTTCTCTTCCACGACCTGCTGTGCCGCCGCTACTTCCTCTATACATAATTAACGAGAGACGCACGGCGGGACACCCGTCAGTCAGAGCCAGGGCCACTTTAAACAATAACAATATTGATAGTGTGTGTAAGAAAGCTGAATTAAAAAGATGGATTCCAACGATTTTTTTTTTTGCCCCTGGCTCAGCTGGTCCCTGCTTTTAAATGGTGAGAAGAGGAAAAGGGGTGGAGGGCAGGGGGACTACACGCTGGTGGTGCTTCTAAGGGAATGGATAGAGGTATAGAAAAAATGGGCAGGGAAGGAAATAGGAGAAAAGAGGAGCTGTTACCCCTTTTCCCTCCCCGCCATCCCCTGACGTCTTGCACTGACTGCTCTCCTCCATTACTGGATTAGGTCTTGGAGGCCTCTTCTGAGAGCCAGAAGAGGAAGGAGGTCATGGGTCACGACCTTTAGTAATGGCCACGCAGACAGACGAGAAAAAAAAAGAGAAAAAAAGATGAGGCTGGCCGCATCATTTCAATTTAGGCTATCGGTGTTGTGTAATAATCAATGAGAGGGTCAAGAGGTTGGCAGATACTGACAGATGGGCAGAGAAAAAGAAGAAGAATAAAAGGGCAACAATGAGAGAATCAGAGCTGAAAACACTAATCAATGTTCACATCACAGCACTTACAATGATTTGTCTCCTATCCTTAAACATAAGCACCAACAAGTGATTTGCATGACAAACAGTTTAACTCCATGAGGAGCTAATCTAGTGAGCAATAATTTGGTGGCTTTTGTTGTTATTAAACTTATATGTATTTTATGTACCTGTTCTTCACCTGTTGTACAATGTTATAGCGCATCTGCACCAGTCCATAAAGTCACAAAATCAAACCAGCGAAGAAGAAATGCCATTACTGCTATCTCCTATCAACCTCCAGGACGCTTACATATGTTAATGCCCCTTCAACCTGTGACCCTCACATCCATGACATCATTATCAACCGAGCCAGACATAATGTTAGCCTGTCACCGCCATGATCTATGGCCACTGAGGCTCTCTGCCTTAATGAAGCTGTGCAATGCTGCTTTAAACTGTGAAAGCCGCGACGAGGGTCGGCATGGCCGCCACGGAGGCTTAATGTGAGTACGCATCAATCATCTCGCATCAGGCATCAATCAATCACAAACCTCTTTGACAGCTGGGAAGCCCCCCAATCCGCCACTACGACCACCATACACACACACAGAAACTCATTGGCTGTGATTATGATCTCAATTATCATCATGACCGCGGGCCACCACTTCCCCTGTGACCGACATGCTAATCAGGAGCACTGGCAGTCAATAATCAAGGCATGGAAAAGGCCATCAGGCGCAGAATTGGTCAAGTATAATTATATGTTTTAATGTCAATTGGTTTAATTAATAAGCTTGGACCCTGCAAAAAAAATGCCAAGATTTGGAGGGGAGCAAAGCCGACACTCAACACTGAACAAGAACTAGTTTAAATTCTTTTTTATCTTTTGTATATATTCCAAAAGACAAGACAAAGATGATCTTAGAGTGTCTTTTTACTCCCGGGAGATTAAGAGGGCCATAACTGTCTGTGTTCAGCGCAACAGAAAGCTCTGAGGTCAGCTGTGACAAGCTTTTAGCCCGCATGACAGCGGCTGTGGCAGCGTTCCCAGTGCACACACATGCCTATGCAAAAACGGCCCCTTGAATAGCTGCTAAAGCAAGTCAGAGTGGCCATTTCTTTAAACTAACATGAGTCCTGGCCTGTTGTTTCTTCTCCAGAGGGATTTGAACCAGTGTAACTTAAGATGCGCTTTGGGCTTGGGCGAGCACACAGAGATCTGATAATGTTTCTCCGCGCCTTTCAGCAGCAGGCTAATAAGGATGATTCTGTCATGAAGCCAAATTGTTAGCATTTCACACAAAGGGGGCCTGATGCTTAGTCTCTATCTTTCTTTCTCTGCAGGTGACTATAGGAGGCCTGCCCCAAAATATGAGTTGTTATCACAAACCAGATCACAGTGTAATCTCTTCTAATCCTCTGACTAAACTGCTTCTGAGTCGGGAAAAAACAGCTGTGAGAGAGATGCGATATGAGAGGGCGGCAGCAAAAAGAGAGAAAATTACAGAAAAGTACAAAAGCACATGGATAACAGAAATCTATCTAATTAACTTCCTCCACTGAGGGGAGCACCTGTCTGCCATTTCTGCAGTCACTAAAGGAAACCGCAACTTCATGAGTGGATATCACAGGGACAAGAAAAGGGAGATAGCAGTTCTCATAAAACTTCTCACTCTGCATGTCTCTTATTTCATTTCAGAGCACAGTCTCTTCTTTTGGCAAGGCAACATGTTCATCTGCAAAAACCCTAAAAGGAGCTATATTTAAAATGTGACACAGCAAAAGACTCAGCCAAGCTCCTAATGAGAGAATTATTCAGGCCCAGTAAGGTGTCTCACTTTGGCTCAGGGGGTTCAGAGTGCACTTTAAGTGAAGGGAGCTGAGAGGCACTGATGACAAAACACTGTCACCTTCAGGTGGTTTAAGGAATGGGTGATGGGGAAGACACTTGTGATGGTATCCCCATTCCCCACAGCCCCAAACAACGCAGACAGGATTAGCCCATAGCACTAACAAAAGAGGCCAAGCGGTCGTGGGCTCGCCCACAGATGGTGACTGCGGTGTGCTGATGTGTGAATGAATGCACCAGTGAGCCGAAACTAAATGAAGATACTGTCACTACATCTGCCTGCATATACACAAGCAAACACACATATGTGCACCCACATACACAAAATGCTCATTATCCTTAACCCCTAGCATGGATTGGGGGTGGGGGTGGGAGCCCTTTAATTATAGGCCAGTGTTTGGAGAACTCTCTATAGAGACAGTAGAATAAGAGAACAGTAGAGGTACAAACACACACCCACACACCCACACACACACACACACACACACACACACACACACACACACACACAAAGCCAATGGCCACGCCATGGAAATGAAGCAATAATTACATTGTTGCTAACTGAGAACTGAGTGGCTATAGTCCAAGAGCACATTTAATTAGCTAAGTGCAAGCTAATACCCCATTATTTGCCATTATCTTTAGCATTGAATTTAAAGCTATATGTAGAATACTTACCTGAATGTATAATTACCAAATAAAGTCTGACACTGTAACAACTGCAGAAAATGAAACTATCAAGAGAAAATGAGTTTATATTACATCTTTTAATGTACCCCTGGGTGAGTTATTGTGTTTCTAAAGACTGCTAAAGACGCAAACCAGCTCACAGAACGTGGATCCATTTATAAAAACACTACTTCCAGCAGCTGTATGTTCTATAATAAAATGTAGTTAGCAGCTTAAAGGACAGTAAAGAGGTGAGTTAATTGGCTCTCTTATGATCTTTGAGCAGTGAACGTGTGAAGGATGAAACCTATAAATAACCTGAGTGCTGATTGTGACCATATGACCATATGAGAAGTGACAGCTTTCCCTGTCAGTGCATTTGACAGGCTTAAGGATAACTCCACATGGCTGGCAAATTGGATTGGAGCTCTGGTGGCTTTGCAAAGAGAGAAGAAAAAAAGAGAGATGAATCCTTTCCCGCCTCCTCTCTCTCTCCCCCATTACCTTTTTCTCCCGCTCACATTTTCCCCCCACCTTCAGAAATTCTAAGAAGTGAGTGATGAGCCGGTAATAGGTAACAGTTTCTATTTCATGTCTTAAAGTCAGTGCGGGAGGCTGGCCAGGAGCTGATAAATCATCATTGGTGCAGATTAAAGGCCATTATCACCTTTAAACAGTCCCTCCCCTTCCCCCTTTCCACTAAAGCATTGGCAAGGTGATCTTCTGAAGAAGATGGGGAGAAGGACAAGAGAGCAGGCTTTTGAAACTTCTGACGGCACCAAAGTGTCTGAAGGACACCATTGGGTCAGCTGGGAAAGACAACATGAAAGAAATTTAAAACGAGAATGTCCAACCCTGCCTGTCTTTCACCAACAACACCGAACATCCCCAGAGACTGCAGACCTCCCACCGATCTGTCACCGCCAGGAGAGACGTAATGAGAAAAAAGAATTAGCTCAACAAGTGGTATCTATGCTTTTCTCATAGTCTAATCAAAACCAAGGCGTTATCAAAAATAGCTTTAACAGGCCTCAAAGGATGGTTAATATGGCAAAGATTAACATATGCCATGGTCTGGGATCTTGTAAAGATTAATGAGAGGGGAGGAAAGGGAAAGTAGATTGATGTGTAAGTGAGGCAACGACTTCAATGAGCAAAAGCAGCTGGTAGCAGTAAACAGCAGTTGCCAATTGGCCTGTGTTCACAGAATGCCAATCTCCAAAGCAGGGTGTGGCGGCCCTGCCAGAAATGGAACCAAAGAAAAAAAAAATCAATTTAGCCTTCAAAAGTCACTTTAACTTTGGTAACAGGAGGGACCGGGCACTTTTACTTCATGTCTGAGATTAGAATGTTTTATAGTGACTGAAAGAACACGCTATCTGCAACCAGGAAAGCATTGGCTTTGCCGCCAAGTGTAAAAAAAATCTGTCCAGTTAAATAAACAGCTGACTGACGCTCCACATTGGCAGACTTGTGTTCATGAATGGCCAAATGTCAAAGTTTATTCAGGAATCAATTGGAAAATCCTTAAAATTCAATCACATCCTATAAAGATAAGCCATAAAACTGTAATATGGATTCATTTCATTCCTCTTCTGCAGCTTTAATATGTGCATGTTTATGTGTGTCGGCATGTGTGTGAGTGGCCCACCCTGAATTCATCTTATTCGAGACAGATGAAGTTTTTCTGCTCTTATATGGTTGCTATGCTTATTTTAATATTTCTTCAGGCTGTTTACGAAGTGAAACCGGTCACTTCATTTCTTCTGGCAGCTTTTGATAGTTTTCCTAAGCATATGTTCATATTTGCACAAGACCATTACAATATTCCCCAAGTGGGCGATTTCCAAACTTGTGTAGCATAAATTGGCTATTGCTCCAGTAAGCCCAATATTCTCCACTGCCCGGGTTATTACAGTAATGGCGGCTTTGCACGACAAGTGCTAATGGCCTGAAATGGCAATTTCTCTATAGGCGCTTTCAGATTAATTTCCTGTCTTGAATGGGAACAGATATGCGAGACAAGACCACTCCTGACAAGTCAGGTCCCTGTGTCTAGGACTGTAAGTGGACAAAGATTATGTGACAGTGTTGGGAGTTATGAAAGCTCCCTCCACGTGCTCCGGTCGCTGTGCCCCTTCAAGAGGAAAATCTCTGATAATGAACTCTAGACCTTTACTCTGCTCGTCAGCAGCCCAGGCAGACAGAAATCGAGTGAGGGAACTGGAAGAGCCTGTCACCATCATTGTCATGATCACCATATAGACATGCTGCTTATCATTTCCCAGGCACACAGTACCACACTCACTCGTGTACACAGAAATATCGCATATGGATGGAAATGTGAGAAATGTGACACCTACAAACACACAAACTTCAATATGTATATTAGCTTGTCTTCACTTTTCAGCTATTAGGTTCATGTACACAATTCCCTGGGCTCCCCAGAGCAAAACACAGATATGCAAAAAAGCACATGACCATTTATAGCAAAGCTATGTGTAAAGTGCTCACTGTCAGCACTGTGCCTAGTGACTGAACCACGAGTCATGCTTTTAATTGTTACCTTTAAGGTAACCATTGTGCCCAATGGTACCAACACATGTAAATCTACTAATTAACACATTATGCTTTGTTTATTTTATTGGTACAAAAGCTAACGTGTAAAATGAAGTCACTGCTCCTGGCCAAGAAATATTCCAGTGCTCGTTCACAACTTGATTGAACAAATGATAAAATGTGTTAATTAATGAACTTTAGAGGTGTGAGCTGACAGATTTTTCTTTAAACTTCAGACAAAGCCAGCTGTGATGGTTTCCCCTGATGTCAGTCTTAATGTTTAAAGGTGGTGCCAGTCGAGAAAGTGATCATTGAATCTCGTTTCATTTACGAACCCCACCTGTTGTTTGTTTCCCATTTATGTAGGTATGTGATGATCTGGGAACGGAACTCAAGAATCATCTTTCACCAAGATGACTGACCCAGCCTTTAAGTGAGTTGGCAGTTGGCTGTAGCTTTTTGTTTAATGGTCAGATTATTACAGTGGTATTTGTTGTAGAGAAATTGCTGAAGTCAAAGGTCAATGGTGAGGTCAGGAAGGAAGAAAGTGTTCAGGAGCCTCTGATGTCTTATGCTGTATTTTTTATTGACACTTGATCAAGGAGAATTAGAGACACTCTCAAAGTTCATCAGAAGTGCCTAAGCCGGTCTCACATTCTGCCCAACTCATCCTGGTGGATAGACTTTAAACCCCAAGATAACACCACTAATACTATACGCCCGGAATTAGTCAAAGAGAATGTTTTTACCCATGGAGGTGTTATTGTCAGCATATTCTAGTCTGGAGACACAGATGTCTGTTTACGCAAATTGGAACATCAACGGCAAGCTATCTATTATGTCTATGAAGACAGCAATAGGTCTCTTTGACCCTGGCCATCACAGTGTTGATATAGACTGGAACCTACTGTTCTCAACCAAAGCCAACAATTCATACTTCCAAGGACCTCAAGGATAGAAAATTCCATAACAATATTAATCTTCTAATCTAACTCTCTGTGATTCCTAAAATGTTAAACTCTATGGTTAGGCAGTTGCAGCATTACACACTTTACACTTTATATTGCAATTATGTACCATTTTCTACACTGGGAAACATTCCAGTAAATATAATGCAGTAAACATTTCTCCAAAACACGTTTTAATAATTCAAAGATGACATGGGGCATGGAATTTTCAGGTAGGCATCAAGCCATAAAGAAGTAAACAAGGCAAAAAGAAGTAAATAAAAAATACTAATTCATTTTAGTAATTTTTGTTTACTTCTTCATGTGTGTCATCAATAAAGCAACTCACGGTTTGGTGGAAAACCTTAAGTCAACTTAAGCTGTGTAAGCACACACACTCACTCTCACTACCCCAAACTGTATTAACTGTATAACTGTACTCACTCCAAAGCTTAAATCTATACACACCAAGACAAACACACCAACAAAACACAAATGCATTTGCTCTCTGAGGCAGACTCAAGACTACCTGAGCCTAGCATCTCATTTCACATGGCCATCTCATCGATCACAGCTTACAATGTCTGAGATAGACAGCTGCTGTTGAGAGCCAGAGGTCCCTGCTATTACAGAGCCATCTCATCCATTTACTTGCAGATCAATGGGACAGTTACTGAAATGGCCCTTGGAGCAGTGTGTCATCCAGCCCAGACGCTTTAACCGCTTTGGTCGTGCACCATCTCCTTTCTCGCTCACCTGAGCCCGTCTCTGTCTTATCAGTGCCGCCCTCTCTCACCTCGGCTGTTTGTTTGGGAGATGGACTCTGAGACTGTGACCCGGACCAGTGAGTCGTATTAAAGTTTGATGGCGCCGCCGGGAGGGGTGGTTTTCTTGGCTCGTGTTCTTTACAGCATCGCTCTGATTAACAGGTCGCACGGAAACAAAAGTCACTTTATGAATAAGTAATGGATCTGCCTGGACACTGCCAAGTTCCCTATTAATTAAATTAAGTCACTTTTTTTCACAAAAGCATGAGAAGAGGGGAGAAAAAATGGACTCCCCTCCTCATTTGGACATGAAAGTGAGGTATGATTGCAGCCCGGTAGGGGATTAACGACTCGTCATTAAAAACGATGATGATTCTCACTGAGGCTCCATCTCAAAGTCACCACACACTTGGGAACTCCAACTGAAAAGAAATGCATGCAGGGGGTTCAAAGGGGCCATGGACAACACTGTTTTTCTATAGGCCTTTTCTCACGCCTTTGCACATGCATACAAACACACACCCCGGAATTCTTTTCACGATGGACTGACCACTGAAAGCCCTCCAAAGAGAAGGAATCAAATAAAGCCGTCAGTAGATGGAGATTAAAAGGAGTGCTACACAGTAAAAATCTGATTTATGAAGCTCAGGCCGGGTTGCTACGGGGTTTTGATGCCATGGTAACCCAGTGAACGGTAAGGTCGAAGGGGCGGTTGAATAAGGAGCCGTTGAATGGGGAAAAAAGAAAGGAGACTTTTAACCTCTCACTGTTCATGTCTTTTCATCAAGCCTTAAGCTTTTACCAGGCTAACGCATAAAGGTAGAGTTTCAATAGAGAGGTCAAAGTCCTCTTCATAAATTACAAAAGCTTTTCTCATTGTTTCCATTCAGACCAGAACGGAGCTATTTGTGTCCTGAATGAGACATGGATTTAAAGGCAACAAGTTCATGATTCAAACTTGGAACTGGCTCTTTTTATACTCCTGTCCTATAGTTCTACTCTTTTTCCATTTCCATTCCCTCCACCTCTCTCTGCTTCTTTATCTGTCCACTGTCCTTTATTGTCAGCCCACCGCTGTGCAGCCACTCATTCAGCCAGCCAGCCTGTGTGGCAGTTCTGAGACCCACCGTGGTTAGTGCTGCCTCAGTGTGTTGTTGTGTTTTGTCTGTGGGAGCTGTCCTGTGCCATGCTGCTGTGTCCGGGGCCAAGGCCCTTTCCTATTGTCTGCTGCCATATGGAAGCCAGCACCAACATGGAGATAAGCCTGTCCTCATGCTGTTCCCTGACCTTCTCAGGCACCCAGCTGGCACTAAATGCAGAAATAATTATTATCCCAATTACCCAGGCCAACTCTGTCTCGTCTTTGTGTGCTGAGGGCGAGGAGGGCGGGGGTGTCCTCTGAAGTGCTGGGGGAGATACTGTGGAGGGAGGTCCCACACAAAAGGAGACCACTAAAAGGTTGGTCTCATGCTGCCTCGAACACTGTATATTAGCTTGTCTGTTTGTGTGGAGAGCTGATAGAGAGTCTATAAATCTCGCTGATGATTCAATATTGTGTTACTGACAAGTACGAGTCGTAACCTATGTTTGAACCCAATTGTTAAGCAAATTTTATTCAAACATGTCTTGTTGCACAAAGTAGGTTAAAGCAGATAAACGATGCAATTCAAACCACGGTTGCATCAGGTTGGGTTAATGGTAATACTTAGTGGAAGTCAGAAGTTAATCATAATAGATTTTAAAGTGGATATTTTTAAAAAACAATTCAGAAAGTGATCAAATAAATTTGCATTTAAATGATGCAATAAAAACAGTAAAAGTATTAAATGTTCTTTTTAATAACTCTATTACATTATTCAGTCTTAAATGACTCTGAACAATGATCAGACTGAGTTTTAACAAAGTGCTCAAATTGTTTTTAAAGGGCTTTTATCTTTCACTTCGTTACTCCATGAAGTATCTGAATAGCGTCCTTTCACACACATTAAAATGCCAGTTTTGTGCAGTCATAGCATAGAAGTGAATAATGCGTCACAGGGAGTTTTCTGTGGATATTTTGAAACTTGTTTTAGCTTTTGACTCAACTTATACAAGCCACCATTCAAGTCAACAGCAGGCGAATAATTGAAGATTTTGAATGGGATATCACTTCAACTGTTTCCTCTTTCCCAAATAGCGACATTAGCTCATGACATAGTCGCATTAATAATGCAGTCTGAAGGCCAGCCAAAGCTGAAATTTAAATTCAGCTTACTCTTGAGTTCATCATGTTTTCCTTTATCTTCTCTTTTTTCTGCATGTTTCTCTTTTGTTTGCACACATCTGGCTGGAACAGCTGTAATGTTGTACTGTGAGGAGAAGGGCAGGTTCAATGCAAGATTTTTGTATTTTTTTATGTGACATTCTGTCAGCGCATTGAGCTCCATAAATAAACATTGTTCAAAGGGAAGTCCTTAAATACTGTAGCCGAAACACAACTTTAATAAAGTTGGCACTAGCCTTTAAAAGCTGCTATTTTCACCTTCTCACCTTACTCTAATCAGTTCCTGGTGCACACTTAAGTTGAGGACATCAGGGTCTGCACAGGAATGCTCCACAGATGTTCCAGCCTTCCGAGTGCTGGAGCATCTGTGTCATAAACCTTGTCGGATATACTGAAAGATGGATGGATAGACAAGACAAGTGCAGAGCTTCAAAGCCCGGGCAGGAAGAGGAGGAACGTTGGCGGATTTAGCACTCTAACAATGGATGTGTTCACGGGATGTGGAAAAAGCCCTCTGAGAAAGATGTCTTTGCTCTGAAGCAAACCCCCCCTCTTTCACTGCCCCAACCTTTGTGGAATCCGCTCAAGGAGGCCAAAGCAAAGGTGGGAAGCAGAAGATTTGAGAGAAAGTGGGTAAGATGAGGAGCCCTGTGGCAAAGCCATGTATAGCATGCAGTGTGTGAAGAGACTTAATGGTTGACTCATCATCTGTGCTGAATACTCTGACACCAAAATGGAAACACATGTATGTGAACTGCTGTTCAGGATGATAATAGGCTGTAATAAGATAAGATACTGTAACATTTTCCCACAATAACTTTGACACAGTGAAAGTACTTGCAAACGTGCAGCCATAAACAAATGAAGCAGCCACATTAACTCCCAGCTCTGTAACAAAAGCCAGCATGCAATAAAAGCTGTAGAAGGCGGTAAATGAAACATACAAAAAACACTGAAGGCATCATTAGTGCCAAAACTGTCTGCACCATCAGCTCATCTTATCTCTGC
This sequence comes from Larimichthys crocea, assembly GCF_000972845.2. NCBI lineage: Eukaryota > Metazoa > Chordata > Actinopteri > Sciaenidae > Larimichthys > Larimichthys crocea. The sequence continues at coordinate 17,726,264 of NC_040033.1, read as the reverse complement.
ACTTTTATTGCTTTCTCTCCCTGTGGTGAAACGCTAAGGCTGCTGGGGATGTTGCTGATTCCTCCCCGAAGATTTTTATCCTTACTGAATGTCACTGGAGCTTTGGGTGCTCAAATCACTTTAGAAAGCTGTATTTTCTTCTGTCGTTTCGCTTCAGGGCTCAAGCTCCGAAGAATGAAGGGGAGGGAGGGGAGAGAAAATATCATATCCATGCCAGGAGAAATGATCTCACTTATCTTCTCGGGATCTCAGTAACGTTTCCACTGGATAGATAAATAATGAGGTAAATGCCACCATTGGAGAAAAAGTGAGGGAGGATTATTACCTAGCTCTGTAGACCAATGAACATATCATGTCCTTATCGACTTTGGCCTGTCAGAGCTTGTCCTCTATTTGATAAAGCAAAGTATATCCACATCCTATACTTTACAGCCTGGGGTGTTTCATAAAGGGTTAAGCGATTTTAGTGTTGAAACCGGAGCAAATTGTAGTCTTTCACATTGCAAAAAATCACTTTCTAACTTGTACTATCAAAGGGAATGACCTGAAAGAAAAGAAAACAACGCACACCTCAGCGGAGTAATGAAAAAAATGGAGGGTGGATTTGGAGAGATTAGCCAGCACTTACGTTTAAATGCCTCTATCTTGCCTTGCTTCACTCCATCACATAGAAAATGTTAAGAAGCGAATAAGGGAACAACAGGGTTGATTAGAGTGGGGTTAGGGATTAGGTCTGAGCAAAGGCGCTTTGAGTTATTTAAATCTGCCCCCTTCGTCAAGGTACAAAGCCACCGCCGGGAAGGTGCATCATGACTTATTCAAATTGAAGTGAATAAAATAGGCAGAAATAAAAAAGAAGCAGATAAGTGGGGGAGGGCTGCTGCTCGGCAGTGTTCATTAGCTCAATGCTGTTCAGGTAGCGGCTCCAGAACAAAAAGCGCTGGATTGGATTGTCCTGTGTTGGCAGGTGTGGTGAGTATCCATCCAACTGGGAAAGCTGACAGAGTCCACTTTTAATTAGGGGCATCTCTGTGAGAGGTCACTCAGTAATGAAAAGGTGGCAAGGTGGAGTGGATTTGTAATGTCACCTTGAAAGAATAGAAGAGAAACGCTGAGCTGCAAGCCATAAACACAGTTCAGATTTTAAACTAAAAGACTGCAACGCGAGTCACTTGTTTGCCAATCATCTTCACATGAAACACACAGCAGAGTCTTAAAAGTCTAGGCCTTCATGTACTCCCACACTTAGCGTCTGTGCACTGGAGCTTTCATTTCTATCTCTTGCTTTGCCAAGACTATGATCTTTGTCCTGTGTGTGTGTGTGTTGGTGCCAGTGAAAGACAGACTAGCATTGCCGCAGGAGACGATGGGAACACTGACCTTCTCTTTGCCATTACATCCCCCACACAAGATGAGAATGGTTCCTGTGTTTCTGATAGCCACACTGTTTCATCAGTATATCCAAGATGGATGGAGAGATTGTGCAAGTCTGTGTGTGTGTGTGTGAAGGGAGAAATGTGAAACAGAGAAAGTAGGTGACTTGGTGTCTCAGCAGGGGGACGAAGCCATCAAAGAAAATCCCAAAACCACTCGTCTCCCTCCGCTGACGAGACACCGTGATCACACTTGCTAAAGCCTGACAAATGTGTGTGTGTGTGTGTGCGCGCGCACAAACATGTTCATTCCAAAATCCATTGCACGAAATTACTTCTCAGAGCGTGTGACCTCCATCTGTCGGGTGTTGCTGGTGCCATATTTGTTTTTGTTTCATCTGCTAAGAATCAAAGCCTGTAATCCTGTTGAAATGGGCAGCATCACAGGCCCTCTTACAAGAGGAAATGTGTAAGTATGATTTTTTTTTTTGTCTGAGTGTGAGAGGGTTTGTGAATGTGTGTCTGACACAGGAAGAACATCCAGGACCCGACTTGACCCCCACCAGCTGGCTGGCTCATTTTCTGTCTGCTAATACGCACACACACTGAAACACACACAGTCACACACTTTCACTTACACTTTCTTTGTATCTTTGACAGAGGCCTCATCAGCAAACAGTACCCCAGTCTGTCTACAGTACATAAAGACTTGCTGCTCTGAGTCGATGTCCAGTGTGTGTATGTGATTGTGTGGTTCTGCCCTTAGGGCCTGTGTGTAATTGAGATGGAGTTCATATAGCTCTTTTGTTGTCATCACCTCCTCCTGATTGTGTCTGCTGGATTGTATACCACCAGTCAGTGCTCCAAACATCAACACTTTGCCAGCGGCACTTTTTGGTCTTAACATAAAAGCCTTCAATGTCATTTGCTCAACACTTGGGAAGTTGAAACTGTTGTGTTTATGACAGACACAGACTACACAATAGGCTACCAACGTTAGTCAAGAAATGTAGGGCGTCAGGAACTAAATGTGTGCTGAGTAAGACAAATTCATATCGTACTGTGGCAGACATCTGATTCTATGTCTGGAAAGGGTCCCAAGATAGACCCGATATACTAGCATGTCTAAAGTTTTCATATTTTCTTGTCTAGTTTGACAACATCTATGACATGCTCTGTGACATGGTTGTTGAGCTATCATCGGTAAATGTTCAACATGTTGTCTGACATAAGAGGAATGTAAGATCACCTCCTCTGACACAGTGACTCAAAAGACATGCATAACGTGTGGTTTGATCCCACCAGACAGATGTTAGATTCAGAGTCCAGCTACAGGAAAAAAATTATAAATACACAATCATGTCATTTTCAGTAGACGTTTACAGAATTTATTAATCAGACTGTTAAACATGGCTTATTTACTTAAGTTATTTTCTCATTCTGGTATATCCAATTGCTGTTTTTACCTTACAGGTCATCCTGAGCAGCTGACCCTTAAAGAATTTCTGCTATTCATTGAAAAGTTGTATTAATGTCCAGAGTTGCAAAAAAATGCTGTCCAAGGTATTACCACTTATTGTATTTCTGAAAGAAACATTCAGAAAAAAACATTTTAAGTTTCACCATAAGCAAGCAAGCCAAACTTTGTTCTGATTACACTAAAAAGCAATCATTTCAGGTGGTGGTCAGATGGAGGTGGTCTACTGAATGTAGTTTTGTTTTCAAGACATACAGGTGTGACCTCTGTAATTAGCTGCCGAGAGTAAAGGGGTGATTTGAGTGACCTTTCACACTTCTGTGTAACAGCAATTGGAACTAGGAGTTGTCACGATACCAAAAGTATCACGGTCCCGGGTATTATCGCAATAGTGCGGCTTTATTATTATTTTTAATAAGTAGTGGCTATGTAGTGGAAACTGGCAATGGTAGTATAGTAATCCATGGTAGTACCGTCGTGTAGAATTTCTAGTATAGTAGGAACCGTTACGATTTGGTACCTCGGGGTATCATGCAACTCTAGATGGGAGGGACGCAGGATGGATGAGCTGAAATTTCAAAGGAATGGGGCAGGTGGAATTGTAAGACTGATTCAAAGTGATCCAGCTTTCCTGTCTGCCAAAATGTCAAACGACAAGCTTCATCACACACACACACACACACACACACGCACACACACACACACCCCTACACACACACGTCACCTAAGTGAGGGACACAGCATGACATTTCAGCGGTCCTGGCAGGGCCATAGAGATTAGTGTGCTAGCCTCTGCGCACAAAGCTCCTGCAAACAGATGATTTTGATATTAACCCCTTGCCAAGTCATGTTTAGATTCTCAGTTTGATCTCTTCGCAGCTGTTCAAAGGTTTGCACAGCCAATAAGTTACGATAAAACATGGAAATCTTTATGATCTTCTATGACCTGTCATTCCTTAATGGTGGCCAAACATGGCTACATTGTAGTGTGTATTAGCTGCCAGTGATGTCGCCCTCGGTGAAGAGAAACCCACACAGGTGCCATTGGAGCTACACAAAGAGTGCAGTTTCTTTCATTCAGCCGCTACAATTGAGAGTCTTTAGCTGATTGCTTCGATTGATCGCACAGGGCGGTAAGGGAAGTTGGTCACAGAGCAGCCCACCATTGACTCCTGCACATGGGAGGGACTGCGCAGCCTTGGTGGAAATAAATCATGTGTTAAAATTATATTCTGATGTGGGGCCTTGAGTACATATTGATTCGTAATTATTTGTACTAACAGTGGCGAGGGAGGGACAATGCCATCCATTACTGTGTGAAAATAGACAGGGGGATCAATGCGAGTGGAATAAGGATTGTGGTGAAAAGCACGGCGACCATTCCTCTGTCAAAGGCGATCATTAGCCTGAGCAGAAGAGAGCGAGCTCTCCGCCATGACCAAGGCTTGCCTCTACAAAGCTGACGGTAAATTGCATTCTATTCACAGAGGAAAAATTGACCTCACTGCTCTTGTGGTGGCACAGGCAGCTATGTAATAACACTGTCTGTGGGCCGAGGGCAATCATCCACTGCTTTCTGCCCTTTTCTCTTTTGTCTGACTCTTTCTGTGCCACTGCTATCTTGTCATTTGTGGCTTGACAAGTGCTCGAGACAAATACTGTACAGTGATGTACTGTATTGTAATACATTAGGTACTAGACAACATTATTTGAGAAAAAAAACTGTGAAAAGCAGGCCCAGAGAAAACAATCTAACTGTTCCCAGTGTCTACTAATTAAGACAAGAAGCACAGAAGTGTAAAACCAGCAAAACAACAAAGAAAAAAAGTACCTTCTCCTCAGTTAGAAAATAGGAGAACAAATGTGAGCTATCTAAACACATTAACCCAAGCCTACGGGCCCAGAGAATATAAACCTGCTTAGCTACCCGCCATGTACACATTCACCCACACATACACACACACGCACCAAGGAAAGAAAGGCAATCTCATCCTCCCATTATGATTTGATAGCTCAAATTGTAGCAATGATTCAAGTGTGGTCCTCTGGGTTTTGTGGATGAGCCCAGAGCCTGTTATTTCACCACTGGGCACCAGGGGATGGGAAAGGATGCTATTGCAGCCAACAAAATGACCATTAAATCACAGGCTATGAAGCCACTCTGAACTGTGAAAGAGCGTGCACCTACTGCTTGATGTGTCAGCTGCGTGTTTGTGTGTGGATGAGGTGCTTTGCTGCCAATGTACAACGTTATCTGTGTGTCTGTGCGAACGAGTAGATATCGTTTGGATAAAAATTGTGTGGACGCATGGCTGCATTGTTGAATTGCACATTGTGTCAGTGGAAATTGTACGGCAGCGTATAACCACTGAAGTGCAAATTGTATGTATACAAATTCTGTGGATGTGAATAAAGCGTAGCCTGTGTTGTTTGTCTGTCTTTTCAAATGGTAGAGGTCATGACAGTAAGCATGATGAACCTGCCTCACTTTATTGTATGAAATACAGCGTGTATACATGCTGTATAATATGGTTTCAGATAGGTCAGTGGATGTGTGATGAAATACACATGTGTACAATCTAAATGTTGCAAACTAATACATAATGTATGTATCTATCGAGCATTAAATGTGGTGGTGTTTGCAAATTTAACAGTTCATGTGTGTTTGGGAGTGTATGACAACAAGACTTTTGTTCTTGTGTCACACCCTGTCACAGCCAATTAAAGCCACCGGGTATTTGTGAGACTGTGCTGCTGGCGATGCAATGAGAACACACAAGTTATTATGTGTGTCTGTTTGGTAAATGATCATTCCTTTCACAAACAAACACTAAAGTGGTGTCTTGTTGAGAAAACTTGCTATATATCTTCGAGCCTGCGTACTGGATGGAGTACGCCCCAGGGTACTATGACCAGTAAGCATGTGCACCAAATGTTGGGAGCAAATCTAAATGATTCAGGGGCCAAGAGTTGGACATGCAACCCAGAACACAGCAGATATTACAGATATTGGCTCAGACTAAGCTCTTGTCAACAGGCCAGTGAGAGCTGCTCCAAACTGTCAATCACTATCCATATTTACAAGGATAACTGCTTGTAAGCAGAACCAGGACACAGTCTATCTAAGAGATGACAGACTTTATATCTTATTTTGTAAGGCTGACTCACTGTTGAAGAGCATGCCAACAGAAATGTGACCTGTCACTGAAAGGTGAAAGATGATGTAGCTTTTCCATGATGACCTGACTCCTACTGTCTGTGTAATCTAAGAGAGGAAGAAGCTCCAGCTGTGCAAAGGCCAGGCCCCTCTAGGTTTCACTCGTAGCCAGGAGCTACATGAACTGGTTGTGGGAAGGGGGGGTTGCTTTTTGGGGGATAGTACTGTGTTGGATGAACCCCTTTCCTACTACTGCTGTGCACCCTGCTGGGAGTTGACATATTGGGGGTGCAAGACTCCCACCTCTGTTCAGATGGACGGAAAAACACAGCATGTTCCACATGTGTGACCTCATACTGGCAGATTGTATAAAAACAGAAAAAAAGGGTATGCCATGTGATGTCAGTTGCTGCGCTCGTGGGCAAAGTTGCAGTGTAGTAACAGGTAAAGTGACAGGTAGAAACACATAAAGCAGGGAAAACAGACTTTCATGAAAAATACTCAGTGACTTATTTCAGTCCTACCAAGGAAACAAACAGATGTAAGGAGCCAAGTCAACAAGCAATAACAAATCTGCTGAGAGCAGGAGTAGCTGATGGCTACAATCTACCACCTGTGCCACAGTTGATAGCTACCAGAGGCCAAGTACTTCACTCAGCAGACAAAAATACCTTGATCTGTTGACAAGCCCTGGGTTCCCATAGAAACAACATGGAGGAGCAATGCAACAGCTTGTACTAAAGAACGCCGTCTGAAATAAATATGCCGTACACTTTCTCCAAGATATTTGTTGTTCAACAACTATTGAATCTTTATTATCCGTTAAAACTTTTCTGTGAATATAATGCAGAATTCATGCTTCTAGAACCGTTTTTATCAAACCACTGAGAGAAGGTTCAGTAGCCCTGCATGATTCATCCACTACAGTTCAATTGGACATGTGATGACTGCTTCAAGGTTGTTGGAGTCACACCACACAGTGCAATGACTGATAGATCGCCCTACTGTAACTTTATGAGGAGGCACATCAAAGGCTCACAATAGGACATCTGTGGATATTTCGACCCCCCTCCTCCACCTGCCTCGGCTTACTGCAAAGGTAAAGGTAAGGGAGCACGGGAGAGAAAGAGGGGACGGGAAAAAAGAGAGGTAGAGGCTTAGCCTTATCTCCTCCATGCCTGCCTACCTCCAGAGGTATGAGCTTGGAAGGTTTCAAAGTGCTGGGGTTTGGCCCTTGTTGCTGCATTACTGTTTTTCCAATAGACCTGTATGGTAAAGTTGAGGGACTGGGTGTGCCTGAACTGAAATGTGCCAACAGCTTAAGGGCACCTTCAAAGTCAGTGCATTGAAAGATGTAATTGGACTTTGGATACGTGTAGTGCTGTTGTCATGACTGACAAGTTCAAACACAGCTTCAGTTAAGTTTCTGTAAAGGTCCATCGGGCCAAAGAAATCCTATAAGGAGAAATTCTGCTAAAGAACTTCAAGAGATATTATTCTGTCTGCTGGGGATACGCTGTTATTACTACTTGTTATCTTCCTGCTCACTATAGGATCTTGATGCAGGCATACAACATCAGTTTTGACAAGGCTGCCATAACCTTTTCCTACACTCTTAACTTCTTTTTCCTTTCCAGAGTTTCAGTTCAACTCAATCTCTTAAATCCCTGAGTGTTTGTTCAGGAGAAAGAGGACCTGTCTTTTAAGGTCCAGCTTTAAATGACATGTGTAAACAAAAAAGACTTCTGGCTTTTCTCCAACATGAGATGTGATGCCATAATTTCTCCTGACAAGCAGGACTTCAAATTGGCATTTATCTAAACAGGCCAAGGAACAGAGCAGCAGTGGAAGTGACACATGTTAAGACTCAGCATAACAAAGGCAAGCACAGCTCTGGGGGGGTGTAGGGGTTGACAAGTCAAAGGTCTCCCTCTGTGTGAGTTGACATGGTAAGGATTAAAAAAAGAAAATTGCGTTGATTAAGTCATTATGGGGAGTTTGGTGTGTGACTTTTGACCTTTGAAAAGGGGGAGAGTGAATCAGCAGCCCATATTTGGTAATGCCCATGTGTTAGCCTGTCGGGAAAATAGTACGCTACAGGTGGCTGCTATTCTGCTGCTGAAACTGGTTTTGTCATTTTCTGGGATCAAAAGTGAAATGAAAGGGAGTAATTTTCTAGACGTACAAGATTACAATTCCTTCGAGTTGTGGTCAGTTTGATGATGGAAAGAAAATAAACATTAATTCAATAAAAAAAAAAATCACTAAAACAAAAGCAAACAGACAGAGTTCACAGCCCTCTATAAAAAGTTAGACATTTGATACCCTGTTACCCCTCGTCCAACTATTCACATACGTAATTCAAATGTCGGCTTGTGTTTCTATCACCGCCGCCCATTCATATGTGAATTAATTCCCATAAATACAAGCCCCTCTAGTTGGAATAAATTTTCATTACAGAGATGAGAAGGAAAATAATAATCTTTGACTCGCAGTTATAGCAAATGAAAGATGTTATCTCCTGGTGCCAATATTTTTCCTCACAGTTATTAAAATGAAAATGAATGCCTGAATGTTGGAGAATACAAAACAATTGCATTTGCTGCTGACTGTGTGTTATAGAGGGTGTTTGCCTTCAAAGAGGCCCAGTCAAAAACAAAAACAAACACAAACTGTATCATTCATAATTCTAACAACCTATATATGAGATGGCGCGTGTGAAAATATGCACTCATGTATTAGAGTAGTGTATCTGTTTAAAGTGAACCCTTTTTGAGAAGGCTTGTTTTATCTCTCTGGAAACTACAACCAAGACTTCTGGCGGCTCTGTGCCTCAAAAGCATGTTGCTTTGCTTGCTAAGCTGTGATGAAGGGCGTGATTAATGCTTCCTTGACCAGAACTTTGCGTGCATGTGCATCAGTCTGACTGTGCAAGTCGAAAATATGTGGGTGTTCCTCTGGGTGCCTTCTCCTGCTGCATCCCTTTTCCCCAGGGAGTCGCCACAGCTGCATAAACCTGTCGCCTCTCATGATCGCCAGGGCGATGCGTGGAGACGCACAGTGACAAGGCCCACCTAGATTCATTAGACCTCCTAAGGACCAGATCCATACAGCCTAGCAGGCTGGTGTCACTGCTGGTTACCCTGACACACACAGGCGCACACACAAACACACACCACACACACACACACACACACACACACACACACACACACACACACACCACGCACAAACACACACAAACACACACACAACCAGACCAAAACAAATACTCCAGATGGAAGAAGTCCTAAATCGATCTTGATACCCAGTGAGACCACCTTGCAGTTAATATCAGAAAATTCATGTGAAGGAGTGCGACAGGTGTGTTTGACATCTGAGAGTTGACCACAGATGACATTGTCAGAACTTAAAGCAACACTAAAGCAAAGGGGACATTAAATGTCAGCGATGGTGAAATACATGCAGCTGCAAGAACTGTGTTTTGTTCCTGTTGCAGTCAATGTTAAGCATGTTTAGGCCAGAGGGCAGAGAGGTAGGCCGGTTAGAGACTGACTGTGAAAATTTGGGTGAGGAAAATGAAAAAAATAATAACAACAACAACTGCCTTCAAGACACCCTTAAGCAAAACACTGCAATCTGTGCTTACAGTAAACTTACAGTATACAGTACTGTGCAGCTCCAGGTGTGAATAGAAATTTGTATCAGTGTGAGGCACAGTGTTGATGGAAAAAGAACATGTATGCTCGGTACAGTTTGCTTGCATAAATAGAACAGACAGAAAGAAACCAACCAAAAACAAGCTACAGTATGTGCAGCGACAGAATGTTGCCAAAATGGGACCAAGTGTAAAGATGGCAACCATGAAAAAAACTGCGTCTCCTTGTGGATGAGTCTGTCTGTGTCCCGGTGCCAGGGCTGAGACAGAACGGGCCACAGAGCTGGCAGCAATGCTAAACAACCCCCCGCCATTACCACCGCCACCCACCCCCCAGCCCGACTCTGTGTCTGCTCTGATTAGATGGGCCTTCTTACTGTGGTGTGCCAGGAGCCCTGCCAGAGATAAAGACATACTAACAGATGTTCCCCTTATCTCCGGACCAACCTCAAGCCCATCAACCCCTTAACACACACACAATCACAGACACACACAAGCTTACATCGAGTAAGAAGGGGTCTACAGCACAAGAATACTTCTCACTTTAAATCATGAACATTTATGAAGACTAATTCAGGCTTGGGAAGGCACAGATGCCCACAACTGCAACAAGAGCTGTACAACAGCAGACAGAGAGAGAGGAAACGTTTTCAGCCGCTCCACCCCTCTGCCTTCCTCCATCCGCATGCTGTTAAGGGTTGAAGTGGAATGTTAAGGTGGCTTTGAGGAGGTGTCTGCTTCATGTCAACCCAACACAACACCCTTATTGTTCTCAGCACGCACAGCTGATTATATTATCTCTGTCCTCCATGCGCCGCGGAAAGAGAGGGTTTGAGAGATGGGGGTGAGGTGTGGGTGGAGAGAGAAAGAGAGAGAGAGAAAGAAATGGAGACAGAAAAAGTAGCAAAGGGAGACGGAGGAAAGAGTGGAGGAGGCTCTAAATCAGGAGACAGAGAGATCACGGCACAGAGACGAGAAGCAGAGCTCCGGGGCCCCCAGGGTTTGGGGTCTATGTGTAGGCATAATGAGCGGAGCCAAACATATCCAGCCTCATTAATTTCAACTATCAAAGCCACCTTCTCCGCACACCACGCTGCCTGCTTCTTCTCCCGTCTGCAAAAGGCCTCACTTGTCACCTAAGATCAAAACATGCGAGAAGGAGTGCTATGCTAGTGGAAACGTGTGCTGGAAAAGGCATTTTCTCTTTATATGAGCATTGGCGGTAAAAAAAAAAAAAAAAAAAAAAAAAGGATTTCTGAGAGAACATCTTCTATCTGCTGCATAACCAACCAGAGTATGGATTTAGATGCCTAAGAATATTACCAAACACGTGGTGTGGAACGGAGACTGGGTGTTGTAATGCAAGCGGTTAAACATCAATATTTATGAAGGGCATCTCCTTGGGATGGTAACAAGGAGACCCAGTGTTTAAAAAAAACAAAAAAAAAACACACACATACACAGTCTCCAATGGAAAAGTGCAATCAGACTGGAAGAAATACCACCACCTTCCATGAAGTGAAAAGTCAATATGCCAATTACTCTTTGTAATGAAAGCAAAAACATTCAAACTGTCTGTGTAGCAATATACAGCTGGGAAGTAGTAATCACTGAAAGAATGAATGAGATTCCAGTGCAAGGACAATTAAAGTGGATTCATTTGAGAAAATTAGAATAGAAGATGTGATTTTTCTTTAACAAGCTACACCAGAAGAAGAAAGCTGCTAAGGGTGTTGTAGCTCCTTTCACCAGTTTGCATCAGTGTTTTTCCCTTTTATTCTGCAAGTAAACACATGCCTCATTACAAAATATTGCTCACCCGAACATCAACAAGCCGCAGCTAGTTCACCAAAGCAGCAAACATTTCATAAAGTAGTTTGCTCTGCGATGCTTTTCAATTCTCATTTGTGGCTTCACTTTGTGAAAACAGACTCGTACACACTTCAGGGCATCTGGAGCTCAGTTCTTTGGCTGCAAACTTTTTTTTTCCTTCCCACAGTGGACGGACAAGGTGATTATTGTTACACTATCTCTATCGTGTGCTGAGGACAGGCCTGGGGACATACATAACCACCAAAATCTCCAGACCTCGACCTCCTGGTATGTCCCCCGTTTGCACTGGCCAAACAAAGCCAGCCTTGATTAAAAAAAGATGCCATCCACCGCTCTGATAACGTTGCATGGTTCACATGTCAAGCGCAGGCAGATGTTCCATAATGTGGAGCACAGAGGCGGCTTTTGTGGTTCAGAGTTAAACAAATAAACAGAATTATTCGAAAAACAGAGGAATGAAATCACTCCCACAACAATCGACATGCTGTTCATGTGACGTGTAACGTCTACGTGTAGATAACCTATCCCATTAGCAGACAATGCCAGAACATCCTTTGTAAACATATGGAAAAGAGTAGTAGGGGCTGTATGTCATCCATGGACACTATCTGGGAGTCTTATATTTCCGATCTTATCACCAGAATAAGTTCTGCTGTTGTAAAATATCTCAGTGGAGAATGTTAGGTATCTTTACTTGCTCGGGCGCCCTGCTCAAAAAGAAAAAAGATCATTAATCCAGTGTAAGGGTGAAAAGTGGAAAGGCTGTTGAGCGGCCGCCAAGTTTGTGTCATTCCCTATCTCGCTAGGACATGACACGTGGCATTTTAGGGCCATATCGCCGCTCCTTCCTCCCTCTCAGGAAGAGGAAAGTGTATGATAAACAACACTCTTCAAGTATAGAAAAAAAGGGCCGCAATCTTGCCATCACAAGTTGACTGCATCGTTTTTTTCCCACCCACTTTATCTTTCCCTTCACCTTGACTCTCACCTGTATTTTCTTTTTAAAATTCTTATACTCCCCTTTGAAAGACAGATGGCAAATACGCACAAACACGCACGCACATGCAGTTGTAGAAACATGGAATCAACAGTGAAAACTTTTCCACTGCAAAAGTTTGAGACTTACTGATAATGTGGTTGCAGGTAAGGCAATGACAGAAGTGAGGAAAAAGAAAAAGAAAAGAACGACATTACATAAAAATCTAGGTTAAAGCAAAAAGTGATTTGTCTGTAATCTGACAGTGCTGATGGCAAATCAGGTATGAATGTAAAGAGCAGAAAGAAACAAAGAGGTCCCATTCTCTTTGGTCTCTGCCTGCTAGACTTTCACTTTTATAAAAGGTAGAGTGCTGAGTTCTGCAGACAGATGTAAAGTTTTTCACACAGTGGAGGCACAGAAACATGAATGACTGTGTGTGTGCGGTGAGGTAACTGGGGAAAACTCGCTATACTGCACTTTTATCAGGGTTTTATAATACAAAGCCGCAATCACACAAGCGTGTTTTATTTTTGCTGGGGATTTTCAGAGATCTAGGGGTGACCTAACAGGTAATTTCTTTTCTTTGTTGGGCCGTTGTTTCAATTCAAAGGCAATTGAAATTCTATATTTTTTATTATTTTACCAACTTCTGACGAGGTAAACCATTTGAACACTTGATCTTGCTTTCGTTCCTCTGGTGCTTTGTATGAATGACACAGTGTGAGCATATTTATTCAATTCATTTCCAGCAGCTGTGGCGGTCATACCAGTAACTCACAGACACAGATCAGTCAGCGAGGCTCTAAGCTGGGGCGGGTCACCCTCAGCGCGGTCACTTTCATTGAGCCGTAGCCTCTGTAAGCAGCCGTCACAGTGTGGCTAGTGACAGAAAATGTCAGCGAGCCACTAATCCCTGTTTAGGTCTGCAAAACAAAGCCTCTCCCTCCCTCTCACTTACTCTTGTTATCCCTCTTGCTGCCAGTCCTGCTCCCCCTCCATCCACTAAGCATGCCACCTCCTCACTGCTTAGCAGCCCTCACACACACACACACACACACTCACACGGGTCCATAAGGAGAGGCCTGGCTGTTGCCTTTGTCTCTCAGGTTATCTCCTCTCTCAGCACCTGGTAGGGGAGGAAGGATTAGTGTGCCTCCTAACTGCTTTAAGAATGCTCTCTAGTCTTTCACTCTCTCCCGCCACACTTCCTGTTTTGTTCTCCTGCCGTTGTGGTCAAGCACCATATGTTGGCCTGAATGAGGCTTATCCGTGAGGGGCAGGCGTTACATGCAGAGCTCTTCAACTCGACACTGGCATGCGTCGAGATGAACAGAGCAGGAGGTAAAGATGAATGGGCCTCGGGTTAAGCTACTTCACATTCTCAAACACGCGAGGCCAAATGGTGCACGTGCACACTCACCATTGACTTGCAGTTGTGCCATCCGTGGCACTCTTGTCCATGATAATATCGCACTGTTACAATGGGCTCAGTGACGTAGTGTGACTTGTGACCTGTGAAAATTATAAGATGCCATTTTGAGTTTGAAACTTTCTGTGTTTTATTTACTAATGGCTCTATTTTGAGAAAAGTCATTTTCTCACTTGAAGATTAAAAATTGTATCATCAGCAAATTGTATTTTTTAAATTTCATTTGCATTATCTACCATGCAAGCCAGCTTCCTTTCTAGTATTAACTGCTCTGGACATGTTTGTGTTTGTTAGCACGAACTAATGACAGTAGTATTAGCTTGACATTACTGTGATAAATAAAATAATTTTCTGATATTACACCATTGTGGTTAAGGTTGGCTTATTTAGGCACAAGAAAAATCAGCAGGCTCGAGGATTCTGAGGTAGATTCAAGTTTCCTGCTAGCTACAGGTGGTTGCTGAACATTTAAGTGTTGTAACACTTTATGCTAATATAATGAGAGAAGAATACCTGAAAGAGACACAAAACATACGTAGAACAAAGTGAGAAAGGATCGTCATAAACTAATGAAGAAACATTTCTTAAATGGATTCCATTGTTTTGAATTATTTGCAGAACTTTTCTATGAATTGTACTGTCTGTTCAAATCTTTGATTTGATGTTTTACCATCAACATTAAAAACTTGAATTATTGTCTGAGCCATATATCTGCATAACTCCCTTCAGTAACTGACACACTGATACAATGTATTATAAACAAAGTGGATCAGTAATACCTAATATATGATTACAGCTGCTTAACACCACCTTTTCAATGGATTACTAGTGTTTGTATTAGGAAAGTGACTCTGCAGCTTTGCCTGTGTGCATGTGGGATTCTGTTCAATTTGTCTGTATTCAGGGTAAAAATGAAATGTATGATGAGTTGTGTAGACTGCGGGTTGTGTAACCTTTGAGACTAAGCCCGCATCAAGGACAGGATTTCATACGCACGCAGATTCTGTTTGTGATTCATCTGCTTTCTCATAAGATGTACTGGTAAACAAACACTGGAGCCTTTCTGTTAGTGAGGTGAAGCCATCAAGGTCTCAAGATAACCTTGTTTTCTTCTCTGTATGTACGTCCTATATAATATGAAACTGCTCTAACAGCCTTGTGGGGTTCAAAACTGAAAATAAGCAGCGCACTGAAGTTACAGTCGTCCTTCGCCATGCGCTTTAGTTGTTCCTTTTAATCTACCCACAAATCAGGGCTTTATTTTGCAGCTATCTGGGCCGTGAATTGCATGGAGGTGAAACAAAAATCAATAATTAGTTTAATTGCATTAGGCTAATGTGCAGGAAAGCCATCTAAGCTTACATCAGCTGGCCTGACCAGTGCGCAGGCGGGCACGGCAGATAACAGAGGACGGCTCTGTTACACCTACGGGCTAATTGCAAGCAATTCATCAGACAGATGCTGTGATGACAGTTAATTGATTAGTAAATTAATAATCAAGGGTAAAATATTTCTGCTGCCGATATGATTCTGGCATCATGGTACCTGACCAACAATGAGACACTCCACACACTCCAGGGTGTTTCTACTGATTAGATTCACACGAGTGAGAGTGAAAAACAAACCCCGGCACAAGACGAATCTCACAACTTGATATGTGAGTACTGCCAGATACATATAATGACTTGCAGCATTTGCCATGACAACAGGTGACACCGCTATCACATGGATCTTCCCAATTGGCAATCCCTTGAGCAACAACATCAGCCTGCCGAGGTGGCCGAGCTTTCAGCATCTAACAAAGCACCGAGTTAGTCCCCTATATCTCGGACACTTAAAGACAAGAAGCAGCGGGCACCATGCAGAGTGCATTGTGGGAAAACTTTAAGGCCCATCATCAAGCACTTTTCTTTTCACCAGCTCCTCGGGGCGCTTGGAATGGAAAGAGAAAGAAAACTAGCAAAGAAAGAGAAAGAAGGACTTAGAAGCATGAGTGGATTTACAGGCAGCAGTAGGGCCATGGCCTGCAGGGAAACAGGGTTATGCCAGTATAGTTGGTTAAAGTAGTACTGTTGTTATAGCCAGGTATGGGGGATGTCGACACTGAGGTGCAGAGAGAGCACAAGGAGGTTAGGGGGTCACGGGGGACTGGAAATAATGAAGAGGAAAGCCTCATTCACTTCCTTGGTTTAGCCTTTGGCCCATAATGAGGGCTCTTGACACCGGGGAGCACACCGATACGACACATTTGGCAGTCTGGCAAATTGACCTGGGAGCCTGACGGGTGATTGACAGCGGCTCCTCAGGGCGCCTAAGCTGCCCTGCATGTGACTGAGTGTGTATGTGTATGTAAGTGTGTGTGTGTGTGTGTGTGTGAGAGAGAGAGAGAGAGAGAGAGAGCATGTGAAGACTTACAGAGAAGGTAAGACAGAGTGAGATGGAGTTAGTGAGAAGGAGGGTGAGGTGACAAGGGGCTGCTGACGATGAAGAGGAATAAAGTAATAACCAGGCCTGGAAAGGTAATTGTGGGTAATTTTGTGCCAAATTAAAATTGAGGTTCCAGCATCAAAATAGTCAGGACTAAAAGTGTTTGCCTGAAAGGGTAATTTGATATTGGTGTGGGCACTGATGTGTGTTGTGTCAGTCTAATAATGTTTCCCCACATAGAATCTGCCTCCACTGCTTGATAGTGGTCTTCAGAAAATGAATGAAATATGGTGCTGCCAAAAAGCCACAGAGCATGGTCACAAATTCAAAAGTTAAATTTTTTTTCTCAGATATAGAAATTCTGGTGACAAAAATGAATTTACCATCTCTGTATTCACACAGTTAACAAAGATACATTTGTAACATTTCATGTAATGTGTTATTTTTCACCTTATTCTACTTTATATTCAGATTCTCAGGGGAAAAAATATCTATGGTAAGAGTTGTAGTTGTTTTTTTAAAAATAACATCACAATCATATTCACAGTACAGTGTTGTTTATTTCTATTAAAAAAATAATAATAGCATCAAGAGTTTATCACTGTCATCACTGTGAGAAGGGATAAACACAGCTGTTTAATTGCTTTTTATAATTACTGAAATCAAACTTAATTGAATGGTACCTTATAAAAAAATCTAATTATGATGGATTTAATGTTATTGTTAGATGGGAGTCATTTTTGAGGAGGTTTATTTTGTAAATGATCTTATTTTACTGATGTTTATTGAGATGATTGACATATTTAAATGGTATGTTTTTGTTATGTTATTTTGTTTTATAGTTGTTGTTTTTATAGTTATGTTATGCAAGATGTCTCTGCAATCACTCATTTTCTGAGAAACATTTCAAATGAGGTGAGGGAACACTGAGACATGTGTAGTATGTATGGGTGTCTAAATAAACTTTTTTTCTGATGTGCATAGTAATAATATGATGTAATTAATGTTAATATATATTTCATAGTCACATGTTTTTTGTGTTTTGTTGTCCAGCTGCTAAGTGGTCATTAAGCCATGACCCGAAAGTAGTGATTCATCTTATCAAGTTCACAATAAATGGTTAGAATAACTCTGGTTACAGCATCGTGAAAAGCTGTATGTGATCTGATTCTGTTTTATGTAATGAGAGATTAGATACGCATAATAAAGCATTAATGAATGTATGCATTATGCAGAATGTGCATACTGTCTTATTCCTCTGGTTGTTAGAATTTAACATGAGCTTGGGCTGTAGCTATACGGCATTGCAATACAATGTTGGCAGTGGTGTGTGTATTTTATCTATTATATAATAACATATTGAGGTCTGGTATGTAAAAAAAAAACTATAATATATATAATAAACATATACTTTTTTTTCTAAATATTTCATTTCTAGGGAGGAAGATTATTTGAAATAGTCCAAAATTGAATATGACAAGAAGCACGAGCCTTTAACCATGTGTTGCTGTTTATAAACGGTCTCTCTTGTCCTGCATCTTTTTTTCTGTTCAGCATACATCAAACCTCCAGCTCATAACTCCTGCTCATATCTGTGGAATGATGGGCTGTGAAGTTTGACTGGTTGACAAAGATGAGAGAGAATGAGATCTT
This sequence comes from Larimichthys crocea, assembly GCF_000972845.2. Taxonomy (NCBI): domain Eukaryota; kingdom Metazoa; phylum Chordata; class Actinopteri; family Sciaenidae; genus Larimichthys; species Larimichthys crocea. The sequence goes on along the minus strand of NC_040033.1, from coordinate 17,708,278 downwards.
TATGTCTCTGTTAACCGGGGGGACATATATCAGTCCAGGCCAGGTGTAAACACTGACTAACAGTCTATTTATCTCACGAGCTAGAGAGACCCTGACCTCGCTGCTACTCAGCCCATAAAATATACTCCCAAACCTGGAGGGGAGACTTGTACCTGATGTGGTGTATTTAGATACTGTCACGACATAGCACCCTGAAAGGAAAAACAGTATTTTAGAGTAAAACATGGATTAGTTCTTTGAAGCGAGCAGCTATAGGCAAGATTTTATGTTAAAAAATAACTCTTAGAAGCCAAACTGGCACTAAAACAAAGGCAAGCAATCCAATGCTGATAACTAAGACACTGTAAATTCAGCCTATGTACTAAATGAAATGATGCAGTGTTCGCTGGCTGGAAATGTCTAAGCAGTGCAGCTGACAAACCAGACTATAAAAATGTGTTTTTCTCTGTGATTTTGCACCTCTTTCTTTTCTTCTTCTGCACTAAGCTTCAAAGCATCACCGGGGTGCTGCGAGCAGGGGTTAAAGTGGGATTTGACAGGTGGGGAACCCTAAGATCCATCGTAACCCTATAGGCCTGCTGAGAATTTGCTCCTTGTATCTATTTCATGTAATCTTACATTCAATGTTTTAGGGAGTTTTAAACAGTTGACCGGACAAAACAAGTCATTTGAAGATGTCTATAGAGCCCAGACACTGATATAAGGCTAGTCAAATATATAATTAAATACATTAATTAATAAATAATCCTGTTGGTTAAATATTTAAAATAAGAATGTAAAATGAAGCTTTTTCTTTCAGTGGATAAAAATAGCAAGAAGCTTTTCATTTCTTTTCCTTTATCACCAAACAGTTGATGAAACAAATTTAAACTACATTTATTTAATGACATATTTAACGAACGCTGGCCCACCTCAATCCCTGGCTAGAGGTTTTTTAGCATTTGTAGGTGCCATCGGTGGAAATTTCTGTCATTTCTACTGTTGGCCATCAATTAAAGTTGTAAAAGTTGAACTATAAAAGCAAAATACAATCATCTAAAGTTGTAAAAGTTGAACTATAAAAGCAAAATACAATCATCAAACCTTAAGTGGGTCAACCAGCATAAACACTGGAATCTAAATTTCCCATAATGCATCTAAAATATTGGCTTTTGTCAGTAATTCCCACCAACGTGGTGTCTCAAACACACTGACATAACTCTGATTATCTCATCAAGGTTTATTTTTCACACTTCTGACTTAATGGGCATTAAGGAGCATTATATAACGTTATATAACTGTTTTCACAGGCTGAGTAGTTGTAAAATTGTCTTTATGTGTAAACTCTGTGCCCCCATAAGGTATGTCCTAACATGATATCATTTCTCTGTTATCCTTTTTATGTTGTTTGATATCACAGGGTTTACTCAGATCACAGGATCTGAAGCCTTCAACCTCAGTTTCTCAATCAAGTTAACAGGCCATTTAAACGTCTGAACAAATATGAATCAGACTATTCTAATAGCTGCTAATTGATATTGATATTATGATTGAGTGATGTAGTGCAATGAACAGTTGTGCAGAGGACTCGGTGAAGCTGTAGGAAACAAAGTCGACACATGAAGGCTCCGCCGCCGTGTTTACTTGCTGTCAACACACCGCAGGCACAAAGCCACCTAATTAACATCTATGTCCTGTAAATGTTCCAGTGTGTGTGTTTTTATTCTCAGTCAGATAATAGGAAAATAAAGCAAAACCACAACAAAAAGAAAGCAAAAGTATTTTGGCCAGAAGCATCAATCAGACTGCCATGATACAAAAAAAAAGCAATTATCAGCAGTGGAGCCCAAAGCTGGTTAAAAATAAATAAGTAAATAAAAAGGAAAGGATGGTCTCACATGAATGTGAGCAATAATGACACGGTGACAGCTCTAGTTTATATGGCTAATAACTGTGTCACAGCATCATGGAGCCGGCCTGCTGAATTATAGCCCCTGTAGACTCTATTGCTACCATTTTTCCTAAAGTCTCCCTGAGGAGCAACAGCGACCGCATGTCTGCCACATTCTTCTCCGCCGTGCCTGCAGGGATGAGGCTGGTAGATATGGGGAGGGTTACGCTGATGGTCGCTGGCTGTTGCTTCTCATATCTCCGATGGTTGTTTTAAAGACAGACTGATGGGAGCGATGAGAGCATAGGATGGGAGAGGGGTGGAGGGAGGACGTGTTTAAGGAGCGTCTCTCTCCGGAGAAGAGGGGCTGAGTTATGGAGTGTGGTGGAGACTGGAAACATCTCGCACCGCTCCGCTATGTCCAGATGAATGATGGGATGGGAGTCTACAGCTGTGGCCTCGGCAGGGAGGTGTGGGAGGGTGAAACACTCTTCGCTGCAATCACTCTGGCTCTCTGGGAGGTGGAGGTCTGCTCGCCTCCCTGTGTTCTCTTCCTCTGGGTTAATCTTTGTCTTTTTGTCTACCTTAGTTTGGTTCACTGCCTCCCTCCTCTTTTGCTAGTTTGTTTTTTTCTCACCTTCTGCTTGTTGTTTTCCTCACATTTTCCGCTCATTCATCAACTCCCTTTGTGTTTATATCTCTCCAGCTGAGTCTTCCCTCTGCTGTCTGCTCATCATTCTCCATTGCTCTTGCTTCAATAGGTTCAATGGTGAATGAAAAAGTCCAAATACAATATCATCTACTCAGTTACTTTCCACTGCCTTTAACCCTTGCAACTGACATGATTCGGAAAACACATATATACACAATCAGGAATCAGTTCTCTCTACTCACAGTTTTTCAGTGATAGCTGTATCTATGAAGGAGATGTGTCCATAAATAGAACGAAAAGAAGCTTAGAAAACATCTAAAACTTACTGTCTGTATTTGTTGAATGAATATCGTGCATCAGTAGTATTAGTTATTTGGAATCAGCTGCTTTCATTCATGTTTCCGTGGCTCTAAATCAGCTATTTCATTCATATTCATAAGCAATCTGACACGTCTTGCTGACTGCTTTACAGGTACCTTCCACACCCATCTTCTGCTTTTGGTATTGTAATTTTAACTTTGTGTCCATACATGTGTTTCTTTAAGGAGGCAAGTAATGCCTCCTTCAAGTAGAGTCCAGGTCTTTGCCACAAACTCTAATTGTATAGATCAGTGGTTCCCAACCTTTTACAGTTCTGTCTTATTTGTATCATTAATAGGCATCTTTTTTGGTGTTTTCTCCTCTTTCTTCTCCCTGATGCTTGGTCATCATTATATGAAATCTTTGGTTGTTTTAACTGTGTACATGTCTAATGCAGGAGGAGGCTGTTTAGCAGTGTGAAGGCTCTGTGAATGTAGCTTATGTTTAGCTTTCAGTTTTTTATCTTAAAAAATGTCTTAATCTTAAATAACAATCTGAGTTTTAAATGAACACTTTCATTTAGTTTGTCGTTTTCTTCACAGCAGAAATTAATCAAATTGGATGAATGAATTAAATTTGATGTAATAAAAAAAAAAGTTTTCTTGCATCCCTCAACCTAAGAGCACTCCATGACCCCCCGTGAAATCTTGGTGACCCCTAGTGGGGGTCGGGACCCCCAGGTTGGGAACCACTGGTATAGATTGTATGACATTAGAAACTGTCAGTTCCCTGAAGGGAATAACACCATGGCAACATTGTCCTACCTGTTCACATCACCCACAGCATGACGGGAACCATGAAACTCAAAACAAATGAATCCTCAGCTGAGGTAAACAATCAAAACAATAAGTGAGACAACTTCACAACATTTCTGAACAGTTTCAGGGAATGTCCCATCAACAGGTTCCTTATATGCCAATTACTGACTCTCCAATCTATCTATTCACATACAAACACTGTAGATGTGTGCAGTAAGGCAAAAACCCAAATATATATATTACTGTATGTACTACAACACCAGTGGCATAGCAAATGAAAGCTTATTGTGAGAGTAATAATATATGACAACCCTAGCTAAGACGTGGTGACAATGCCATAAGCCTGTAAATAAAGGGAGAGAGAAAACAACAACCTAGGTACTTAAAATTCTATCCACAAATCTGAGGTGTGTAAACTTTCAGCTTATTTCGCTTCCACTTTTACATCCCTGCTTGCTTTTGTTGTCCATTTCCCTCCCCGTTCCTCCCTTTCTTTCAGCTCTCTCACTCGCTCTTTTACTCATCCCTCCTCCGTTGGCAGCTCTTTCTGCCTGTGCGTGGAAGTGACGATGACACAGCACGCCATCCTGATTACAAGGTTAAAAGACTCAGACGGAGGAGTCACACAAACAGTGGCACCACAACAGTCACCCTTTCTAAAACAGAAACGACGGCTGTCAGATGTGGCCGTAATCCTGTTTACGATGTGTGTGCTCTCTGACAAAAGCATGAGCTGGCCTGAAATCATGGGCGCACACATGGCGTCAACGGTTTTATTAAAAACAACATTTTGCAGTGTGTATTGGCCACCTCCAGACCGGCAGATTGAATGAGTAAAGACATGGGTGGGGGGCGTGTGATCAGGGGGGTGTTCGTCCTGTCACTCTGCACCACTAGATAAGATGTTCATACTGTGCGTGTGCGTGTGTGTGGGCTGCTTTCACCAATAGGCCACCTACCCAATCAAGTTGCAAAAAACACTACTTTCTCTTTTCTCTTTCCCTGTCATCCTCCTCTTTTTTTCTCTTCTCCATCGTTTTAACTAAGCTGATTAAAAGACACCACCCCACCACCACCACACTACTCACCCACCACCCAGCCCACAGCCCTGGGGCAGCACGGGACAGCGAGGGGCCCGAACTGCTTTCTGCATGAATATTAAGTGTGGGATTTGTGTCGTGGGTTTGAAATTGGAAATCACAAGTTTGACTAATCAGCTTTGGAGGTTCCACATTCACGGTTTTGTGTGTGTCGGTGTGTGCGTGCGTGCATATGCATCTCTTCCCTCGTCTCCAGTGGCAACAGAGAGCTACACACACACACACACACACACACACACACACACACACACACACACACACACACACATATATCCCCACTACCCCTGATCCTGCTGCGAGTCAGAGTGCTTATTCACTGCTTTGGCTGGGCCAAACACAACCCCCCTCGCACACATACTCCCCTCCAACCCCCTTCACTGCATTCACTCCCACCCACCTCCCATTTAAAAAGGGACCCAGAAATAGCCCAAGAGGCTATTAGGAAAAATACAGCCAGAGGAGGAGGAAGCTGTAGGGGTTTACAGTCCAAAGCTCTTTGAGGGTACACTCCAGCATCTCCCTCCCTCTCTCTTATTCTCTCTCTTCCCCTTGTCATCCATCCTTCTCCCTCACTCTCTCTGCCGCTCTTTGTCCTGATGAATCAGTGCTTTAGTGAACACGCTCATTAAGGCTTGATATCTGGGACTTGTTCAGAATCCCTGGCATTGGTGGAAAATAGGAAAGAAAGACGGAGATGAAGAGAGAGTGGGAAGGGAGTGAAAGACACACAACAGGGAAAAGGGAGAAAAATAGTGAAAAAAAGAATGAATGCAGACTGAGACTGAGAGGAAAGAACATTAATGAAGCAGAATAGAAGTAGTGAACAACTATAGATTCTCCAGCCCCACAGAGGAGGACAGATGAAATGAAGGGGAAGGACACGAGCTGAATGAACATTTCAGATCTCCACATCACAACTAATGTACAAATTCACATTTCTCTCTCTTTCTACTGAAACTGTCCTTTTTTATATTCTGATCATACTTGCACCATCTTTGTTCTATCCTGTGTCATGTTCAGCAAGACATGTTATTTTCAAGAGATAAATGCATTCCACTTACACTTAATCACTTCTGCTTCGGGGTTGGAGCTGCTGCTATCAATTTATGGTGTACTAGTTTTTTTTGTAAAACACAAAGAGTTTTCTAAGGACAAAAATTATAGAAAGCTTTCAAAAGTATTGCTGATTGACCCTGCAATAATATCAATATGACTTCATTTTGCAAATGTCATGCCGCTCAGTAAAAAGCAAACATGGTTTAAAGACATTTATAACACAGAAGTTGAATGTCTTTCTGATGAGCATAACTGTGTGTCCTAAAAGCAACCTGCCACAAGAAAAAAGCACACAAAGAACTTCTTTAAGAAATACTTAGGTACCGTGGCCCATGACGAAATCTCTAACCTCTTCATCTCACAGTTTATGATCTCACAGGATCGGAAGAATCATCCCATGTCCCCGGTGATATACGCTTTGACATTGTAGCGCCTTGCTATATCCATGACTCAGGCTCTGCTGTGAAACAGATGTCTGGTGAGATTTACTGTGATTATGTAGACACATATTGAGACAACAGCCATAACGACAGTTTGTACATGATCCTACAGCAGAAAGATTTTCTTGCCGTGCATTGCCATATGGGAAGATTTAGAACTAAGTGTCTGGTTACGCAGCACGTGGAAAGAAAAAAGAGGTACCTCGTTATTGTTATCTATTCTGGGCCTGGCATTGTTTCAAGTCAGGCTTCTTCATCTGTGTGATGATTAAATGTAAATTTAAACCCATTGAATACATTTAGCTGTGTTGTCAGAAACAGATATGAAAGGGAAACAGAAACATTAGTCAAAGTCGAAGCAGTCAGGGCAGAGATCCTACAATTCCCATAATGCTACTCAAAAGCATATTTTCTTTTAACCTTTCTACCCGTTAAGCCTTAAGACTTTAGAGGATATTATACAACTGTTCTGACAGGGAGAGTCATCCTCCTCGAGACACCTTAACTGATCTGCCTGTGTGAAATCAGTGGAGTTCCCCTTTCAAAAGGCTGCTGTGTAGCAGCTGACTCTTAACTCTTAGGTTCTGGATCATCTTTGCACAAAAAAATATATATATTTAAAAAAAAAAAAAAAAACAGTCCCTGCAACAATAACACAACTTTGACAAAAAAGGGTAAAAGTGACAAAATGAATGAATGAGCAAGCAAACAAATCTCAAGCTTGTGCTAGTTGACAATTTAAAAAAAACTAAAATAAAATTTAAAATTTAAATCATTGTCTTCTTATAACTACAAATTTAGCATGTTCAAATCGCAGTGAGCAGCCACTCACAATGCAAAAGTCAGTCCCTGCTCAGTCAGTCTCTGCTCAGTCCTACTTACTAGGGATTGTTTTACAATAGGGGCGCTGAACATGACCTCTGACCTCCCTGTGGAGAGGTGAAACCTAAATACCACAATTCCACATGAAGCACGTATTTCAAAAGACATTACCTCAAAACACCAGGAAGCAATTCTATAGAGGTAAGCATGCACGGTCCAGTAATTTTTATTTCTGCCACAGTCAGCTTCATCATCTGAAAACCACTCACTGTTTCCAGTCAGAACTCCAAGCCTCACTATCAACCACTCTATTAAAGTCATCCAGCACAATCACCTCTCAGTCTGTTGTGATACATTATTAATAAATGACAGGAGAAACATCGGTAACACACACGTCTGCTCTCAGAAAGCGCCTGTGCTCTTATACGCCCGCACCACAGTACAAATATGAATACAATACTCCAGCCATAAACACAAAACCATAAACTGCTTTGAAATCACAGGCTTTATTACCTAGTGAGCCCTCACTGCCGTGTGACAGATAAAGCGCAACTTCCCACAAAAGGTCATAAAACCGATGTGGATTTTAATTGACGTCCCTGACTGCCACTAAAACATGGCCATTATCCTGGGTGAAACCGACTCCAGGTCGGCCTGGCAGTGAGCCTTTAATGACGGCCATATAACCACAAGATGGGATTATTCTTTATGTTTAATCATGGCAGAGAAGACAAGTGTTTCTGGGATGAGGCCTCTCATCGGGGTGCTTACACACCATCAGCAGCAGAGGATGGAGGAATAGAGAGACACCACAGTCTCACAGGTGTTTTTAGGTGGTAATAGCCAACAGTAACACAGACACATTACACTCTCATGGACGCTCACAATTCTGAAAAATGTCTTGAGGAACATAAGTTCAGACTTAAATCCATCTCGACCCATTACAGAATTTACTAGAAAGTATTGGCATCAAATGAGAAGTAACTGACTTATTATTAGCAACTGGTGATATCGTTGTACCTCATTTGAAACTCTGGAATGGAATTAATGTAAGGCTGGATATTTACTGAGCAAATCCACGTTGGAGAAAAATGGGAGAGGAAAAGCAGAGTTTATTACTAGTGACCTGCACGGCGTTTGGTCCAATCACTGAGCCAATTCAATAAGGCTGACTAGGTTAAAATGCCTTCGGTTATTAACTTCCCCAGTAATTTCTTCAGGCACAAACAAACTCCACCACTCACAATGGATGCAGTGCTAACTGAAAGATACTTATGTGATTTCCTTGAACATGCCTACTTTCTTTGAAAACAGGCCATGGCTCTAAGATCTTCGGCTCCATAATGATCCAGGATGACATCATGAGCCCATTACAGTCGACCAACAAGGCAGTGCTCTGCCATTACTCTGTTGCACAGGGCTAAGAGCATTTTTACAGGCATGCTGATGGCATTAGAAATGTCTAGTGGCCCCCGCAGGTTTTATTAGGTCCCACAGTGAGCTCAAACAGGTCCGACTCAGGTGACCTCACGAGGCACTTGTCCTGTTTTGCCCTACAGCCCAGTTTGGGCACAGCACAGCCTGCACTGGATAGAAACACGTACAGAGAAGCCCCCGGGCTTTCTCTGCTATATTCTAGTTTAATTCTATGCTACCTGTGTGAAATGATGCAGTAATAGTGAGGAAATGAGCCCCATGTTCACTGTATGACCACAGGCCATACACTCAGCTGACATGCGTGGATATTAACTCTATATAAAAGGTTAGAAAAGGTTCTAGCTGTCCAACAATATGAAGCCAGAGGTGAAACATGAGCATGGAAATCAAACATATCATTATTATTTTGATATATAAAAATATGAACATTTGTTTTATTTATTTATTTTAATTCTGGTTGTATTTTTCTTTCTCCAGTTTTCACTTTATGTGAAACTTCCTGTACTTCTTCACAATATACTGTAGCTGTGAAATGCACCACAACAATAGCCAAGGATTAAACATCCACACAGCCCTGCTAACAAACATGTTTAATTAGAAAGAGAACTCTACCAGAAACAATTACTGTTCTATTTTTTAAGACACGTCAATGAAAAATATGGTCAAAAACTTTCAAAAGACTTCACAAAATTGTCACACAAACAGGAGCAAAAACTGTGGTGGTGTGCACTATTTCAATACCTCCTCATGAGTTGATCTCAAATATTGGAAGGAGGCTTAAGACAGATGGAATGTGTCGCTGGATGGTCTTGTGGATTTGGGACGTATTCACCCATTCAGCTCCCTGTAATTACAAAAGCTCTCGCTGAGATCCGATTTGCCGCTGGGAGCTTGTTCAAGGCACGGGAATTGGAACGACAATGGCATAGTCTGACAAAGGAATAGGGATACTGCTCTTAAAATAGAGATAACTAATGCTCTTCTGTGTTGAGTGCACAGGCTCACTGGCTCAGATACGGGCAAGGTAAATTTAATTATGTGCCCTGTACACACTGGCTGGCTTTCGATTAGAATGGACTAACTTCTTGATACATTTGTACCCCAGTGACCACTGTTTAGTGGCCTCATCCATTTATAATGTTGTGGATTTTAACTCTTTCTAACAGCCAGTATGAGTGGTGTTCTGTCATTAATGAGGTTATAGATCTACTTTAAGGCTTTAAAATTATACCTAACTGTAAGCCGAACGACTCATTTAATACTATGGCTGCCAATAGCTGATATTTTGTGCCAATATTCAAAGTTGTTGTTTTTCAAGGATAGTTAAGCAAAATAAATCACAATAATTTGTGACACATTTTCATGTCACATGGATTTTCGGATTGATTATGGTCAGCAGTTACTCCCTTCGACAAATGAAGGTTGTCTTTAGGAAAAAACGTTTCACTACCTAATGTAAACTGTTGTGAACTGGGTTAAAACCAGCACCAACACTGTTCTTGGTAACTTATGATTCTACATCTACAAACTTGCAGCCCGTGTTTCTTTTTGCATTGTAAACAGATGGGACACCTCGTCTAACAAAATCTAAACCACATGAAAATGATAGAAATGGAATTTGCCAAGGAAGCATGCAGAGTACTAGCAAGCAAAGGCATGCAGGCTGCTTGGTATTAGGCAGTCCCTGGTTGGTCCTTTGTTGGCATGGCTCAGTATGCAGCCGAGAAGATGAAACATGAGGACAGAATTGACTTCATGGAGCAGAGACTTGTGAAAGTTGTCTTCCAAAATGTAGATACCATTTAATTGGAGGAGATCACAGGTCAGGAAGTTACCTCAACATCAGACAACATTTTTAATAAAGGCATATTGACTTGATACAATGAAAGAAACATTGATCCAATCCTTTTTAACTTTCTCCTTGTATTCACTTTTATTAAAGAATGTTTTAGTCCTTCAGTATTCCCTTTGTTCAACAAGCACAACTGATCTGTTGATCTCTGCTCAAAAGACACATTTTTAGTTCTTCTTTTGCCCAGATTACACTATCCCGACTTCTACAAGTTATATCCAGAGTGACAGAGGAGGCTCTAAACACTCCCTTATGCCTGTGCCAGCTTTCACTTCACAGTAAACAGTGATGTCCCTGGTCTCACTTCACTAACTGTAAAATGAAAAATGCAGCAGTTAGCATCCCTGCCTGACACTCTGAGGTCACTTACGTGTGCATGTGCATGTTTACATTCAGCGTAACTGAACAGGGAGATGAAAAACAAGGTGAGGACGCTGAGGAGGCGTGAGAATCATCTGCTTGCTGACACGGTTCATAGTGCAAACCCATGCTCCGCAGTCACCTGCCTCTCAGTCGCATTCCTCACCTGATCTATTTCTGCAGCGGCTGTGTGAGAGAGTGTGTGAGAGCAGGCATGAAAGCGCTGATGCTATGTTTGCAGAGACGACCCGTGATTAGTCTATGATATTGAGTTATCCATCATGTGAAAACCAGTTTCTCACAGAGGAACCTCATGTTCACATTACGGGCGCACCACAGAGTGTTATTCAATCAAAATGGATTTCTAAGTGACTAAATTTGGAGAAGACTACTCCCCACATTTGCTATCATCATATTCGCTGTGTGCTTTCTCCCAATTAGCTGCGGTGACATTTTCAAAACAAATCATCACATTTACTCTAAAATGTAGGGGAAAACTTGCCAGGCCCAGCAAATGCTTGTCTATTTTGTTAATCTCTCCTCAGTACGGCACAGTCAAGTTACGGTGTCAGGCATCGGTAGCCTCCAGGGGAGCTGAGGGCGGGAAGGATTAACTGTCTATTTGCAGCTGCTGATTGCAGGGAATGAAATGCCCTTCGGTGCCGATCAACAAACAAGGCTTCGGCAGCCCTCGGCCATATTCAAACCTCCCTCCACCCATTTTGTCTGCTGGGGCATGCCTGCCCTAAATGGAACGCTCCCCTTTCCTTTCATCTCCTTGTGAAAATTCATTAGGTACTGTATACATGTCTTCCAGGCTTCCCATTTGAGGGACGTTGATAAAATACATACTGTATGTACAACCTTAATCAGCTTGATCCACTTGATGTAGAGCTGCAGACGACGTGGGTCTATATCTCTCTCCAACTCTCCCTCCTTCTCTCAATCTGCTTTCAGGCTGTTTGCTTTCTTAAATGAACGTAATGGTACAAACGGAGGATAAATTGCCTTCTCTGTGCTCCATCTCATCACATCCATCCCACAGGGCCCTCTCTGAAGCGGGAGGGTAAAAAAATTGAAAACAGACCAGAAATATAATTCACTTGCTTTGCCTGGGAGATACATGTTGCTATCTGTGTAGGACCCCTGCGATAAGGCCGATGTGCATTTGGTGCATTAGACCTTTTGCACTATCACCACAGCACAGAGCAGGCTGGGAGGGAAGGCCAAAAGTCAGTGTGCAAATGTGCCTGTGTATTGGACTATCTACAGGTTTACATGGGACTTTTCCAAAGCTGTATGAGGTATGATGTTTCACATCATGTACACAAGTTTAACAGGTGCAGAGGATGTCCTGCAGACACCGGTAACCACAACTGACCTGACGATCTGGCCAGGCTCATTCATTACACCCTGCAGCTCTCAACAGGAACTAACATTCCAGATGAACTCTTCCCATCACCTCAGTGTCGCTTATTTATTGTCAATTAGGGCAGGAAAAGGCACCACTCCACACATTCACTGTGACACTAATTTCACACCCACACAAGGACACTGAGATGCAGCACAGGGAAAAACAGGTGGATGTCAGAGACAAAAAAAAAAGAAGGCAGCACCAAAACATGTTGCCATGGCCCTGGGAATAAAAATGTGATACAGTCGGCGTCTACTCGAAGTCGTGTTTAGTTTGGCAAGCTACAGGAGGTGAAGGAACTGGATACACCAGACGAAAACACTCTGGAATAACAGAGATAGCATCAAGTACGTAAAATGTAATTAGTTACCACTAATGTAAGTGTCACATTAAAGCAAATTGTTCCATGATACTACCCATATCAATTTTAGTCCCTTGAGAACTACAAGGAAACCTTATTAGAGACTTACGAGCTGTTATTGAAGTCTTAACGCAGATGCAGGGGTCGTAAAAGATTCATTTGTTTACCAATGAATTATTGAGAGGTAGGATTTAATCAAAGCTACAGATGTTGCAGTCAGAAAGTGTTGTTAATCTCACTTTGATTGCATGTAAATGAAAATATAGACTATAAAAATCACAGAGACTGATTGTTGATTGCAGAGTTAATTACAGACACCAAATAACAGACAGCAAACAATAAAAAAAGCGATTACTACAGATTGGCTCAGTGATCATCTGATTGAGGTGGAACATTTCTGTTCTGTTCTGCATTACTTTAATCGAGTCATCCAACGGTCCATTCAAACAAAACAGCACAGAATAAAACCAAATGATTATGGGCAACTGTTTTAATGATACTTCCAAAAAATGTAATGGGGTTAGAAAGAAACAAGACAAAATTAATTGATGATCCAAACAAAACTGATGAAGGATGAAGCTCTATCAGCCTGTGGCTCTGAAGGGGGGGTGCGTTTTTAACAGCAATGGACAGTTGTAAATGACCCTTCACCTGAGGTGTGAAGTATGTGTCTCACTGCAAATTAACGTTTCACACCTCATCGACGTCTTTAAGCCTCCGAGTGGCGAGGTGGTGAGAGTGAGGGGGAAAAATCTTCACAAACTTTCTCCCGAGATGAAAAGCCTGACCTTTTATCAGCTCCACAAAATGCATTAGCTACATCATAATCCAATTTCAAGACCATGCAAAGTGGAGATTCTGACTGAATTTTAGTATGGAGAGAGCACAGGGGGGGAAACACCACAGTGAGTGATTCTTTAGGTGAGGATCTTTGGGTTCTTTCTCTCTCTTTGCTACCTGCCTCTCTGGAGCTGCTGAGTTGCAGAGGACTTCAAGGGCTTTGCACTGCTGAGCTCCTAGGCTCCATATTTTTTTTCTCCCTGCTTCCCCCCCACCTCTTCCTCTCTGTGTCTGTCTGACTCTTCCTCACCCATGCTCTAAGGAGCTTTAGAAACTCGACTGGGTAATGGGAGCAGCAGTCAATCAAATTGCAGTTTCAAAGGTGATGCTTTGTTTCACGCTCGCTTCCCACAAATCCCATTGAGCCTGGCACCTGTCAGGTTGCCGTTCTGAAACGTAGCATCCAACGCCAGTCACCCAAACCCCACGGTCCCTCGGCAGATGGAGGGGTTGACTTGTCAGCTGCCTGTCGAGAAATGAGGTCATTCCATTTTGCTAGGTCTACTTTTTTTTATAAGGTGAAGCAAACCAACTGAAAAAGAAAACACAGAGTTCAGGGTTTTTACGTCTAGCTCACTTTCATGTAAAGTCAAGTAATAGAGCAGAATTCATGCTACAGGTTTTAGGGTGAAAAAGGATATGTACGTTTGCTTTATATACGGTTTTAACAAAACTGACCATGAATAAATCCTGGATTTCTATTGGTGCCCTTCAGTTTTACTGAGTCTGACAGCACTGTCAAAACACCACTGGTGCTGCCAGCTCTAATAACGTGGAGGCTGGTAATAAATTGTCAAATGAGCTCTTGTTGTCCCGTGATCCCATAGAGGAACAGTAAAACCTGATATGGCAGAATGGGCAGGATCTCTGGACGCCCACAGCAACCAGGGGTCCTTGTATCTCCATGAGGTTTATAGGCACAGGTCTGACTCATTCCAGCTTTACAGTCACAGTGACCTTCCCATTAGGGCTCCATTACCAAAGGTCTATCAGGGATGGAGGCATATAGCCAGGCTATTTATCCAGCTGCAGCCTCTTCTTATTAACTGTAGTGGATAAACAAGAGTGCAGCTTTGAAAGCCTTGGGAAGTCAAGGGTGAATGCCTTTATTACAGCATAAAATAAATGCACATGTGTATAAACACATGAAGCATAACAAGAGTGCAAGATGCAAAACTACAATGTAGAGCAACTGGCAATTGCAGTCATATGGACCCCACCTCATCTAAAAAGAAGCACCTCCCCACATCAACCAAAGGGCCCCTAGTTGCCTCTAATTAGTTGACTGGATGTAAAGAACCTCCTTCTATTTGACAAAAATGCTGTGTTGTAATGACAGCACCGAGCGGCGCACAGTAAACAAACTGATGAGAATTCCTGGGTGCAGCAGAATTGTTTGATGTCTTTCCTGCCATGTGAACGTTTGACAAGGTGGCTTTTAGATGTACGATACTGATTAGTTCGAGTGCAGCCATCCTCCAACACAGTCACTGCCTCTGTTCAGCATTTGGTGTATTTTTCCCAGCAATGACTGAAAAATAAAGGAAGGCTGTCAGCTAATTTCAACTCAATTTACTTCCCTCTACTTTACTGAAACCAATTTTACAAGGTAAGATTTGTGCAGTTGTGCCATGCTTCTAGAAGTCATATGATAATCAGGAGACGGCTTTCACTCCATATAATATGATTTGCTATGCCGTAGAAGATATTGGCGGCTAGCCAGCAACAGAGTGCTGTGTTTACTTTGTTTTTAATTATAGGTATGTATTTTATGTGCTTGTTTTTGAAAAATATACAACCAAAAACAAACAAATCATCAAATATCTGTACCACTTGAAATGATTTGGAACTATTTTGCTTGTTGAAAATTGTGCATTACTACACACTGTGATCTGTCTCCATTTTAGACAGTCAGGGTTGGCAATAAAACTAAATTAGGATAACAGGCAGTGTGATCCTTTTTTATTAATTTATTTGTTTTTGCATGTGGTGTTGAAGCTCAATCAGGTGTGTACAAAGTACTGGCTTACTGTCAGATGTCTAACTCTGACTTTGTGTACATGCACCAAATGTTCCCATATACATGGAGCCATGCATACTTGGATTAATGTAATGATCATGGAGTTTTTGATGAAGACATTTTTCACAGTGTTTAAAAGTAATGTTTCTCCTTATGACCAGAAATGTGAGCTCTTTTGTGCATGTATCTCTACCTCAGCCTTGCAAACTGTAAACTAGTGAGAGTAACCGTAAACAGGCAAGTGGCTTTCTGTCTGAGTGCAATAAAACCCCAATTGAGTAGCAAATTCTTAATATTATTCCATGTCTTCATTGAAAAATCCCTCCAAATATCCAAATACTGTTTAAATTGTCCTTATTTAATTCAGAATATTGTCAAATTATGATAATAGTGTAATATTAGTGAGCATGTAAAGTCACTGGGACTTAACTCTACTAGAAAATAATCCTTAATCTGCCCCTTTGATCAAAGTGTGTTTTTTTAGGGCCCACCTCAGAAGGCAGTAACAGTATCCAGGTCAGGGTTAAATGCTATTCATTCCACTCTTTCATACTGAAGACTGACTGACAGCCAGGAATGAGCAGCCTTCCTGAACAAACCTTATCTACTTCCTTTTTCCTGACCTTCCAACAGAAAATGTGTGTTGTCTGCATGTCCAAAGTCAGTGGCAGCATTAGAAAGTGAGGAAACGTAGTGTAAATCAAACTGGATCTCTAAAATGGCAAAAGAAAGTTCAGAATCCAGTGTTATTGTCTTGATAAATGGAACAGTCAGAAATGAGTGAAAATTCAGTGGTGTTGGCGCTTTATATTTGACAATGAAAGTTCCATTAGGTTTAATTTAGAAATGCAAATTACTGTTTATGTTTGTTATGATAGGCAAGTGACAGGAGTCTTGAATCTGAATGTGTTTCAAGCTCCTTTTTGCAAATTGTAAATAGAAAGCCTCTGAGCTAAATAAGAACCAGTGCATATTATATCTCAAAGGCAGCAAGACATATATTACAGACATACCGCCAGGCTGGCATACACAAGATATGCAAAGCAGGTAGAGGTGCAAAACAAAAATGCGGTGTTGAACATGCGGCGCATATTTCAAATCAAATCACAACACTCATGACAGCTAATCCCGTCCCTGCAAATAAAACTCCATACTGCACTATCAATACCTAGTCTGGGACCCAAACTAAATATGAGTTTCTATTTATAATTAACATGCCACACTAAGCTTTTTATACTGAAATAAACCTGTGAAGGTGAGAATTCACTATTTCCAAGAAACGAAAGATTAGACACATTCTGTTTTGTTGTTTGTTATTGAAACAGATGGATTTCTGAAGACCTAATAAATAGTATAATGTATTTGTTATTTTGGAAAAGATATTATAACAAATTGTCAAACTTAAAAAGAACAACAGAGACATGGAACACTTTCCAGATGGTCAAAGAAATATCAGAATAAGCAACCAAAACAATAAGAAAAAATGATTTTAAAATGTCATATCTAAGTAACAAAGCATCTGTTTACAATCAGACTTCTCATGCAGGAGGTACTTTGCATAACTCCTTTTTCTCTTTATTTCTCAGTGAGAGCTGCAAAGCAGATTGCTATCAAGATTTCCTCTGGTAATAAAGGAGAAAAAAGGAGACTAATCACTCACAGCATTGTCATAATAAGGCTTTTATTACTGTGTTCCTGCATGAGATTATTGATACTCTCACTGAGAATCAAAAGCGTCATGTCTATCACTGACAAACAACACCACGAGAGTCTCGTGGTCTGAATACACAGGCTCATTGAACACAAGTCAATCATTGTCTTGCCTTATTTTTCACCCAGCTTCCAGGCTTATCTTTAACTTCTGCTTAGGAAGTGGCATAGTTTACAGTAGATATAGTTGCTATGACACAACAAGGCTATCCTGAGGAAACACATGGCGGTAACCTTCACTTCAGACATATGGATCGGTGGCCTTCACTAAGCCCCGGATGTATTGGCACATGGATTTAGCCGGCTATCATAAGGGCCAGATAACCTTGTCATATCTACTCTGATACTCTGACTGTCATGGGAGGGGGGGGTTACAGGATGGAGATTCTAACTCTGTAAATCCTCTTAAAAAAACATACACACACTCACACAGAGGCGCCGTCTTGGTCACACACAGTAACAAATGCACCCCACGTGAGCCTAGCAGTGAAAGGTCAGAAGCCCCCAAGTGACAGCTGTCAATCACAGGAGGTGGGTATTATCCCATTCATTAATAACACCCAGAAAGGTTCTGGGGAAAGAAATCTCCTGACTTGTCGCCACTGGATGACCCACAGGAATTCTCAGAGGAACAAGCATTATACACTGTATCTTTACGCTGCATTTGTTTTTCCACTATTCTCCTCTGGCAGGTAAGAACATTACGTGATACAGTGGCCATGCCAGCAATTGATTGATTTAGGTTTTGCAGACTATTATTTATTGATGATGCAACGTTGTGTGATAGGTTTGATCGTTTGACCAATCAGCCTTTTTTTTTTTTTTCATTTTGATTCAGTCAATCCAAACGCTCTCAAATTGTCATGAGCTCCAAACCAGCCACATGTGTTCTGGATCATATTCCTGGTAACCTTATACAAGACCTGTAGACTGTGATAAGAAACACTCTTCTCAACATCATCAACAAGTCTCTCAGTTCTGGAATCATTCCCACAGCTTTAAAAACAGCCATGGTTACACCCTTGTCTTCTTCGACCTCTGTAAAATAGCCCAAATATTTTTGTTTTAAATCAAAATCAGACCCTGAAATCCTCATGCATGCATTCATAACATCCAGAATAGACTACTGGAATGCACTTTTCTTTGGTCTGCCTAAAACAGCAACAAAAGGTCTCCAATTATTTCAAAACACAGCTGCCTTACAAGATCCAGGAAGGCTGATCATGTTACACCAGTACCAACACCTCTGCATTGACAGCAGTTCACACAACAGCTGATTTCAAAATCCTTCTCCTTAACTATCAGGCTTTAAACAGACTAACTCCCTTATATATCATATATATCTTCAGCCCTAATTTCACCGACTATTACTCCCAGAGAACCTCTGGGTGATGTGTACTTAATATACTACATAAATTCAAGCTGAATGTAAAGTTGAGAAGTAAGTTGCAAAGCTGTACTCCATCTTTGGGGATTTAACATTTTGTCAATGAAACTAGCTAAGTCACTTTCACTCACGACATAAACTAAGGATACTTTACACAATCCTTTTTGCCATCAGGCTATCAACACAGTAATATGAAACTAAAGCTCTGCCTGGTATTATCGTCACGTCAAATATTCGTGTTGACATGGAGGTTATGAGCGATACAGCCCCCCAGCGACAAACAAGCTGAGCTCACATGCGGTGTGACTCTCTGAAAGATGTGTGTGAGAGGCCGGGGAGGATTACCTGTGATCCAAGGATAATGAAAAAAAGAATGGAAAAAAAAGACTGATATTAAATTCTAACACATGGAGAATTACTGATAGGCTCTTGTTGTTTTACCTTGCCTGGTGATTCTGTCTGCTTGCGTGGGGCAATGCCTCGTGGGACGAGGCAGTGATAAAACACTGTGTGAAATTCATTGTTTTTCTGTGCAGCATGTGTCACCCATGACAAGCAAAAGCGAACAGATACAATACCACTGCTTATACATGGATGACGTGCAAATGAATTGGATTGTGCAAAGACTAAGCACAAGGTTAGTGTTTGAATGAACGAAAAGGTAGAAAGTCACGAAGCACACTGTAGAGCCTTGAGTATATGTATATGTTGACTCCACAGTGTTTTCATTGCATGCATATGGACTATTTGTTCGGCGACCCTTACCTGTCTGGAGCTGCAGGGCGTCCATTGCGCGGCTTGTTGACTTGTGCATAGAGAGCTTCCAGTGGAGGGCCGTTGTCCTGAAGGCTCAAGGGAAGGTGAGGGCTCTGGGGACTCTGAGGGAGATGGTAGTGGTTGTATGGCTCCATGCTGCTGCTATCCACTGATGAGTCTAATGACCCGATGCCAGCGTAGGTGTGCTCCTCATCTGAACTGAAGGTGCGGCTGACAACGTCTTGGATCTCAGCATATTCCCTCTCTTTTGCCTGCTTCTCCCGAAACTCCCGCGTCTTGGCCTGTATTCTGTGATAAACATATTGAAGATGAAAAGTGTTTTTTTAAATTTGTGAATCATCTGGCAAACTAACAATTATACTCAGCACTTCCAAAATTCAAAATAATTTCCTCACTGGGAAAAAAAAAGATTTTAAAGTCTTTAGAAATGTTTGGTGATGAGGACATTATCCATCAAACTGTGACAAACTACATCAAACATGACTACATTTCAGATAATCAGCCTGACAAATGGTAAAATTTTACAGCAGTTAAAAGTTGTTCTGGAGGGTATGAAATGTAAAATATTGCCAGTTACTTTTCTTTGCCTTTAAGTAATACAATATTAGTTACAGAAAGGCAAAAGAACCTTATCTTGCCACCATGATTTCCAAATATGAACTGCTTCCTAAAAGATTCTTTCTTTGTTTTCCACAACTTGTTCTAGTTTGTTTTGATTCTCACGTAGTCTGAATGGAAACACATCTAGTTTTATGTTGTTTTCACAAGATTGGAAAAGTTTTCATAAAATGTGCCTGACAGCTCAGACAAAAATGCGTATTTATAAATGACACATGTTTATTTGTGAAGACTAAATGTCTGGAAGGAGAAACACAAAAAAACTTGGTCTGATGGTATTTGTGGTAATGAGTTACAAGTGTGTTATACAGTGTAATATTTCGTCATGAATTCAGAGAGACTAGAGCAAACGTTTAAGTTTAATCTCAGATATTGATCAGTCCAGACCAAAGGAAGGCCTGCCTAAACTTTTATAGTGGCTTTACTTTGTTAAATAATAATAATAAGATATACTTTATTAATCCTTCAATGGGGAAATTCTTTTTTCATTTTATTTTTTTTACATGCATTTTAACCTGGACACACACACATGCAGTACAACGGCATAGACATGCAAATGTGTAGAGAGATGTGGAGTGATGGGCAGCCAGCCAGACCAGCGCGCAGCGAGCAGTGGGGGGGGGGTCGGTGCCTTGCTCAAGGGCACCTCGGCAGTGCCCATGAGGTGAACTGGCACCTCTCCAGCTACCAGTCCACCTTCCATATTTTTGGTCCATATGGGACTTGAACTGGCCACCCTCCGGTTCCCAAGCCAAGTCCCTATGGACTGAGCTACTGCCGCTCCTAACAGGGAAGCAATACAAAGAAGTTTTCCACTTTAGTGAGAGGAGTTGAGCAGCGTTATTCAAATATCTTTTCATGAGTCTGGTCTTGTCTAAGGTCCTCTAACAAGAGGAGGTAAGAAGAAGACCTCCTCTTCCCCATTCCCACCCCTTCCTCTCCCTCCATGCCGTTCCACTCCCTGGGACCGCTTCCACACAACAGAGCCTTTCACAGGGCCTTTCCTGTCTCAGAGAATGGTTCCATGTGAATGCCCATCTGTCCACAGCTAAGAGCACTCGGTCATGGTGCTGCATGAGAGTGAGCAGAGCTGGCATTGTAGAACGGAGAGGTGGACAGTGGGGAGTAGAGAGGAGAAGAGCTGAAGACAGGCAAAAGGGGGATCTAGTTGACCTCCCACTGTGGTGACCCTGGCAGCAGCCACCAGACTGCTCACTGGTTCCAGATGTTGTATTCCTGCTGTAGGGTAACACACACATGCGTACAAGCATGCTACTTCCCACTGGTGCTAGACTTCCCTATTACCTCAGGTCATAACTGACCTCTAACCCCCCCACCGCTGCTCCTCACACATGATTGACAGGTTTGGAAAAGAGCTAGAATCCCCCCTTGTCTAACTCTCCCTCTCATGTCTGTGTATTTTAATAACAGTAATCACATTTCAAACAATCCCCATTTTTCAGTGCCGGATTAACCCAATTCCCACATCCTACCCATAGACTGCCTTGTTTATTTTTAGCTGTCCAAAATCCTATTTTCTCAGCATTATGTGCTGAATGAGATTTTGATGGAGGCCTGATGCAATGTTGCATGATATGCAGTCATTTATAAAGCCTCTAAGCTGGTTTGCTGTATTTCTGCATTGTCGTGGACCAGGTACAATATGGAAATTATCAACTCACATCACAGTTCTGTGCACTAAGAGGGCTCTCACTTAAGCTCGTGCTGTCAGGAAATAGAAAACAAGCATCACATGGAGAAAAACACTAATTCCCAGAAGCCCTTTCACCTGCCATCTGGCTAAAGTGATGTCAGATCTCTGCCAGGAAGGACCAGACAATGATGTTACCACAGGTTCACGGAAGTCCGCTGGGATCTCAAGACCCTCTGGCATTTTATGGACTAATCAAATTCATAAAAACAGCAATATTGACATTTGGGACGAGATAATGGCCTCGGCTAGACTGGCGACATGAAACTAAAAGAGAGAGACTTCTCTTTCAGGCCTCAGGAGTCTGACGTGGATAAAGATAATAGGCACATTTCAATAAAGGGGTATTAACAATCAAAAATACCAAAGAAGTGAGTCATGCTGTTGTCATTGGCATCATGACCATCTTACGCTATAACTTGTTTTTGTACACTCATCAACTTTCAAAATAACCTTTGTTTTCAATCCTGAACAACACACATTTTTTAGGAGAGAAGTCATGGCGTTCTCTGTCATACAAAAGATCTGTCTGTCCATGTTTTTGTGGAGAAAACATATCCATGATCCAAACCTGTCACTCAGCAGTGCGAGGCCTATTCCAACTTGTTCTGGCTGTCAGAAAGAAAAGCTGGACTATCGTACGGTGTTAAGTTTCTACCCATGGCCAGTTGGCAGCGGGTCTCTCTGTGGTGAGCTGAGATTTGAATGTTACATTGCATGCATATTATCTGCTAGATATCTCCGACTGACTTGCCAAGAATGAAACTACCAGTCGTTAAGCACCCCTGTCACCTAAAAAAAAAAAAAATCTAACTTACATTAAAAAATGTCTTTTGTAGAAAACTTAGACAGACCAGTATGCTTCAGTCAGTGAGTTGGTCCACCACTTAGGTCTAGACTGTGATATCTCAGTTACTAATGGACTGATTGCCATGATTTCTATTTGACACCCAGATTCCTGAAGCCTGGAGAATAAATCCTACTGATTCCGTCTAACCTGCTCCCTATGACTTGAAAAACAGCAAGAACATTTGTAGTGTATAAATAGCTACAATTTGGAAATACATTTTTCTGCTCAGTAATATGCTCATTATCTCAAAACCTCACTGTACATTCACACCTGCAAACTGTGTTCTTCTAAGGTAACCCACAACTGCTGCTCTACTTCCAACTGCTCTCCTTCCCCCACTTTCTCCTGCGAGACCACCCCCGCTCTGTACCATACATACTCCATTAGCCAATTAATGGCCCAGCATGTTAACACTGAGGAAAGTGCTGCCCACACTAAACACATTATTACTGTACAGCCCCAATTACCAGCCCTTCTCCTCTCTTCTCCTCTTAGTGATAGTACGTTTGAGAGAGGAGGACACTGTAGCTTTTAACGCAACAAGCCCGAGGAGATTTTATTTTAAAAAGGGGACAATCGTGCTGTGGTGCTTCATCACAGCCCCACTGTGGATTTTAATTTTCTTTTTAATTACCCTGTTGACAGAAAAGAAGATCATTCCGGTATTACGTCAGTAATTGCTCGGTTTCTATTGTGTGTCTGTGTTTTCTGTGTTTTACTTGATATCCTTAGAAGTACAATTGACCTCACACGTAGATTAAATGAAATACATTGCATACTTACTTGTCCATCGTAACAGTGCAGTAGAGAGGCATTTCCTCCTGGTTAACAGACAGTCTAGACAGTCTAATGCTGAGGCTTTCAGGGCAGTTAAAGTTCAACTCCTAATCCACTGGCTGACCATGTTTTCAAGAAAATGATGTGTCAGCCAGATGACATTATTGTTCCTTGAAACATCTCTCCCTTTCAACTTTTTTCTCTACCTGTTGTTTTTGTTGCCATCCATTGACCTTGAATTGAGTCTGAACGCCGCGCTTTCACATCGACTTACACTAAATTTGTAACGATACTGTTGATAAAGCTTATTTTCAGTGGTATGACTGTGAAAGAAGACTCTCACATCAAGTAATTACTTTAACACATTATATTGGTATACTGAGAGTCCTGGTGTGAACTGGTAGCAACATGTCAGCTCACCTCAAGTCCTTCCTCTCCACACTGAATAAATCTCACTGTTTATCCAACAGGGGTGTTTTTTGGACCAACAAAGCGAGCAGGCTCCTCCATATGTTTGTCAATGTGCAGTCTTACCCAAGGGAGGCTGGGGGGGCGGGGGGGGGGTCTGTCTGTACTCTCAGACACTCATTTTGAAGTCAACACACTTAGAAGCTTGAAAGCCTGCCTCTTCAATATGCATTGTTACCGCGGCGGATGAAACAGAATGTATTTGCTCTCTTACTTTCTCATCCAGCTGCCTTGAATAGATTTTTCTTTTCAATAACTCTTCACCAAAACATGGTCTATTGTTCTGAAGTGCAGATGGAGGGCAGAATGTATCTGAATCTAATCAAAGTGCAATAAATGACTCGTGCGTGCAGCTGTCTGTGCAGAATCGCAAACCTCCGATAGCCCATCTTTTGTGTTGACACTTGGCCCATAACGGCATAATGCAATCACAGAGATAATTGTCCAAGTTTTGCGGTGTTAATTCACAGTGTAACAATCGCATTAACTTGCTGTAGGTATCAATATAATTACAAATGTAATCACTTTTCCCAATCAGCCAGTTGGAGCTTCCTTTGAACTCACTATGCAAATGAGACTCAAATAGGATACTGAAATAATGAGATGGTTTGACAAAGTGGAGTGATAACGTTCTGTCCACAATTACTGTGACGGAAAAAAAGAGAGAAGGATTTGCCTTATAGCACATAGCTTTTTTTCTATTGGTGGCACTGAGGGTTGGAACCATGAACATGGTATAAGAGCAGAAGTTCTCTTTTGTTAAGTGAAAGACCGGGTTAATCCAGGTTATTGAAAGTGAATTGTACTGACTGACCCACTCCAGAAACACTGGTCAGGTTTTGTTTGTCTAGAGTCAGCAGGAAGTCAAACAACAAACAAGAGGAAACAGGCCACTGTCGAGGAAAAAAAAAGAGCAGTGATGTGCTGTGCTGTGGTCTGGGGAGCGGGAACAAGGACAGTCGCAGTAGAGTGCTGGCCACTGATTAGAAGCCAACCAGAGCCAAGCAGATAAGAGAGAATGGACATCATAATCAGCTGCCACAGAGAAAGACAGAGAGAATGAAGTTCAGTTCAGGCGGAAAATGAAGAACGAACATTGTCAGGTTGTCTTTGTGTGCTTCCCACTTTGGCTGGGAAAATATAGTTTCAGGTCTAGCATGTGCAGAGATAAGTCAGAGACTGATAGAAGCCCCAACAACATCACCCGCCCTGCGTTTCTCTCTCTCTCTCTCTCTCTCTTCTCCCTCATAGCCTTGTATGAATGAGGGCCATAGCTACAGCTCCGGCTGCTCTCCAACCCACCCAAGGTCCAATCAGAGGACTTGTTGTACTCACAGTCCTCTCAACATGAGCCAATCAGATAGGGGTGTCTTGGGTGCTGTCCACAGGCATAAAGAAACCAGAGTAATGGCTGCCACTGCTGGGCCAAACAAAGATTCAGATCAGCCTAACCACAGGCTCTAATGCTGCCTTGATGAGACATGAAACAGTCAATCACAGGAGCTGTGTGAAATCTGCCAGATCTTAGCAAAACAAATGCTGCTGATAACCACTCTTCATCAAGTGGATGCACTGCACTGCGCTCTCACAATGAAGTCAAAGTTTTATGTACTCTTCTCCATCATCTTCAGTCTATAAGAAGGTGACAAGATATCAATGGTGGAGAACATTTTCACTCTAAATAAATGAGTTGTGTCTGCGAGGACTGCAGGCCAAACCATAAATTGTATGAATCATATCAAGGTCAGAGTTTTAAATATATAACCGTAGCTGCCTTATTGCAGAGAGAAAAGGGCAGGTTTTATGAATTAATCTGTCTCACCTCTTCGCTGACTCCTATTTTGAATCACTAAAAGCCCCTGTCAAAACCGTCTGCTTGAATTAATGATCGCAAATGTCAGCCGAGCCCGGAGTTTGGCTGCAGCCCATCCTGGGTCGTGCTGACACACAGTGCTGGCTGACGATTACCAGCTTCGGAAACCAATTGCGGTCTGATCCATAATTTTGTAAACTCTTAAATGGTCCTGTATCCGCGGCAGTGATGCAATCAATCAGAGCATGTGCCTTAAGCAGAGAATTACGACAATCAAATGTAGCACCTTGGGGGTGTAATACAGTAGTGTTACCAAAAAATACAAGAAGTAATGGATTTCTGGGCTGACGTCCTGCTGAACCCTTATGCTTTGAATATCGACTTGTCTTCATGGCAGGTTGGTTTATTATTACCCACCACAATTTCCCTCAGGATTCCCTTTCCATTAACCAAGGGACAATCCCAGCTTGGCTGAGTGATGGGATTCGGGAACAGGTACAAAAGGAAAGAATTAGGTTGCCCTCCTGCACAGGGAGCTGAGACCGGAGCTCACACATGCATAACCGACACAAACAAGACAGGGAATGAGAATGTGCCGCAAGACAAAGTAGCAGACAAAGAAATTGGGTGACAGCGGTGAAAGAAAAGAAGCAAGAACGGGTTTTAAATACTGTGTATGTGGGGAAGGGAGGGTTGTGAGGGCATGTACTCTACATATCTCATGCCCACTGTGTGTCTGTGTTGATTCTGCCGCTTAGCATGACAGTCGTTCGAGAGCTTCTCAAAGTGGACAGATCTGGATGGAGAGCCAGGCTCGCTAGTCTCCAGGGTGCACTGAGGGAAATGTGTTGGGCCCTCAGCCAGAGGGGGGTTCACACCCTCAGTGGAGAGGACCTTCACTGCAAGTCATAGTTAAATACCAGAAAGAAATGTGCTACAGCTTTTCGAGCAAGGCCTCCAGATGTTCCATTCAGCAAGGAATGGGGCTTCGTGAGCCTATTTTTTTTCTTTATGCGCACTCTTGTTTGTGTTTGTGGTACCATGCGTTTTCGACAGCCATCCATCCTTCTTTTCCTTTTGCCGTAAGAGGGAGCGGTATCACGGCCTATTGTTTCTATTCAATTAGCTGTCATTACCAACAGCAGTTTGATTACGGAGTTCATTTGGCTGGTGGAGAACAATGAAGGCAGCAAGCTGTCTTTTCATTCACCGTGCCACCAATATTGTCTTTCCTGCTGGAGAGAATTAAATGGGGCTTGTCTGTGAGGGATGAGGCGTACGCGACAAAACCGATGCGTCGCCTTATTCTTCTGGACGCCCTGATGTCCACGAACACCAGTGGACATAGAGCCAAGAGGGGCAGATAAAAAGGAACAGCGTATTCTTGAGCGATTAACAACCTGGGCAAGCTGCAGGAGAAGACAAATGCAGCGCTACATCGATTTCACTATTATAATGAGCACCATTCAATCATGCCAAATCCACAGGGGCCTACGAGTACCATTAGGAGGTCAGCGCCTCTGAATGGCACAGGCAACAACAATCCATAAATGATCTATTTAATGTACTGATATAAAAGAAAGGGACTTTTCACAAATTGACATCTGAGTGCTTTCCCAGAATTTCCCAACCTTGCTCCGCCATTTTGCTAATTAGGTTGTTTGCTAATTTTCCGGTCAGCAGTGTTTTTTTTTTTTAATTTGTTCAGCTGGGACTTAATTGTTTAGGCTTTTAGCGAGCTAAGGCTCTGTCTGAGCACTCACCTCTCTTGTTCCAGCTTCATCCTCAGGGTCTCCTCTTCTGACGCCTGCATGTCCTCAGCTTTAGATTTACTGGAGCCCTTCCTCTCCATCCTGTCTCCTGGCCGTTCATCCTTCCGGTGCTTTCCAAACCTGGGTAAAAGAGAAGGGCAAAGTGGATTTAATTGAGGCCCTGGCTTTAATAATTTCCAACCCAATATGGATTTCTTTTTTTTCTTTTCTTTTTTTTTTTTTTTTACAGCAGCAAGTCTCGTCCTTTGTCCGGGAAATTCAGGTGAAATACTCAGTAGGAAATTAAAGTGTCAAACTGTCAAAATCTTCAGGTCAGGTTTGTACTGGAGAGACAGCTCAGCAAGAGTCTCCCCGGGCACCCATTCGTTATTGAAAGAATAACTTGGCCATTTTCATATAAATTCAATCAAAATGCATCAAACCATATCAAAAGATAAATTGACATAGTAAATTCCCTCCCTGCCAAGACTCCTTCCAGAACAGCAGAAAGGATTCAGTGTGTGGTGTTAAGTCTAAGTCTGAAAAGTAGAAAATGGCTACACTCCCCCTTTTTAAAGGAGAGGATGAGCTCCGCGTTTCCTCCCTGAGCTGTAGAGTTTACTTAGAGTGATGGGAGCAATGACAGCTCATGATTTAGTTTTGAGCAAGGAGGGAACAAACTACCTGCAACCAGGCGAAATGTAAGTGGTGGAAACGGCCAAGCCTCTGAGCATCATTTGTAACTTTCTAGGCAGCGTCGCAAACTTTTACATTTTAATGACGGGAGTGACACACCGGTGGCGGTAAATCCGTTACAGTTTTACAGCGAGGTGAGGATAAGCCAAGCCGATGATCGTAAATTCCTCTGGTTGGCCCGAGCTTGGTGCCGGGTGAATAAATGACTGGAGACTCTGGCTGACTGAGGGGTGTGAGAAAATGATGAGGAATGGAAAATAGAAAGGAGGCATGCGGTTGACAGAGAGTACAGTAAATTTACAGGGCTGCACACTCACAAACAAACACAATATAAGGACAACTCTATTATCTGGCTCCACTGACTGAGACTTTATTATTCACAACAATGTGCTTGTGGATAACACTAAAATCGATGCCAACTCCATACATGGGCACAAAATTTTGAGATAAAGTAAAGTCTCTGCTGAGGCAGAACAGAAAGGGCAATATTATGATAGTGTGATGTCATTTCCTGCTGCTCCACAATGGTGCCAGCTGTGGAGGAAATACTAAAACAGCAGGATACACAAAGAGTATTACAGACCAGGAAGTGAACATCTAGATACCATGTTGCTCTATCTACTTTGACCCAAGGTGTGTGGTCTGATACTTATTATGGGCATGTAAAGGCCAATTATATGCAACCATTTGAACACCGTGTTTATACACGCTGATGACCTATGAAAACCATGATTTCTTTAGGTAATTACAGTTGAGGCATTATTATTCTGAAAGAGGTGAGATTTAGTCACTGCATGGACATGAATGGTATCATTAAGGTTATTGTGGATCCTTAAAACCAGTGTAGACATTGCGTCATCATCAGCCTTCAGTCAGGGTGAAGCAGGGTTCAACAGTGCAATACAAAGAAATCAGTTGTTAAATATTCTAAAACTATATAAATATTAATAATAATACACAAAAATATTTTTAATACAATAAATCTCAGAGGAAGGAGTGCACAAAATGTGTGCACAGAGCTAACAGCTCTATCTAATGAAAAGAGTTCTGATGGAAGAACTTAAAAGCAAGTTTTTCAAAAGCAGACAGGTAAACACTCACTATTAAAGAATATGTGGTCACCTGAAAAATCATGCCAAGGCTGTACAAAATCAACAACAATGTAAATACAATTTTAAAAAAAGACGGCATGCAATTCTTAACTGCTCTGTTTTTTAAGTGTTGAAGAGACTACATATATTTCTGGGTAAAAAAAAATATACATATATAAAACATGCTGTCATAGAAATTGGGAAAAGTGAACCACTTAAATGAACTGAAATGCTGAACTCAAAAAGAGAATGTGCTTACAGTATATCTCTGACAACCCGATGATAATGATCATGGTTTTGTGCGACTGGTTTTAAATGTGAAAACTGCAAATCTCACACTTTTTATGATTGTCAGGTTGGTGGAAACTAGGCCACTTATATGGACAAATTTGATGATTGTAAATACAAGACAATAACAGAAAGTGTACGGGCATGAGGTCATGTGGCCACAAGTGAGAAGAAATTCAATAAATATAACTGGACTGACTGGATTTTTATTGACTGTTTATATTACATAACGTAACTCAATGTCCCTGCATTGTACACACAGACATTGATTGTGATGATCCACATGGGACATTCTTGAGCCATCCTGTTCAATTTCAGACGGAGGAACAGGAGAACGCATTAAGCTCTGCAGTCTCCGTGCTTCACTCTGAGTTTATTTTTACCTTCCTCATGGCTGAGCTTTACTTGACAGTTTGCAAACTTTCTCTGAAAACTGAAAAAATTACATCAGACAAGGTTGACTTTGGACCAGTGGAAGTGAATATATTCATGAAATTGGAGACTGTTACCCTCACGGATGTTTATTATTCCACTTTAGATTAAAAGCAGCCAAGACCTTTGTGCAAATTACTTCTCTTTGGTAGTGGCTGCTTTGGAATTACAATCTTTTGAATGGGCTGTGGTCTGGTGGGAGGTCCTGGTTTGTACAGAGAGTGCAGACGTGGCCAAGGGAGCGATATCTGGGTTCTTTTGTAGCACAGATAGCATACATTACCTGATTAATTAATCAACAAATGGCTCTAGTAAGGCATAAAACTCTAGGCTTAAGCATGGAATGCTAATAATAGTGAGCCTGCTATCTATCACCAGGGCAGGTGACAGCTTCTCTCGCCTCACTTCAAGGACTTTCATTAACTTCCTGAGGAAAATTCACCTTCCTCTTTTCTTTTTTCCTTTTTTTTTTCTCAGTCTCATCATATTCTGACCCCCGCCCCTAAAAAAAACATAAAATAACCTTAGGCGAGACAAACTTCTGCCCTCAACTTTTTTCTTCTTCGGGATCAACATCACTACAGTGAGGGATTTGTCATACTGAAACATATTGGTGGATTAGACTGAGCAGGACCCTGGGCATGCAGCAGCTCCCATATGAAAGACTATTCCCTCATCGCCGGTGGCCTAAGAAGGAGGGCCCACATCAAAGAGGAGGTGGAGGGAAGAACCGATACTACCAGAGCTATTAGAAGGCTATCGGGACACTTGCTGGTTCACTGACAACGTGGCTCTGCCCTCCATTTGAACAGCCTGAGCCCCGCCAGTGGGGACTGTGGTAGAACACAGGATTAGCCACCAAACCTCGAATGACGCACAAACCCCAATGTAATATTTCTACACTCAACATTTTCTCAGCAGGAAAATACAGAAATCTGTGGTGCCTGTGTGTGTATAAAAACTGCAAACTGCATTGACTTTCATACCTGTCTCTGGAAGATAAGTGTCTCATTTATAAAACGAAGAGAATCCAATAAAAAATAGTAATGACTTGGAGTTAATCAGTGTCAGGAGGGAAGAAGAAACTCAGCTTTTTTCTTGTAAAACCCTTGAGCCTGTATAGGAACCCTGGCATTAATCGGCACTGGCATCGGGACAGCTGTATTGAAAGTGAGGGTGATGAGGCTTAATAATAAGATATTGATTGGCAGCTGCAACTCGAGTAGAATGACAATGAAGTAACTACAGTATAAGTTGCAGTTTGAGAAAGAAAACCATACCTGGGTTCAAACAGAATAACCTTAACTCAAACCTCCACTTGTTTTTGATCCCCCCAACATAACTTAGGAAACTTAAAAACGACCTTGGAAATAAGTTTATTCTGTGGCTATTTGAAAAGACTGTGGATGGCCACTATTTGAGAAAAATCCAGACTTTAAATCTCCATTAAAGCCAGGTAAACAATGATATGCCATTTACTTCCTCATAAAGCTTTGATCTTATTTTTCTGCTTCAGTCCACTCGACCGAAGCTCTGTTTAATGATCCGTTCCTAAGCATCTATCTCACTGTGGCAAACAGCACATAAGAGTGATGAATACACAAGTGCAGAGGTGCCCTCAAAAGACAAAGTACGGAAGAGATGACGAAAACGTACAGGTTTAGTCGCATCGTGATATGCGCAGAATTTAGAATATTTATGACTTTTAGGCTGTGTTCGATTTCTGATTGGCCATCAAACCTCATTTCAGTTACATGTACTCTAACATGCGTCAGTCACATATGATATATGCTTCATTAATGTGTTGTGTTGGCCACAGATGCAATAAAACTTTAAGCGTTATGAATGTGACATGTGCTGACAGGGTCTCATAAAATAAAATGTTTTCAAATATTGCACATTAGGCGTATTAGTGAGTTGCAGTATGTGGCTGTTTTTCCTTGAAAAGAAGTCAGTAAATAGGTACTCCATTCATATGATACATCCTCATATATCACAGAAAACAGAAGGGTTTATACCACTAGCAGTGGATGCCTCATACATCATCCTCATCGATTTACAGGGTAATAATACTTCAAGGCTGCAGCACAACAGAGGAGGAAAAAGTCAAAGACAGAATTTCCAAAGAGGGAGAAAAAGTAAATTATGCAAAGCCTCAAAGCCAGTTTGATTGTTACAATCATTTAATCTGGGGAGTAGATTTGACAGAAGCTAATCTGTTTTGACATCTTCTGTGGGGAGTTTGTGGTTTGCTCACAGGAAGCAGATGACTTAGGGAGGGAGGACAGCAGAAATAGCAGCATTTCTCCTTCTCCTAAAATCTGCGGTTTTTGAAAGTGAATGCAAGAACGTGATGGACTACCTGGTTTAACCTCACATGATGCACGTTGGCATTATTCAAACCTGCAAATGGAACAGGTGAGCCTGAAAGAAAAAAATGACTGCATCTATCAATTTGAGTAAGTGATGAGAAGATAATTTCAAGGGCAGACTGAGAGAATCGTTATGGTTTCTGCTCGGCCAACCTGAAAGTTAATCCAGATCTCCCAGGGCGAAGTCCCCCACAGACGTCTGATGTGGTGTCTGAGTCCCCCCTCCACCCTGAAACTGTATTTGTCGCAGTCAGGAGGAAAATAAATAACTATGCCTCCACCCACTGCATTTCATGGTGATAATCTATGAAGCGCCATAAAAAATACATTATTTTTCCTCAGAGGAAATCAAGAAATGTTATTATCATTTTATTAATGCCAAAAAGCACACCGCAGAAAGTTAAGACTGGCACATACACACACTCACATACAAATACACATTCACACACTATTTTTCTATCTTCTCCCATCCCTGTCCAGTGCAAGGGCATGTCAGTATGAGGCTGTGCATGATTTCTGCACGGTGTTGCACCTAGGGCTACACCCTGACAGTGGCATGTAATTTTAATAGTGCCTTGTTAGGAAGGCGAGGCTGTCCGATTTGTCTTTCCTCCTTGCTAGCTAAGTATTATTGCAGCTGTGGTGAGTAAACACTCTACCTGACACACACAGATGACTTGGAAAAGAAAAATAATAATAATAAGACATTCAGAGAAAGAAAAAGGGAGAGAGAGTTTTTTTCCTTCTTCCCCGGGAATCACACTGTGACCCAGTGATCGTTAACAGGCATTAAAGGGGCAACCGTTATCGTCGAGTGGTCTCAGCGTAATGCTGCCACCACTGGTTTCCAGGGACGCCAACCCTAGAGAGGTATGGGAGGATGTTCTCCCATCGTTCCTGCTGCCTCCAGCCACCACCAGCCGATAATCTCCCTCCCCGCGGAACTCATTATCCGCAACCTGTAATGTCAGTCAGCACTATCCCTGATCAACCGGACCCCTTTTAAACCAGAATCTAGAATTTGATGCATCCTCAAAAGAATTTTTTTTTAGGAAGGTTAAGGAGAAAGACTGCAGCCTGAGATTTATGATAGAATGTGTGAGATAACGTGTGAGTTCACACCGTCTTGGGGTTCATGATATGGAAAGTAAAATAACACAACCCTTCATGCAGCTGCACACTCTCCTGCTTTTCACAGAGACTCTGCCTCTTACAGGTTGCATCGATATATGACATCTCTGCGCTTTCACATCATTGGACAAGGGCTTGTGCACAAAACACCAATGGTTTTCGTCCTGAGCAAAAGTAGAGGGGGGCACTGTTGTTGATTGGCTGTGGCTCTGGAGGGAAGCCAGGCCTAATTCTTCCAGCAACGGTGTGAAAACAGTGGGGAGAGATACAGGAGGAGGGAGGATGGGAGTCGAAATGGTTCATGCCGGGTGAGAAAGCGGCGTGTCCCGCACCGTGGAGGCATGACATGCATTTATTCATGACATCAGGCCGAGCCCCAGTGGGGGGACAGCACCATGAGCGAGACGGGGGGAAAATGATTCTCACCAGAAACTTCTATGCCTTTTAGGTCACCCAGCTGAGCAAAGAAGACACCATCGCGTTGGAGGATGTTCTGTTTCAGGGAACGTTTCACCATAGCAGAATAATGAAAACGAGAAAAAGTATTTACAGATGTATGCACTGTATGCCATCTCAGGTCATTGTATTTAAATGACAGTCTTTTTCTCAACCAATATCACTGTCTGCACCTGTTTACCATAAAGAGGTTATTGTATGGAAATGAAGATTTTCTGGCTGAGATACACATGCATGAAAACTGATGCTATACCACCCTTACAGAAAATTGTTTTCAGCCTTAAATGATCTGTCTTCCTGCCATGTGCGACAGTATTTCCTGTTATTTCTGAAACTCTCTCTCTCTTTCTCTTTCAGTTTTATTATTATCATTATTATTATTATTATAATTTTCCCTTATAAAAGTCTGTATGTGTGTCCAATGGCCTGATCAACACTACATTCAACCGCTAGACTAGTTGAGAGGAGATATATATAGCCAAAGACAAACAAGGCTTCAAAAGAGCTTATCAACCCACCTCGATCCTAAGAAGGAGAAGGAGGAGATGAGACAAAGAAGACAAGAGAAAGGGTTTGGACTAAAATAAATACATTTGTGTTTAAAACGGTCAGTCACAGAGGACTGCAGGACTATTTTTACGTGGTATCCCAACCTACAGATTTCTATTGTACTTTGACTGTTTGAATCTGACATTAGTGAATGTGTGTGTATGTGTGGAGAAGAGTATGGTAGATTTTTGAAATTTCAGCAACAGAGTTAATCCAGTCTTATTGAGAAATGTTCTTTCTAGCCACAGAGACCAGACAGAATATCAACACAGAGCTGCATCAGAGGGAATAGCTGAGGACGTTCCGCGCTTTTAACTAACAACTATCAGTATCAAAGTAACAGTTGGACTGAATGAGTGTGTATATATGTTTGTGTCTGTGTGTGTGTGTGTGTGTGTGTGTGTGTGTGTGCGTGTGTGTGTGTATGTGTGTGGGGCTGGGGCTGGTGGAGGAATCTGAATGTCTGTCTGCAACTAAAAGTTTTTTCATGTGTGGATTTGTGTGTTTGCAAGATAAAAAAAAAGCAACAACAAAAAACACAGCATTCATCTGTTTGCTCTGTATGCCAATTATTCATATTTAAGCAATAGCAGGTATACACAAGCATCTGTGTGTGCGTGTGTGTGTGTGTGTGTTTATCTATATGTGTGTGCCTGTATATCAAGGGACAGCTTGGCTTTTCCATATTTCAAACAGCCTGTGCAATACAAAGGACGAGGCCCAGCCCAACATGATTGCCTTTAATGTTTCACATAAATCACTGAGTTGTGTGTGTGTGTGTGTGTGTGTGTGTGTGTGTGTGTGTGTGTGTGTGTGAGTGTGTGTGTGTGTTAGTGAGAGCAGAGGAGGGGTGGTTTTTGCACACACTCAGAGGAATGTTTCAAATCCCTGACACCCCTGATTAAAGCCTCTCATTACAACACAAATAAACAGTCCGAATGCATTCATACATCCATTTGTTAAAGTGTATGAGCGCAGTGAGGAGGGAGTTTCTGAAGGACAATTTACATAGAAACACTTGAGCAGCTCGGAGGGAAGTTCAGGTGTTGGGGAAGGCTGTGTGTGTGTGTGTGTGTGTGTGTGTGTGTGTGTGTGTCATATCATGTTATTCAACATTTTTACCACTCATAATCACCCGGCACACTTCCTTTCTCCCCTTCTATGCACTAACAGACATTATTCGTATCCAGATGCCTTTGTTAGCCACAACTAACGCATAAGCAGACACACATAACCTCAAATGCTCATCTACATATATACACTCACATTTGGCTAATGCTTAATCATCCTAGCCCACACCCTCACACGCAGGGCTGGGGATGGGGAGGAGCAGGGAGGAGACGGCGCTGTGGTTCCTCAGCAGAAGAGCTATAGTAGGTGGCTCAGGCTGTGACCTAGATACAGTATGGCACACTGCATTCCTAATGGGCCATTTTGATCACTGCCACTCTCTGTATCCTCAGCTAGGCTGCTGCCGCACGCCTCAAACACAAAAAACTCAGCATTCAGCAAACACGGCATCCCAAGTCTACTCAGCTCTTTTAATGATGACAACCACAATTGTGCATGTGGAAGTGCCACAGTGGGGAAAAAAAAGGCAAACTGAATTTTGGAAAGGCTGTAGAAAATATCACTGGTGTGCAGAAAACTCCAAGGGATCAGACTTTGACTGATAATAGGTTTGGAGCTTTTACTTTGTACAACTCATTGGCACGTGGACCGTAGGTGAGAGGAAGTAGCTTATGATCACTGCAACGATACAAGATTACCTCATAAATTAATGTCATTTGTCAGGTGTCTTGTATTTTCTGTTTTTATTATCGTAGCTTCTCACAATTATTTCCCAGCTAATTTACATGCTAATGAGTCTGAAGACACACAAATGCCTGATTTCCAAGATGTTCATCTAAAAGACAGGCGAGGGTAGAAGTGAGGCAGGTTTTCTGTCTCGTAAACGTCAGACTTTGAAATACAGGCAGAGACACACACCAGTCCAAGCGCTGCATTCGAGTCCAATGGACAAAGGAGACAGCGGGATCGCTGATCCGTGATATACATCCCTCCCAGCATTCAGAGGGAGACGGGAGAGGTCTTTCTGTCAATGCCACAATGAATCTCCAGGGCAGCTGGAAGGGAGGAGGGAAGAGGGATACGCTTGGATATATGGAAAGAAAGAGGGAGGGAGTGACAGTAATTGTGAGTAAAGTGAGGATGAGAGAGAGTAGGAACCCCCGTGGAATCCAGGGTGAGTGACTGTACATCACAAGCAGGCTAAATAAATAGCCCTGGACACTCCTCCTCTGTCTAGCCTTCTACAGTTGGATCAAAGTGCTGGTTCTCCAAAACAGAAATACATCGGAAAAAAAAAAGAACCATAAAGATGATGAAATTATGGAAAAAACTTGTGTGTGATATGTACTTTTCCTGATTTACAGCACACAGGAAACTTGCTTTACAGCACAGGAAGGAGGTGGGTCACAAAGAGGATACAGTGGGTTTCATGATTTTATGGCAGTAGTGTAAAAATACACAGGTATTACATATTAACTGTGAAATACTACAATGGCTGAGTTGATATATGAACCCTATCACCAGACCAGGACATCAATATTCCATTCAGCGAAACAGATTACAGTCAGTAGCAACTTGTTACGTCCAATGTCAAGACTTTTTTTAAATTCTCGCTTTCCATAATATCTGCACACACCAATATGGCACTATGGTATGGCTGAGGTTCTTTTAGTTGACTTATCATTGACGTTGCGACAGAACATACTGTACACTGAGCTGGATACACAGTTGTTGATACTTACTGGGCTGAACCAAACCGGACCAGGATTCACAGCAGGAAATATCAACTGTCCTTTATCTGACTCTTCAGTCCATCATCAGACATTCCTCTCCATCAGCCTCACATTGATCCCCTCCTTAACTCACAAACTAGAGGCGGAAACAGCTCCAATCTATTTATGGCAGCGAGAGCCCAATTAAAGTTCCTTCACAACAAACATAGGGAGGAATGAAATCCTGATCTGGACATGAAGTGAATCTCCATTTCTCTGACACTCTCACCAAAGACAGGAAAAACAGATTAGAGAAGGAGAGAGAGAGAGAGACAGACAGACAGACAGACAGACAGACAGACAGACAGACAGACAGAGGTGGACAGACTATTTCACTTTACATGCCGAACACATGTCGAGACGCTGGCAGAACAAGAGGAATACAGTTCCTGCCTTTAATTGGTTGCCTTTGATGGAAATCAGAAGTGTAATTCAACATCGATTGATATTACCTTTGTAATTCAAAAGCAATTTTCTCGGCTTTTTTGTCTTCACTGTGATTGTTTCTCTCCCACTACCCATCTTCTCATTCACATGTTAACGTGTGTGTGCACATCAGCAGGTGGGATGGGATGGGAAAGGTCATTTCAGCCAAAGGCCTCCATTTCATTACATGCTAAGCCCGGTGGATGGGTGAGCAGACTAGCAATGAGTCCTACTGTAGCAGGCAGCCCACTTCATTTGCATAGCACATAGGAGGAAATAAATAGGTTCTCCCGTGAGCATTTCTCACCTCTGTCTCTGTAATATCAAGCATGCTTTGCATCTCTAATTCAACTTCTATTTTTTTTCCTTTCTCAGACCAAAACATACATTTAATATGTTTCATTACGGAGGCATTAGTGATTCATTTGTACTATTTAGAAAAACAAAATGGGATTGTGCCGTTCTCAGATCCTTGTACGTGTTCTTAATATTTTCTCATTATTTCAAATCCGACTGTCCTCGGAGAGTCGACTCACACTGGAACAGCCTTTCTCTGATTGATCAAAGCGATCCGGGCCAAGGCGAAAAAAAAAAGATAACATCAAAGTGGAATCAAAGTGTCTCAAAGTGTGAAAAACAAATATCAGAGAGGGAGGAAGTTTCTGTTTGGAACATCGAGGTTGATCTAGGGAAGGAGAAGAGAAGAGAAGAGAAGAGAAGAGAAGAGAAGAGAAGAGGAGTCTTGAGTTTCCGTCGGTGGTTCTGGGTGTGATTCCACTGGGGTTGGATCATTAGTAGTCACAGGCCTGGAAGAGTATGTAGGGTGCACTGCTACACTTAATTTGAGCTCTTTAATAACACACTTTATGAATTCAGTCATGTTTGCAGCCCTCTGCCTGAGACGCAGCGTGAGAGACAACGGTGGATCTCATTTCAGGCCGACAGGATTTCAGATTCAATTAACTCCATCGTGCAACACCACCTCTCCTCTCTCACACACACACACACACACACACACACACACACGCACACACACACACACACACACACCCACCCCACTTCTCCCCCATGCTTCAAGGTCTATCTCAGAGCACTGCGTGATCATTCGAAACCTAATTACTTCAAGGCTGTCTGATGGAGGCC
The DNA here is from genome assembly GCF_000972845.2 of Larimichthys crocea. NCBI lineage: Eukaryota > Metazoa > Chordata > Actinopteri > Sciaenidae > Larimichthys > Larimichthys crocea. The sequence goes on along the minus strand of NC_040033.1, from coordinate 17,669,647 downwards.
CAGTGCTGCCCAATCGCATTTGCATCGAGTGGCCAAAAGCAAAGGAAGTGCGGCCGGACAGCCACACCCCCTCCTCCACCGCACCCCCACGCCTGAACACGGCCATCTCTCATTTTTGCATGGTGGCTAAAGTCGCAGAGCATCCTCTCCTCCTCTTCCGTAATCCTATAACTCAGCCTCTTCCTACGTCTATATGCTTCACCCCGCCAGAAATGTACAGACATTCCAATTTTTGGACACCAGACACAAAGCTTCTCCTGCCTTAACTTAGCGTACAGAAGGGTTTTGTTGTTTTACCGTTTTCATCTCCCATCCCTGGACTCTGTGACGGGGACGCTAATCTTCTCAGTGGGGGACTGTGTTGTTTGTTGTTTGGCCCCTGCTGGGCGTCTTTGGTACATGATTGGCAAGAGAGTAATGGGATGTCACACTCAGAGGACATTTTTGTGAGCGAGTTTGGAGTTCACCCTGCAAAACTGACCCCCCTAAAGTCCTGGGATCTTGCACTGGCTTTGAAGACGCAGAGGAGGGGGGGGGGGGTTCTTCTGAAAAGATGTTTTTCCCAAGAAGTTAAAAGGAGTGACCCCTCTCTGTGCGGTGCCCTCGGTGACATGATATTTCTTTTAGCTGCGCAGGCATTTGAAGGTGATATTGAGGTATGACTTTGCAAGCTGCCAAAAGCTGCCAAAGTCCACTATTCGGTTCCCTCTGAAACATTCATTGATGACAGAGGAAATCTGCGGCTCACTTTGCTTGAGCACGTCTAACAGAGAGGTCAAAGGTCAGGGTCAGCTGACAGGAAGTCAGTTTGTTGCTCATGAGCACTTCAAAGGAGTGAATCTTCACCCACTTGGAGACTAGAAAAGCAATTTCCCTGATCGCTGACCACCCTGCTGAGCTTATGTTTATTCTGACATCACCACAGTGAATGATGTGTTATATTCTGTAATTATCTTTTGCTGCATTACTCTTCACTTCACTCCAGCTGCCAGCAGTAACTCTTGCTGATGCTGTGCCCTGTGCTTGCCTTTACTACCTCAGCACCGACATTATGATGAGTGAGGCAGAGCCAAAGAAGAACAATTATCATTTTCTCTCAGATTACATTCAGCAGATGTCAGGGCCCACATGTGGAGGTGGCTAATTGCTGTCTCCAAATCAACTGTGGCATAATACTACAAGCATATGCGAGGGTATGTGTGTGTGTGTGCGCTGGGGACGGTGGTGCGGACGAGGGGTGCGCTTTACAGAAAGTTTGTGTGTTGATCCATCAGGCACGCTCGCAGCCATTTGTGTGCATAAAAGCCAGGCTAATGCGTGTATTATGTTGGTGTGCTAATGATAAAACCGGCTTACCCACATCAGCTGTTCACACTCACACGAGCAGAAAGAATCATATATGAAGACACGGAGCGGCGCTGGAACACGCTAACCACCTTCTCCCATGCTGCACATAAGGCAATCGTGCTTCCGTGGCATGTTATCCATATTCTAGGCATGCATGCAAACACACATGCTACTTGTGCCAGACCCCCCCACCCCCCACCCACCACACACACAAAGTCCACTCTGCCTGAAAATAATAAAGATTGAAGGACAAAAAGCACCCCCTCACTCCAGCCTTCACTGCTCCCCTTTTCGCTCCACACCCCTCTCTCTCGTGCGTCTCTCCATGTAGCCTTGAGTGGGGGCTCCATCTGAAGGAAGGAGGAGGCAGACGAGGTCCCTTGGGGTGATGGGAGGGTGAGGGGAGGGGGGTGCGCACGGCTGTCACACTGTGCTCCAGTGTCGGCTGATGGCTCGGCGTGACGCATGCCACTTATCAGATTGGTGGGGAGGGCGGGAGTGGGGGTAAGGGCAACTGTGCATGTGGGTGAGGAAGCAGCAGGGAGAAAGGGTGAGGGTGGTGCCAGAGCCCATTAACAGTCTTTTCATCTATACACACACACACACACACACACGCAAACCTGCATCAAACATGCACATGCATGCAAATTTACATGCCTGCTAAAAATCACTCACACACACACAGAATGGCCAGAGATCGTCAGCTCTCCCTGCAGGCAGACAGTAGCACAGTGCCGTGACTGCCGCTGTGAAAAGCTCCCTTCTTTTCTCATTCCCCCTCTGCCTTTCCTTTTTCACCCCCCTCTCTCACTCTCCCTTGGTGCCCCAGTTCACTCCAGTGCACACGCTCCCTTTCTCCTTCCACCCTCACCCAATCCAGCCCCCACCAACCCCCCCCCCCCTCCCGCCCCCCCCCACTCCCAGCCCTGCCTTCCATTTTCGCAGCCTTCACTCGCTTGTCTCCTTCATGCCACTGTACTTTCCCTAAAGTATGATGCATTTCCCTCAGTCCTCAGTCTTGTTAAAAACACATTAACCCCCCCCCCCCCACACACACACACACACACACATTATTTCAGTTAAGAAACATTAATGCAAACACACACACACACCTTACAGCAATGTACAGAAGACGGATGTGGATGTACAGTACAAAAACACATGCAGACACACTGAAAAATGTCAATCTCCGAGTCAAATGAACCCATTAAAACATGAATACTACTACAGACTATAATAAATGACTCAGATTGTATATTTTCTTTGCATGCAACACAGTCACACACACACAAACACGCAAAAACACATCAAGAGATGGAGATGGAGGAGGTCATCCAGTCACAGAGCAGATAAACAACACCTCATTAGGCATGTTGAAGGGAGTCTTGCAGGCCGGGCTGAGACGTCATTGTCTGCTAGCATGCTAAAGGAGCCCTGGGTGATCTTCTAACATCTAAACAAACCTGATAGGATCAGAAAGTAATGATGACACGTTGATCACATGAGTAATCACATACAATGGTTTGGGGGGATAATGCACTGCCCTGGATCCCGCTGGATGCAGACATGGACATAGTGATACACGCATGTAACAGACATCCTTGAAATAACAATGATGTCAAGCTGCCTAGGGCTTGTTTTTGTCCTATGCATACATGCATGTATGCACATTGCTATCCATTCATAAGATTATAAGCTATTCATTAGTGGATGGTACGGGACTGTATACCAGGTAGTCTGCCATCCTATAGGCAGTACAGTATGAATCCAGGGAGCCTGGGCTCTGCACTGCAGTTTCTTTGCTTTGGGCTTTAGGCAGTCAATTTTCTTTCCATCACGCGCTCACAAACGTTCAGTCATTCTTGCACTCACGGTATTTATCTCACAGTCTCTCCCTCTATCTTCTCTCTCTCTCTCTCTCTCTCTCCCTGTATTAGGCCATCCTCCTTTCCCCTGGCTCTGATGTTAATGCACTCCCAATCAGGCTGTCCATTAAGCAGACGTGCACTACACGTTCATCAGGCCGTCCAAAGGCCTGCATGCAAATGAGCTCAAATTGCAGCGCGCTGCAAACTCCTTGAAATCTCCTTAGAGGGAGAACGTGAGCGCAAGACATGTGTGAGAATTGCAGGAAAAAGCGAGAGCCTGCCTGTCCACTTTATGCTAATGAAAACAACGAAGACAAGCATTATAAAGAATTAACCCAACCAGCATGCCTTTTTGATGTTTTGATGCAATGGTGAGGCACGATGTGAAACTTGCTCATGTAAATTCTATGCGTGATTCGTGAGGCTGAAAGTGTTGAGCTGCTGCTAGTCAAAGCCTTTTGTCATGCACAGTAAAACTTTTGAAATCACTGTCAAAACTTCTGCTGAAAAAAGTGAGACGCTCAACAGATCCTTCGCTTTGTTTCCCTCTCCTCCTTTTTGACCGCTAGGCATTTCACATCACTCCATTTTGTTCTTCACAAAAAAAAAGTTTGTTATTGTATCCAGAGGGACGCGTTCATTCTCACCTCAGTTCCTTGCCACCTCCAACTTTATAAACGTCTTAGGTGGATTGTGAGAGAACCAGGAGAGAATAGAAAGGGACAGTGCAGACGTGTGGGTGTGAGAGCTGTCACAGTTATAAGTAGAACATTGTTTGATGTATCAACAAGGAGAAGCAAAAAGAAGGATAGACAAAGCTGGAGAGGCATCCTGGTTCAGGGGCTGCCTCTTTGCATTCAGGAGGCACGGGGCCTGGCGTTAAATGCATGGAGTGGAGGGGGGGGTGTCAGCGTGCCTACCGCATGCCAACTCTTAAGTGGCGGTGGCACTCAAAGATAATGAAGAACGATGATGAGGCCGTGGAGGGCATGCCGAGGGCCTGCATGCACAGTTAAAATCACCCGGCAGCCACCTATTGGGCTGAGCACACAGCCACTCAAAAAGATTCGCCAACGGCGCCAATTGCATGTCATTGCAGTGTCAAACCTGTGGCTAAAATATCCACTTTCATCTCTAATGTAGCACACTGCTCTCTGTGTGTACAGAGTACGGTACACAGCGTACAGTACTGCGTGAACACATATGTGCTCACGCATAGTGTTCGACAGAAAGCGAGCCTGCGCGAGTCATTATGCATTTACACCACAGGATGCAAAGACAGTTGAGTAAAAAAAAAAAAAAAAAAAAGCCACAAGAGTGAAAATAATGGAAGATAAGCGAGCTCCCCGCATTCCTCAATCATGACCTCGAAACACACTTGTCGTCTTTATTGTTCATTACCGAGCCGTGCGCCGCGATACGCTAACTAATCCCATTAAACTAATCCACATGAAAACAACTTACGGCACGATAACGGGCCGCACCGCCTCCACCGTTAATTTATGCCATATTCAAATGTGCATGGAATTGAAATAATTAATGTGACTCCCCCACTAATTTTCCTTGTGGCGGACATACTGAATGGATACGTAGGATGTTTATTTTCATCCACAGGCTCTGTACATTTCCTCTACTATTGTTTATGTACACAGTGTATGGTCCATACTCAGGGTAACAAACTTATGTTTTTGCACATTACTCCTCAGAGGCAGTGAAATCTATTTCCAGGCTAGAACACATACCTAACAACTCTAAAAATTGCCAACGGAGGTGTCTGGTTCGAATTTGTCTCCAACTTCCCGGGGTATATGAGGTGATAACACAATGTATAAGTCCTAAAGCAGGTGAGAGTACAGCTAAGTGAAATCAATGACGTTAAATCTTTTGCTTGTGAACAGTTCTTTTTTTAAATCTAATGTATGCAGTGAGCAAAATCATGCATCCTCTCATGGTCTCTCAACATATACTACATGATGAGACAGCCACAGGTAACAGTTCCAACCTGCAGTCAATTTTATCATCTCTAAAGGTCTTTTATCCACAGAACCAAATCACAGCTCACACATTAGCACACGTATGGGCCCAGAACATTGTCCGCTGGTTAACAAATGCGGAGCGTGTTTGGATAGGAGGAGTGCGCACATGGGATTATGAATAAAACATGTTGCCCTTATTAAAAATAATCTGGCTCAAAAGTGCCAGAGGCCCTTGAGGTCGATAACCGCCCCCCCTCCATCTCACACGGTTCAAGGAGAGGGGTCCCTGATTAGCACTGGCAACATCCAGAGAATGCATTCAAATTCTGTATGATCCGGCGGTGAACGTGTTGAGTGGAATTAAATAAAGCAGATAGCGATTGGTGCTTGGGGCAACACAGGAGGGAGGCTGTTTAGGATTTGGAGCTGAGCGCTGCACCATTCCTACCTGAACATCTCGCCCAGGCCTTTCAGCACGCCTTTCTTGGCTTTGTTCTTGTCCTTGTCTTTCTCCCTCTCTTTATCCCTTTCGGGTTTCTTCTTTTCATTCCCCTTGTCCCGATCTCTCTGTCTGTCATCTTTGGAGAGGTTGCCATTCATCCCGGGGCCCACAATGAGGTCTCCGCTGGTGGACATCGACTCACGACCTGACCTGGAACTTCCCTCTGTGTCCTCGTCCACTGGAGTGAAGAGATAAAGTGGAAGCAGAGGCTGTTAAATATAGATATTGAGAGGCAGAGAGAACAGCACGCTCTCACAAACACAGGGAGAGAAAGCAAAACAAAATGTACGCCAATAAAAGGCAGACAAACTTTAACTTCCACTTGACTCCCCGTAGATGACGGAAGGCACAACTGAAAACAACACACAACAAAACCTTTTTTTTTTCTTTTTTTTTATCGGTTACAAAGCCTCACTTCTCTCCTCTGGTAACATCACATGAACCATTAAAAGAAAAAACTGTGTCCCAAAAGGTATGGCAGCTTTAAACAAAACACACTGAATTCATCCGCCTCATTAGAGCAGAATATATTTACATTTTACGCCCTTTGAGAATAACATTCTGTTGAACATATTTTCACTTAGCTGAAAGCCTGAAGATATTTCAAATGTGTACATTTCACACAGTTCACCAGAGAACCATCTTTTTTTTTTTTTTCACTTTTCTGCTACATTTCACATAAAAATGATGTGACCAAGAGGTGGAAACTGTGATGACAGTCGTATGAATCTGGTTCTTAATTTAAGTCTGAACTAATTTCAACCCAGACCTCAAATTGAAACCAAACTCCTTAGGTGATGTAGGGTTGATTAAACTCAAAGTTTCCATCACATCTAATCAGAACTGATGTGCAAAATGTAATTAATCTGTCAGTAATTATACATTTAAATAATCTTGAAAAAGGCTCCCAGGGATCTTAATTGCAAATGTGGTGCGCTTCACAATCGGCATAGCTCCTGTCTGTGCTCTATCCGTGGCTGGGAGGTAGCGTGAGGTAGATGTCCTTCAGATTACAACTTATTACAGTTTTGCGTGTCGTCGTTAAGTTCAGCCTTTGATGGAGGAGCGCTTATCGTGAAGTAAAAAAAAGGGAGGGGAGACCATGATGGATTTGTGGCATACGGGATGAGACAGACTACGAAAGGGTGGAGCGGCTGGATTCACGTTTCAAGGAACGGTGGGGTTTGTTTTCTCTTTTGATCTGCGGAGCTATCAGCTATTTCTTTCAGCTGCCATCTCGGAGGAAATTACTGAAATGGAATCTCAACACGAGGCACTGTATGGCAGGAATAGAGAGCGAAGCGGCAGCTTAAACCTGCTCAATTACGCAATTCATTGCAGCACGCAGCCCCTCCCTTCCCTGTTCTCCACCTCCACAAATTTGGAAGCAAGTTCTGGATGGGTATCAGTTTTATCAGTCAATCTGCTGCCTGCTTATCATCCACTTAAGAGCAATGGCAGTGAATAGCAGCTCTGAGCTGTATCTGGCTATTTAAATGACTGAGATTAGCAGGAGTGCTAATGTTGCTACTGCTTAATGATGCCAAGCTGCAGATAACATACTACACATTGTAATCCAGAGCCTCCCAGAGGGCAGTGGCCATGCGTGCTTTGTGGGCCATGTATTCCCACAAGGGCCTCATTTTTAACTTAATGCAATTTTTGAAATCTTGCCTTTTAATTTGAGCCTTTCAAACAAAGCAAGACAGAAAAACAAGCTATCTCCAATCAGAAACCAGACAAAAGCCTGTAACACCAGACATAACAAGGTGAGCCCATCCACAGCAATTTAATGGAATTGAAAAGAAACAGACTTGGCTGACAATCACAAATGACAGCATAAGCATTGATAAAAGTGCTGGGAGACGACACGATAATTTGCAGGGACAGACAACCACAGGAAACATTTTGTCACTTTAGTGAAACTCTACCGTTAAACTTTCCTACTTTAATAATCAAGGGCATTTAAGCTGCCCTGTCAGTGAAGGTTATGACAGACAAGTAAAATTGCCAGTCTTATTCCGACGCAGAAAAAAGGGATTTTTGCTCAGAAGAGCAGATTTTTCTTTTTTTTTCTTTTATTTCCTCAAACGACGCAACACAAAGTAGCACAAGGGGAAGTGCATTTTGCCCAGCAGGATATCTTGTGGGGACACATTTTCTTTGGGTGATGCCACATTCTTATTTTATGTAAATAAAAGTCTGGGAGCAGAGGAAGGCAGCAGCTTATCTGTCAACTTTGACTATTAACCTCAGTGACGAGCACGGACTGGCTGCTTTTATCTAAATTGAAAAACAGAGTTATTTGAATATCATGGGGGAGAATGCAATATACCGCGGCAGGGGAAATCGGTTGCTTTCCCCATTTTTCTTCGCAGAGATAAGACTGTATTTAGTGGCTTGCCGACAGAGCTTATGAGAACAAAGCGTTTCAGGCAAATAATTCCCTCTTTTTCAAATGTCTCCCAGCTCTTTAATGGTGAATGGAAATTTATATCTGGTGATTACTCTTGTGGTGTTGCAGGGTTATTACCTGTCGGAAAGCGTACGACGGCTGTCTCTCTACATCCAGCGCATGTCTTCTTGTCATCAAACACCATGTATGGGTGGATATATTCACTCAAACAGAAGGTAGCATGTCTGCTTTTTCAAATGTTGCCTTCATATTCAGAATAAAGTAATATATTTGTGGTTTTTAGTCCCCTTCTGGTATGCAGGAAAACAAATGTGTGGAAACCTGGCAAAGTTATCTGTCATTACGTGCCAAAACCAACTGGCACAGACCAAAGCAAAGAGTATTTCATTTAGTAAATGCAATTGCACATACATATTACGTGAAAAATGATTACAATGGGGCCCTGATGTATGCGGGTAAACAGTAGGAATTTTTCCTCCTGTGCATTCTGTTGGAAAACGGCAATGCACTTTAAGAGTCTTTAAGCTCCTGGGAAAGCATGTTGCCACAGTCTCTAACAATTCCACTCAACATGAACTGTGTGAATATTAATGAGAGTGTAACCTAGACGCTTATTGCAGATGTGCTTTGTGACACACATGTCTTTCTAGCAAGTGGGGGATGCCTAACCTAGTTTACTTGGGGTGAATCCTGCCATGCTGAACAGGCTCTGGGGAAGTATTGAGTTGTCCTATATTACACTGACTGCATTTCTTTGTAATAATCTTCTATAGTCTTCTATTTTACATATGATGACACACTTTTGGGCATATTATTCTGGAACAATCCTCTGAACAAACATTCAAACGCACTAAAGACTTACATGTCTCCATGCTGTTCTCTTCTTCTGCCGTTGTGACACCAGGTTTCTCGTATGATTTGTCAATTGCAGCCCGGAAGCTCTCATTGCAGCCACGGCCCCTGGCGATCCGTGATCGTGGTCTGTTCACGTTGATCTCACCGTTCAGCGTTGCCTCGGCAACAGCTGTCTGGAGGCTCTCAAGGGAACTGGACTTTTTCAGGCCTAGGGAGGGTCCGACCTCTTGTTCTGCCGAACCTATGGAAAGAGGAAATATCGTCACTGAGGCCAGAGAACTAATGGCGTGTGACTCTAACTCCCCCACAAAGACGACCTTAAAAGCTATCATCACAGAGCTCATTGTGTGTCAATGAATCATTCACGTTTTGCTAGTGTTGTATAGGATGATGTTATGTGCCGTACTTGGCAAGCAAAGAGAAGGTGTGAGTCTGGCAATTAGCATGAAAAACAAATGATGCCATTGCCTGGCCAATGAAGTGTGTGAAATGAGAACAGAGTATTATATCTTCACAGAGACATTTTCCTTTTGGGAATTATAATTCAACCTTTGTCCTTGTGTCTGCAGAGTTGAATTATGTGGCTGAAACATAATGCATATAAATGGGCTACTATCAAAAACAGCAATGTACCAGAGTACCCGTGTGATTATGGTGTTCAACTAAAATATAATACATTCTCAAAATGTTTAGATAGACTGTAAAACTATTTCCATAGGTGGTCCCCTCTCGGCTTTCTCTCCTACTCAGTTTCTCTGACAGCAGAGAAGGGAGGAGCAGGGGAGGCATACAGACTAAACAAATTCCAAATGTCAATTCATTTCCAACACCATTTTTTTTTGTATTCACAGGCCCATCCACAACATCTCACAGCTGTGATCTTTTGCAATACTTCGAAGACCTTCACATGAGTAGATACATGAGTAGTCATGTTGATTAACATGGTGGGCAAAAACCACCGAACATTTGTCGACCACCTGCAGCACAAAGCTAATGCATGAAACCTTTGCAATACATATGCCACAGGCAACATACAATACACTTTAGTATGAGCATGGCAGTAAAGTTATACGACACAAGACCAGTGCCGCCCACTTTATTTGCTTCATTGATAAATGTTGCACAAAGCATAACCATTATGCAAAGTAAATACAATTAACATGTAAATTGTGCACATGATGAAAATGGAGGGCTGTTATGACTTGAAACCTTTTTTGCAAAGTGGCTAATTAGAGTAGCTCATATATGTCATACTTGTTAGATTAAGTATCTCCTTAAAAGGACATGAATAGCTCTGATAGACAGGCTGTGTCGAGAGCAAAGTGAATTTTGAGCAATCAACCTCTTCAACACTGGAACTGGGCCCCGGACAGCTGTAATTATTTTCCCAATGCTGGCCAGGGGTTTGTTTAGGGTATGTAAGTGGAGCGTGACTCAGGTATTGGTATTTCATTTTGTCCAGGAGCGTCCGTCAGTTCCCCGGAGCTCTTACCTTACCCGTCAGTTGGTAAACAAGCAGCCTGGTTGATTTTCTGTCCCCTTTATTCTGCCTCGATTCAGCGTGCAGCAAGGTGCTGTCAAACTTAACAAGATGGATTTCTGAATATGTGCAAGTAAAGCCTTGTTAGATGTAAACTTCTGCAGAGGAAACTATCGGTAATAATGGATAAACTGTTGATTCAATTACTTTAGCAGCCTCACTGACTCTCTGTGGGTAAAACACATGTCGATGGAGCCTGGACAGAGCTGCATTGTGTCCTTACGACTCCCTGTAGACCATATAGACCCTCCACATGTACCGAGTGTGTGCTGCTGTTTCCTCTGTGGCTTCATGTGGTGTGAATAAATGTTGCCTGCAGCTCTTCCTGTTGGTTTTCAATAGCACATGTTGTTATAAGGTCCAGAACACACACATGCAAACACTGGATGTATATGTTTGTATGTGTATGCCCCACACAGGGACTCCCCAAAAGGTACAATAACAAACACTCATGCCATACATACACCCATGCACACACCTCTATGTCACATACCATCAACAAGATCCTCGACATGTTTAAAGTGGCCTAAATGAGGCATGAGCCACTGCTGCTGGGTGATCACAGTGAAACTTTAGATGTAAGGTTGCACAGCCCAACACAGATCAGGCAAAAAAATAATAAACCCCCATCACTGAAGGAAAACTATTTGTGTGTGTGAGAGATGGAGGCAGGAAGAGAGGAAACATAGAGTGATGTGAATACACAGAGGTTATGCAAAAACAGGGAGAGTTAAGAGCTTAAGGAAAAAGAGGGTTAACTGGCAACACTGTGCAGAAATGCCCATATGCTGCTACTGTTATCATAATTTTACCACTGGCAGCTTGTCTCTTGTGTTTGTTCTTCTCTTCTTAATCCCTTGACCAAGCAAACCTGCAGCAGCTCGCTGGTGATTAGCCAGCTATCTGAGTTTCACAGTTCCAACACAAACCATCTGGACAGTTACTTGAATAGGACAAATGAAAGAAGAAACAGCACCGCTGATTGATCTCTTATCTCAATTTTAAAGAAACTGTTTTTATGTTACTTTTAGGATCATTAGGGTCACAAGGGCATCGCTCTTTCTGCTGCGTTTGCTACCAATGCACCCTTACTGTGAGTGTGAGTGCTTCTCTATCATCCGTGGAGGCTATAGATCTGGTGTCACAGAAGTCAGATAGGCTAAAAGGTCAGATGTTAGCCTGTGGTGTTTGATTTCCAGAGTGGTGAACGCACTGTTATGTCATCAACGCACCATTTTACCTCCCTGTTCGTCAATGTTAATACAAGTGCCCAGTCCCAGGAGAATCTGGACTCAATCCTGAAAGTACCATTCCAAATAAGTGAACACCAATCCTATAATGCTGTATCCCATTTAATGGGAAGAGCTCATATGTGCGCCTTCAGGCTGCATTGGACAGTAAAACAAAACTTTACTGTGTGCTACAAATGTCTAGGGGGTGAAAAGCTCTCTGGTTGCTGGAACAGAAGATTCATTTTACTGCTCAGTTCTTCAGAAGAGGTAGGCCATTTCTGATTGCTATGACAAATTTCAATGCCAGGAAAAATTGAACAACCTTCCAAGACCAACAGAATGCATGTAAAAGAAACGTAATGCATTTGTTCAGAAGGAGTAATCTCATAATGGAAAGGACAAGAGAGGACAATCTAAAGAAAAAAATATATTATAAAGAAACAGATCCAGCGTAGCAGGAAAATGCTGTAATTTTTTATACTTTAAGGATAAAACTCAGTCAACCCAGATCAAATGCCATGTAAATTTGCCTTTTTTTAAGCTTGTGCGTTAAGCCAGCCGACACGCAGAAGCCAGGGTACATGTTTGACACAATGGGATTGCAAGTTAGAGCCGCGCAGGATGCAACAGTTCAAGGGAACATAAATGACATCTGCTGTACTTGGAAACAGGGAATAATCCTCCCTCTCAGTATTCTGCACCACGATCCCCTTTGCCATTGTTTCTAGTCAGCTTGGTGAAAGACTGAGAGAAGCAAAGAGACAAAGAGAATGGGAACGCGAGGCAAAGAGGGAGAGAGAGAGTTTGCCCATAGACCCCGGCTGCCTCGAACCTGCCTTTGTTTTCTTCAGAAGCAGCCTCTGCTCTCCTGGGAGAGTTTGACGGACAGCTCTCTGTATGCCAGTCTATTATGTGATTCCTATCACACAACAGAAGCCTCAGTGCTCTGCTCCTCATCTCCCTCTTATTCAGAGGGATGAAAATACATATTCCCCCATTGCATACAGACATGAGTTTGTCACTCCCCACACGTCTGGAGGAGAAATGAAAATCATCAAAATAAAACACACAAAAAGAAAGACAATCAAACCAATAGGGAGAAAGTGCACCTGGAATTTTATCATGGCCAAAGACAAAAAATGGACAACGCACTGTGTTCCTCAGCCAGATTAAGGGCAAGGACAGTTAATTGGAGAAGATCCATTGCCATTAAACGTTAAAGGGAGGTATGGCAAACTCCATGAATAAATCAGCAGCAGTTATTACAGGAACAGGAGCCAATAGTATAATTAGAGCAGCTAAAACTATGCTCCCCAGCCATTATTCACAACGGGCCCTTGCATGTAAAGATCTGTGTACAGACAGGGGCTCCATTACACATAATTTATTCAGAGAGCCAGGGCTTTAAGCAGGGCGGTAAAAGGGTAATTATGTTAAAAATAGCCTCCATGGTGGTCGAGGGAAGGCCATGTCCAGGTATCCCGGTGGAAGTGAGGCGTCCCTGGGTCGGCCGGGCTCCTATGTCTCTGCCAGTTGTCGACCATTAGCCCGACAGAGGACGTCCTCCGTATGCTGAACATGTGTCACAAAGGAATCATCATTACCCAGACTGGTTAATATCTCAATCAGGGATGCTGTATAATGTCCCGTGATTGTGTGGTTTATCAACCCTCTAAAATTATATTTTTATACCTGTTTATTTCTCTCCAAGACAGCCTGCACCCACAACTAGCAACGCTATTAATATGCAGAGGCTGGCAACTCCCATGCCAAGGCTGGCAACCCACTGGATCAGCAACTGACTTGGCTGGAATAGAAACTCACAATTACAGTGAGCTTGAAGTGCAGGCCTCTCATTTACCACAGCTGGCCTATCAGTGACTGGGCTCCACTCATTTCTTAATATTTGACTTTTCCTGACTCTTACAATATGTTCTTAAGATATACAAAGAAATATTATATTTCTGCAGAAATACAGTGTGACATGCTTGATATGGTATGGCATCATATACCATGTGATTTTCTTCTTCAATTATGCCCAAACACAATGGGCAGAAGGCATGTTAGTTTCAAATTAGTGCTCTCAGAAATCACTCAGAATTATCCCCTTGTGACCCAGTCATCAGCTCATTCTGTTAATTTAATGGAGTGAATGCACTCTAACGTGCCCCAACCAGAGCTCAAAACAGCCTGAATATGATGGATCAATTGCAGCAAGCTGAAGAGGCCAACTGGCAATGAATGTCTCTCTATTGCAAATGCCACTCCATCGCCTCGTTCTCTCCAGCTCTCCACAACTCCTGGAGTAATAAGTGTTTTCTTCAGTCATTTGCACTGTAGAACGCGCACAATGGCACAGGTTCCCACATTAGTTGCCAAGTCTGTATTCACCACCACGCAACTCGCTCTCAGCAATATGAAAACCCTCTTTTGATTATGCTGCAATTACCTCAAACAACTATCTCCTCTATATGCATCTAAAGGTGCCAAGATCACACAGCCAGTAATGGGTGGTTATGGAGAAAGTGTAGGACTGATTTTCCAACCTCTATTATTGACCCATGGATCCAGCCCGAACAATCATGATGGTCCATTGTAATAAATAGGGCAGTGTATTGAGCTGGTTCAGGCATGGCTGCTTACCTCTATTGGTTCTTATACAGTTAATCTAATTTTCTACTGTTAAAGAGTATAAACAAGTGTGAGTGGTTAGTGCCTCCTGCACCATGTTATTGAGCACATGCAAAGCAGAAAGAGAGCAAAAAGAATTGCAGGGTAGATACTGAATAGTTTTAGAAAAGTGATGTAAGTAGAATAGATATTACACTCTGTGCAAGGGCCTGTCAATCATCAGGCTTGCAAGGCAAAGTGGTTGGAATGCGCTAATGTATTACTGCCAGCCGTGGCACCTCACGTCTCTTTCTTACCTTTTCTTTCTTCACTCAATCTCGTTCCCCATCTAAATGGGATTGAACCGTGGGGTGTCTGACCAGTTTAGCATATTTCAACAATGATGGACTTCAAAGTCATGAAATTCATCTGCTGATGTGATTTGGGAGCACCTGGAACACGATTAAAAGGGGCGACAAAAATACATAGTGACAGAATAAAATGAGAGTCTGTAGGGGATAGCATTGTTGAGCATGTTAACCGTTTAGTCAGGGTAGCTTTGAAAGCACAGAGCAGCTTTATTAATGTGTTAATGGAAAGTAAAGAGGTATGCTTACACCTAACTTCTGAAGACAAACTTCAGTGTCCAACAGCGTGCCAATGACAAGGCTTAGGAATAAATGCTGGCACTGTGTTCTTTGGCTCATTTAATTCTCAACTCTATTATAAATTACCCATAGGCCATTTTTCATTGTGTGGCTTTGATGTAATAATTTCATTAAAATAATCAACATACTATAGCAGTGTGTGCCTTTGAGATAAATGGAACTTGTGTGACATTAGATACGTAGCAAATCACAATTTGTTGCTTTCATTTTGAACACAGACTCTTGAGCTTGCGTTCCATGTATTGACTGAAACATTTCTCCTCTGGGAACTCATGTCAGTTACAAGAGTTATTATATGAAAGGAACATGTAAGTTATTTCCCTGCACCATTTGAACACTGCAATATTCTCACTGATGGATTATGATTTCGTATTGGCAAGGATTGCTGTCAGATGGATATTTCACAAACTCAATTGGGCTGTGCAAGTCGTGACAGGGAATTGTGATTTTGTATTACATCTAATAACAAACGCTAATCTCAAGAATTAAGAAATAATAGAGCAGTAACTGAGATTTGTAAAACATCAATAACTGGCTAATAACGAGAGTGAGGCATCAGAACCAGAAGTAATCAAATTCACAAATAAATGCTGATGCCACTTTGGAACAATGAAGAAGCTTTTTTGATTAAACTCGTTGATAAAATGTGCATTTGCAATTATGAGAACACCATCAAGGAGCTATCTCAGCACCCCGTCCATTCTACTCACTTCCTGTTCTCACTTATATCCAATTATATTTTTATTCGACATTAAGGACATAATGGAAAAGATCTTTATGCTCAACTAATTGCTCAGTGAAACCTATCCAATAGCTATGATCTTTCTCCTAAGCAGCACTTTTCACTAAAAGTTTGTCTTCCCTGGTTTACTTTGTAGAAAAGTTTTGAGGGTGGACAAAGGGGGAAGGTAGACCCCACAGAGCTAAGTGCAGTGGTTCAAACTTACACTTGTCTGTGGGAGAGTCAAAGATTTCTACAGGTCTCTTCTAAGCTCTATGTGGAATAGAGTTTGCTGTTATCTGTTATGATTAGCCAGTGATCCGAGAGAAGACAGCGTCTGCTTCAGCCTCAGCGGGAGAGGCTCTGAACTCACACCATCTTCCCTTCCCTAGGTACAGTGTGTTGTGTGTGTGTGTGTGTGTGTGTGTGTGTGTGTGTGTAAGTTTACTGTGTGTGAATGTGCGTGTGTGTCTCACTGGCCTTTCCATCACTACACAGTCACTAAAGAGGCTATTGTGCTTTTCCTTCTTGTGTTTTACCCATGCTCCACTGGACAAAGGGCCATGGGAGATGGAGGCCAAAAGAGGAGAGATGGTGGCTGGACAGGACTGAAAAGACTGTGTGGTGTGTGTGTGTGTGTGTGTGTGTGTGTGTGTGTGGAGGGAGGATTTCTGTTTTTGAAAGTGACTCTATTTCCCCAAGTATTGTACCTTTACTGAGACAGCCTGAAAAGGTGAGAGACATTAAGTGTTTGAGGAGTCACAGGTTACATTGAGATGTAGTCCATCAGCACTTTGAGGTGTCCAACAGGGAAAAGAACACAGACGGTCAAGTTTTACTGTAAACAAACCCACAGGCTGGCCAGACGCAACTGAATGCCAAAACTGTGAACTGAGCACACCCTTTCCCTGTACACTCAGAGATTAGTACCAACATTTCTGGTGCATTTACTTTTGGTTTTCCTCCAAATAAAGTAGTTTAGATAATCCGTCTAAACTGTTTACTCCATCGCAACCTGCCTGATTGTCTGACTGCTTGCGTTTTTTTTTATTTTTATGTTTGATGAGAAGATTGATACCACTTGCATGTTTTAACACTGAATATGGAGTTACAGCCAGCGGTGGATGAACTTAGCTTAGCAAAAAGACCGCCAGCTGGTCCTGTGCAAACATCAGAAAATCTGCCAAGCAGCACCTCTAAGGCTCAACATGCTGCATCATGTTTGTTTAATCTGTACCAAAAACCTAAATGTAAAAACAACACTTTTGATATTTGCCAGATGCCAGTGGAGATTCCAGGAAGTTGCAGGTCCTGGCCAATAAACAGTCGAGGACAAAACCATGAGTAAAACAGCAGTTGTGTTGTAAGTAAGCAAGTACATCTAGGTCAGTAGCTAAAATGTACCTAGATCCATGCTCTTGGACTTGCGCGACTTGACGATCTCCAGCTGAGAAGCATTCTCATACTGTTTGGTGCGTTTTTCTGACATACTCTGACGGCCGAAGCCCTCCCTCTGGAATGAACCGTCCGGGTCAGCATCTGGACTGAGCGAGCTATAAGGAGAAGAGAGAGGGAGAAACAGAGACATGGTAAATGCAGGGTCATTCTGACAGCATACCCTTTAATCCAATGAATATCCAATTAAAGGTATATTTTGTAATCATCTACATCATGTTGCAGTTATATTGCTAGGGGGCAGCCTTATAATAAGACTGGGAGATAAAATCTACCTATTAATATTCATACACCTCCAGTCCTCAGCCCAAAACACTCCTTTACTATCAGATAATGACATTCAGCACACACACACACACACACACACACACACACACACACACAGTCAGTTTCAATCCTTCATTTCAGTAAGTATTCTAATCAAGGACACCTCCACCTCTGCTGGGTGCGATCAGGACACGCTACAATTGGGAAGACGAGGTCTGGCTAAGATGTGCGATACCCCAGTGAGGTGGGGGTGTTCTGGGGTCATGGCTACTCAATAACCCTCCTCCCATATGTCTGGAGCAGTGGCGGAGCCTGGTCCACCATAGTGCGCTCCCTTTGAGATCCTCTATCTCTGTCTGGATCTTAATTGAAAATCGGAGGGGAGTGGGGGAAGGCGTTTGGGGGAGGGGGGTACTGGTATTTGCATGCAGAAGAGTGCATTTACAATTAAGGTGAGGACATCTTACCATTTGAGGCGAGAGAAGAGAGGAGGTGCAGTGATGATGGAGTCTAATAAATGTTACATGCATGAGAGGGCGCTGTCACTGTTTCTTTTGTTCTGTTGAAGATCATACATTATGATCATTGCATTTTCACCTCTAGAGATGCTTTAGGACACTGAAATTCCTCAACTTGACCTCAGATGTTTTATTAAAAGATCTGAGCTCTCCTGTGATTACAAATAGAAAGTGTTTGCCCTAAGTTGGACATTATGATTATATGTTTGGTCGTAAGAAGAAAAATGTTTTTTGTCAAAATATTTTCTTGGAGCAGATGTTCATTCAAGCACCCTTCAATATTTGTAATATCAACAACTGCAGACCTGCTTGCACTTGTTTGCATGTAAACAATTCTTATTTGGGTTGTCAACCCCATTTAACAAAAGAGCTGCTTCATGTGTCACCGAGGGGCTGGCGTCAACATGTCACTTTGCCGTCGACCATACCTGACAATCCCAACTAAGATCAGACCGCCTCACAGGACCAACTCCGGCTGACACAGGAAGAGAGGGAGGTGGAGCAGGAAGAGAGGTATGACAGCATAGATGTATAATTCATTTATTCATCATCCCTCGCTATTCTCCTCTCATCATTCCAAGCCCACAAAAAACAGCCTGCCCTCTCTATTTCTGTCTCCGCAAATGTCATCTGTCGGAGCATGACTGAGACAATGCAGGAGAGAAAGGACATATTTTCAGCCTGAATTTAGATTTCCTTCACTCTTGCCAGTGTTGTGTGTTTTTGGGCCAAGTGAACACACATCGAACATCGACAAAGTAAGAGGCCAGCAGGTGGGTTCATGCACAGCCGTACCACACAGGTACAGAGAGTTGGCGAGTGTGTGACTGTTTGTGAAAAATCTGTGGGCAGTAAAAGTGAAGTTCAGAGGGACAGCCCAGTGGTGGTGCAAATTCACTCCGTAGGACATCAGATCCGCAGCTGCCCATTTTAACACTGGCCCTGCTTTCCGTTGGTTCACACAGAGAAATGACTAAATGGCCAGGTTGGGGATCCAGGGTAACAAGAAGACAAGTGTCGTGCTTTGAGCATCCTTCCATGCTGGAGGTACCTGCTGTTAGAACTTGCACCTAATGTCTCTGCGGCAGTAACCGTAACTATTTAAAGAGGTGTCAGTGACCCCGTGCACCACTGGTCCCCGCCCATTTTGACTTGTGTCCCATCACAGCCAAACGATTCCTACCTGTGAATCTTTGTCAGAAGTTACATATGTGTTCGAACTAAATGAGATATTACACTATTCTGTCTGGTTATGTTTAAAAGCAAATTTATAGGCATTATGTGCCATTTTACTTAGTGTACCAAAGGCATAGTAAGGCTAGTATTAATCTTCGTGTCTACTTAAAGCTTGCACACAAAGATTCACAGTTACTACAGTCCATTAATAGAAACACAGCACTCAATTACAGTTCTCATATTCACTTTCTACTGGCTATCAATTTTCCCGTAGGAATGCTTGTTGTAATGAGATACTGCTTTGAAAGTCTCTTTGCTCTAATCCTGATGCTTTTTAAACTCAAACACAATCTACTGGTGGGGAAAAAAGCCAACTGAAAGGACTTTAACTGGTTGACTCTATGAAGAGGAGACTATGGAAGTATTTCTGTGCCATCTGAGTTTGAATATGAATTTCTAATACTGAATGTCTTCAGCATCAAAATCAAACTTTGAATTTGAAAAAACTGTTTAAAAAGAAAAATCACTGTCTCAAAATATTCAGCTTTTCAAAATTCGACGTGTAAAAAAAATCAACATCTAAAAAAAAATCAGTGTCAAAAAATTCTACATTCTACAAAATTCTACCCTTCAAACAACAAGCCTTTTTGGCCAAACCGTAGTTCCTATCATTGAACTGGCTTCACTGTGAGCATCCTGAGCTCTTCCTGAACGTCTGCATATATATTGTATGTGGCTAAAGTTAGGAAATTGGACCTTTAGAGCGATGGAAAGAAACTGATACCTCTGCTTTCCTCCAGAAATTTTTTCGTACAGACATCAGCGAGGTGTCAATCTAACTCTGCAAGAAAGCGAAAAGGCTATTTACTATTGTTGGTATCACATGACCAATGGAGCATAGCTTGATTGGCTGGACATTGGATGAATTGAGACAGGGATCGATTGCTTCTCCATGGTTACCTGGATGTTGAGTCTGGTTCTTTTTACACCTAATTTTTTGACGTTGAATTTTTTTTACAATTTTGAAATACTGAATATTTTGAGACATTGATGTTTTTTTTTTGTTTTTTTACACTGAATTTATTTTAATATTAAAATCAGAGGCAAAAAACACTCAAAAATTTGATGGCTTTTAAAATTTTAAGTCTGATTTTGATGCTAAAAAAATTTGGCACTAGAAATTCATATTCAAACTGAGATGGTACAGAAATACTTCCATAGGAGACCCATAATGGACTTGGATGACCACTGGATTGCTTACTTTGGCCACATGCTCAATGAAAAATGTATTGGATAGATAGAAATAAGACATATCTTGACCATGTGGCCACCTTCTAGACAAGTTAGATAATCTCCAGAGTGGCACACTTTCTTCCTCAGACTATCCATCTAGTCCACGCTTCAGGCCTATCTTTAATAGTGGACCCAATCCATTTGGATAATACATTCCCTCATCTCTCCTTCTTTAAGCAGTGTTTAAAAGCAATTTCCACCATTCCGAGCAGATGCTTTTCTCCCCGTTCAAAGTCCTCCCATCATCTAAAATTAACTAGCGCCGAGGATTGCTCACAGGCAAATCCACAGCTTTAACTTGCATTTTACATCAACTTGTTCCTGTCTCCATCTCCCTCGCAGGAAGTTAAATGTGTCAAACTGCATATCACCCTTATTGCTAAGTGGAGGGCGCTAAAAGCCCTCTGTACTCACAATTTACCCTGGTGACTTATGCAATTTTTTTCCCTTCTTTTTCCCCCATACCCAGCTATCCTTAGCCTCATTTAAAAACGACCCCAAAGAGGTAAGTCTCAAAGCGTCCTACTTCTTAGAAAAGTGTGGCTAGGTCTGATCGACTAGTGGGGGGGGGTTCTGTGCAATATTTCAACGCCTCAGAGAAGAGGGAAGAGGTGGAGAGTGATGCCCAGTAAGGTGCTTCTGAAATGACCCTTCTGAGGTTTGGAGGAGGCCGATTCAGGTGAGCGCATGGATGCATAGCTGGGCCAGGGAGCTTGAAGCTGTCTTCAATCATTGCATAAAGCCCTGCATAATGGTACTGTTGGCATGTGCCCCAGCAGACAATACACATACAATAATTTCTACATTACAAAGGGGAAAAAAAGAGTGAACAGAGAGGTCCTCTCTTCCATCTTTGTAACAATTTTCTTTAACAAGAATGTGCTATAAAAATACATCTCAGATTACCACTTTTATTTCACTCACTTAATTGTGCCCATTAAAACATTACACTTAAACCTGGGTATAAATGCCGTAAAATAAAATGGTTCATTCAGTGCCACATGGAGGAGCAGCTGCACCTGTGATTTGCTGTAATCTCCTTTTAATTGTGATAAAGTTGCAGAGAGAGGGAGAGAGGGAGAGAAACAAGATCAATTAAGACCTCTTTGTCCGTCGGCTGACTCCTGCGTAGACCTCCTCATTCATTCCCTGCCTGGTGTGCGGATGTTTTAATTGAGTTTTGCTGCACTGATTTCTCTAGTCTGCTGAACGGTAGAGCGACTAACAAGGACCAGGCAAAGAAGATACTTTGGTGTGTGTGGCGAGATAGTCTGCGTGTGTTTGTGCAGGTGACTTCAGCTTTGCTCATGCTGAGATTCACCTGCACCCCTGTCACAATGAGGCAGTGTAGGGCACACACACACACACACATACATAGTGCACAACACAGGAAGCTGTGGATCAACACATTCAAGGTGAGCACAGAAAGAAAAGCATGTATGACATACTTGTAGCAAAGGCGTGCCACTGAGACATGGTAAATATTCATAAAGCCAGAGGGGACTATTAGCATTTCAGGGAAAAATGTCTGCAATTAATGCATGTGTTTCCTGTGTGTGTGTGTGTGTGTGTGTGTGTGTGTGTGTGCTACCTAGTGTTACTGCCAACTTAAATGGACATTTGAGATTTGTCAAATAGTGTGTGTGTGTGTGTGCACGCACTACAGGGCTGTTTGCATTCATATGCAGTTATGCTGATAGCCTGATGGGAGAAACACATGTGCTTAATAGAGCACTGTGATTCTTAGTTACATTACTGATGATAGAGACTATTAGAGAGTCAACTGAAGTAGGCAGTCTGCCTGCAGTGTTAGCTTGGAAGTTTGTTTGTTCGTGTCTGTGCGGACCTTTTCCACTTTATATGTTAATTTGTGAAATTGTTTACCAGCCAATGTGTATCTAAACACTCGTGAGACTGAGCGCGTCTGTGCAGCAATGTGTGTGTGTGTGTGTGTATGTGAGTGTGTTATGTTTGTCTGGAGTCCTTTTCCATCTCTGCTGGTTGACAGACTGTGTCAGAGCTGCCTGGGAAATGATGTTTCCACCTGTGACATCTCCGAAAGACAGAGAAGGACACAGTCTAGTTCTCGCTGATTCCTTCTCTCGGCCTCTCGCTGTCCATTTCTCTTCCCCCTCACCTTAATGAGAATTGACACCTATCCTCCACTCTGTCAGCTTCATCTGGATTGGGGGCCGAGCCATGGGGACAGTAGTGGTCTAGTTATATCAAGGCTGTGACAGTGCCCCTAGTGGACAAGGTGGGGGAATTATTTATTTAAGTAACGTTCAACCTGCACCCTATATTCCTCTGTTTTTGTGGGGAGAGAAACTCTAGAAACCTGTCCGCTGTTAAGTGAGATTGCTGCAGCTGCAAAAGCTGCAATGTGTAATCCTTCAGGGAAATTGTGCACCATCAATGCACGCCCACTGAAAGTGCATGTTTTTGCCACTGACAGGCTCAGATTTTAAGTGTCAAGAACAAAACAAAATGGACTCTACAAAAAACAGACGTTTTTGTTCAACCAGAAACAACCAATACATCACTCTGTTCAAGCCCACCAGACTTCAGCGGGGAAAAAAAACACAGTAATTATCTTTTGCAGAACACAGGAGTGGCTAGTACCTACCGCTGCCTTGATTACTTAGTTTGTGTTTGTTTGTGTTACTGCGTGACGATGTTTGGTGTTTTAAAGTGTTCCAAACTAACGCACTAAAAGCTAACCGACTGAGTCCGTCATCGAGTGAGTCATTAGTGGATTTAGAATCCCATATGTTTGCAATGCACAGTCGTACAATTATAATCATCATCACAATCATAAAAATGAAAATAATATAATCAAACAAATTGCACCTTATTAATCATATCACAAGTGGCCGTTATCTGATTTCAACTGCAAAGGCCTCCTTTCTTCCTGCAAGTGGTGAAATTGAATTCAGGTGGTATGCATAGCAGCTATGATAACAGTGGTTGGTATGGAAATAGCAGCCTGTGCGCCACAGGCTAGCTGGTAGTAGTTAGTTCCTGGCTCTCAGTGATGTTGTGTAACGCTTCCTAAACTTCAGACTGATGAGCATGCTGCGGACACCCCCCGGCTTTTTTCTGCACTTCAGTGCCAACTCGGAATACACTGTGCTCTCACCTCCTGTCCTCGCATAAGTTAGAAGACTGCGTGTTCACAACTTAGGAAGATACAGTGCTGCTGGGGCTGGAAGACAAAGTGTGCTCAGGGCAGAAACAGACCTGGCTCAATTAGTGCAGGACGGCGGTGCTGTGGGGGCTGCAGGCTCCCCGGCTGGCCTGAGTATGACACAGCGTAAATTTAATTTAAGCTGTTTAAATCATTTTAACAATGCCTTTCCTTTCAAGTGTTTATTGATGCATTATTCTGTTGATGTTCAAGTGTGAAAATATGTTAAAGTGCATAAAGAGAAGGGTACCTGGTTTTCTACTGAACTTTAAAAGATGCTCAACGTGACCAACTACAACAAGTTAATGACACAGAAGATAACATGAAATATTTATCAGCACTAAATAGTCCAATACAATTAAAAAGGGCTATATATCGCAGAAGGGGAGCAGAGCTTGATGCAAGTTTATATTCTCAATTGATAACATTTATTCTATTATTGCCACGAAAAATTCTGATTCAAACTACAGACTGTGTACAACGTGCACTAGTTGTCGTTCTAAATTCACCTGCATTTAAACAGTTGTGGATCTACACATATCCAGGGCAACCCCCTTTAAGCAGGTAAATGAAAAAACACTAAGTTCAAAAAATTGCAAAGCAGAGCGGTGTTGTTGTTGTTGTTGTTGCGAGGAGACACATTCTCAATCTCTCAAAGAGCCTCATCTTCAAAGTGAAGTTGCTTTGCTTCAGCAGTTTGTTGGTAAGGGCTTCACACTCCTTGTGGTGCTCTTACAAACCTCTCCTGAGCAGGGGCCCGGTGTTTCGTCTTGTATAGATGTTACATTGCGAAGCAGGGTTGCAAATACTTTTAAAAGTTGTTGTTTTCGCCTCTGAAGGACATCTTGGTGAGGATTACACCAGCTACCAAGGGGGAACTGTTATGAAAGGGAAATATTTATGCAGGCGTGGGTGCTAGTCCAGTGAAGCGTGCGCAGGCTTAATGCAGCTAGTAACAAAGCTGAACATCTTTAAATGGAATGATCCGTGTATAGTTATGTTTTTTTTTCTTAATTTCTAACTAAAAGACAAAACATTTATTATGTGCAAACTGACCATGTACAGTGCAAAAGGCACTGATTGGACCTGAGTTAGAGTTAACACACACACACACACACACACACACACACACACACACACACACACACACACACACACACACACACACACACCCTGTAACTGAACTCTCAGCCACTGAGATGAAAACCAGGTGGAAACTAGAAACATTCCTCCGGCATCTCGGGCGAATCTGCTTGTATTAGGAGCTGCCATGATTGTACACTAATTTGTGACACTTTCCCACATTCCACCCCTGAGAGGAAAATCTTTCATATTCTTATTTATCCAGATTATTCTGCAAAGCCAATATATGAGGCAGCACTTGTTATCTATTTTACTGTAAATCATTTAGACATGGTCCTTCCTGTTTGGCTTCAGATTCAAACTAATGAAAGAAGAGGCACACACCGCAAAGGGAATTAATGTGATAGGTCAGGACCCAATGCTTGAATGAACTTAGTGCAGATATGCAAAGTAATAATTTACAACCTTTATTTATCCAGTGAAACCTGACAGAAGACACCTGCTGGTTTCCATCACTTCCCTGAATCACATTCACACACTCTTTAACCCTACCCTAGTCTTCTACATCTGGCTGGATTTAAAAATATCTCCATGGAAGTTGTAGGTTTTATTTCACCACCTGCTCTGAGGACTTGAACCAACTTTTCTTCACAAGCCACTTTCAGTAAGCACTAAGAGCCACTGATAGCTGATAAAAGGGAGTAGAAGTAATAATAGTAATACTAATAAAACAGTCTATAATACATTATCAACAAACAAAAGCTCTGATATCTGTATATCAACATTTTAACAGAGATCTTAAAGTATGCTGCTGTATTATTTATGACCTGTTTTATGTTCATTTCAGGCCCGTAAAGCTGATACAACAACGGTTCATAACAACAAGACAGCTCTGCAAGAGAAAGCAAAACATTCATATGTCTTCACACAGTGAATGTTGAACGAACGAGAACCATGTATGCACACATTCACGGAACACACAGCCATTAGATATTGGCTAGGGACGTTGAGAAAAAAGAAAAAGAGAAAAGTGGGTCAATTTATGTGTCTTGTGTGAGATGGGATTTCTACCTCCAAAACAACCATTTATCTTGGGGGCCTACACACTAACACGCTAACATGTGGGCTACCAGTCACAGGAAACCTTTCTGAGGAGGAGGGTGAAACAGAGGGAAAACGAGAAAGGGAAAAAAGAGGCGAGTGGGTTATGAATTAATGCAGCCTTTTTAACTGATGAACTGATTTTTGTTTATATTAGTTGTTATAGTAACCATGACATTTTTTATTACTGCTACATTAAGAGTGGAATAATCTGAAATGAAATTCATTTTACAAGCAGCTAGCTCGCTGTTTTGTGTCTGAACAAAGTGACATACAGAAGAAATAAATTAATAAAAGGAAATAAAAGAGGAGAGAAAGAGAAAGTCTGAGTCTGAATTTTGTTAAATTCCACCGGGTGAAAAAAGGACAAGAAAAGAAAGAGCCTGAATTACAATGATTTTACAAGCCAACCAGCCACTTTCGTGCTTTGTGTATGCACTGTAGGTGTAGAGCTGTGGCCTTGGCAAGCCGCCCCCCATGAGGAAGGAAGGCTAAATAATACTGGAGGCCAGAGGTGAGACTTTCACAGCTCTGCACAATACATATTCAATACATATAGGGCCTGGGCTGCACTGTTGCAAGAGCTTAATTAAAAAGTAACAGTTCCAGTACATTGGAGTCTGGCTGACCCACATCCCATGCTGGCTCAGTATGTGTGTTAACGCTGTATGTGTGTGTGTGTGTGTGTGTGTGTGTGTGTGTGTGTGTGTTGGAGGATGTTGGGGGCACTTGAAAATGAAAATGAGAAACAGTTAAAGTCAGTCAGAAAGAGGATACACACTCGGTGCATTTAAGCAGCTGTTAGTGTTTCAGTAAAAGAGAACGCGTGCCCAATGTGTGTGTATGTGTATGTGGTGCGTGCGTGCGTGTGTGTGTGTGTGACTTTGAGTACATGAATTATTCACAATAACCCTAGGCAGTGGTCTACAGCACATTTCTGCCTTGTGTGCACACGTCATGCACGTGTGTGTGCGCGCGCGCGTGTGTGTGTGTGTGTGTGTAGGTGTGTAAATGGAGAGTGCGGTTCAGCCATATGCTGTGGACCTAATCCACTATGACATCACATGAACAACAGGCATGCTGAGCAAATCTACTCATTCATAATAAATGAGAGAGAGAGAGAGAGAGAGAGAGAGAGAGAGTAGAGTGTCTCTGGGGAAAAAGAAGTCAAATAAAACTAAAATAAATAAATAAATTAGCTGAGCATCTCTATTCTTGTCAGCCAGCATTTCACCTTGAAAAAAAAAAGTCTCAGGTTCTGTTGCAGCATGCCTTCACACATGTGACCTCACCCAGCCAATCATGAGAAAGAATAACACTTGTTATGAAATGACAAAATGACTGATGAATGAATATGAAAAAATAACAGGAGGAAACAACCTATGTTTAGTGAAAAAGCATGTCACTGACTTTTCCATTCAGGTGAGAATAAGGGAATGATTGGATGTCTTGTCTTACATTTCCTGTACCTGAACACTGCAATCATACAGGAAATGCCATGAGTAATTTCAGAGTGAGTGATTATACCTTTAAGGATGGTTATAACTTCCTGTGCTAAAAGGCAGCTGTCACTACAATAAAAAATAAAGGCTATAGCGTTTTATAAAATCAGCACAGAGCTGTGCCGCAGTGTTCTTTTCCCCCTGGTCTGTAAGGGTTCCTCTGCTTAACCGCTCGAGGTTGATGAGTCCTGGCTTCATATTTTATTATGAGGGTGCTTCAGTTGGGCTACAGTCAGGAGACGGAGTGGGGCGCAGAATTCCCATGGGTGTTTGGGGTTGTAGAGGTTGAGGTACTGTATGAGTCCCTGGGAATTTTTTCACTCATAGTCTGACTGCTGCTGGGTCATCCATTATTTAACACACACAGACACACGCATACACACAAACGCACCCACATCGCCTGACACAACTGCATCTTTACCCAAAAAGTTACTCACATTTTGGGATTCTAAAGTAGCCCAGATTCAAAATTCCATTACTTTCCTATAACAAACTTAAAATACGATATGAAAATGTTATTTTCTGGTATGTTAAGGGACATAATCTGGTTAACTCCACACTGTGTAATAAATGTGCGCAATAACTTGTCCCACCAACTCATATATATTCCTGTAAAATAACATATTTTCATTATTTTCCACCCATTTCTGCAGGATATTAAATCAAGACTTCTGATTTTCTGGTTTTCTGGATCTGCCCAGAAAACATTACTCTTACCACTCAGTGACAGTCCAGAAATGTAATGACCAACCCTCGCATACAAACGCACACATAGTCACTTAACCCACACCTCCTGCATATTGTAACTAATAATACAAAAAAAACATCCTGCTTCCTCCCACACAGGGCCTGTCTGAAGTCCATCAAGTTATGAATAATTCAGCCGACTGCACCACAAAGTAAGAACAACCCGCTGCTCACCATTCATTTTGACCGGGCAGCTCGTGGATCCAGGACACCGGGTTCTCCCCCACGAAGCCCATGTCATCGTGGGAACTGGAGGACGATTGGTCAGAAAGGTGGGCAGGAAGCAGGGGTGGCCTATCGTCCTCGATCATCACTATGTCGTCCTGCGGCATGTTAACAGTCGGAGAGAGCTGGTAGTTCCCTAAGAAAGAAAGAGAGAGATTATAGGGCATTTACGATGACATGTATTTCTAAGTTATAAAACACAATATAGCGTCAGGACTAAAGCTTTTTTTAAACACCCAATTAGTGGTGTCTGATAAAAAGTGTGAAAAAATCAGGTTGAGAAAATATGTGCATATACTGAAGTGAAGTCACAAGTAAAGATACACACACTCCTCCACAGACATGTCTGTGTAAACACAAAAATGTTATCTTGCTGGAGTAATTACCAAGATATTACTGTATACAGAGATAACTTTGGCCCAGATACGTGTGTTTGATTTTCACGTCAGGGCATTCCTGAAGAATACCAACATTTCACAAAAAGAGTAAATAATGGTGCTTATTAGGTACTATTTTGCAGCGCTGCATGCATACAGAGATGTTGCATGACGATCCAACATTCACAAAATAGTAGCAGCCTCGGAACACTATGAAAATACACATAACTTGACAGCACAGACACAAATGACAGGACAAAATTGCCGTCACAGGAGAAGACACTAAATGATAAAATGTCCTCTATGCAGAGAGTCAAAAAGTTGTAGACTCGAGTAGTTTCATTAATTCTTCTTCACTTTTCTCCAAGGACAAATATGAGCAGAAGAGCTCCCCTGATCTGTATTCTGTTCTGTCTGACCCTCCCTGCTGAGGACTTCTTTGAATCGCTCCTCAGGAGTCAAAGCCAATGGGGAATGTGCTTCCGTGGCTGGCACTCAGCACCAAGGGCACAAGAGGTGTTCTTCAATGGCATGAGAGGTGGCATTACAATACAGAGGTGCACGATTCACTCTACAAATTGGTGCATGGCTTAAGTATAGACGTAGACACTTTAAAAAAGGAAATCAAAGTCAAGACGAGTGACGAGATCAGACTTTAATCACACACCTGCTTGCTATTAGACAAAAGTTTACAGAAATGCTGGACTTCCTGCTCTTTGCTTTTGTTTCCATTATTGGAGAGCCGTTGTGCAAATCTAATAGCTTAGGAACAATTGTGTGTAATCACTAACAGCAGACAACAATATTTACCCTGGCAGGATCCCAACACGAAGGCATTTAATTTCACTGGGGCCTGATGAATGATAAATGCATATTGTGGAAGTAAATCTGAGGACCAATCAACGCAGCAATGAGGTGTATAGTTTAGTTTAGGTATTTGCACAGAAAGAAAACATCTAAGAAAAACAAAGATACAAAACAGCTGTGCAGGGGAGGACACAAACCAAAGTGGGCTTAGAAAGGTCCTGCCTAAAGAGCACTGAAGTCAAACCACAAACAGAAAATCAAGAACATGTGGCATATTGTCTAGGTTATTTGTTATGTATGTAACAGGTTGTATCACCCTGTGGCATGTGACAAACAAGATTTATTATACCTTGTGTGAACACGTGTTTCAAAGGATTCAAATGCAGTGTTACCGTGGATACAGTGAATATCACCATGGTGCTTGTTTCCAGTTACCAGATTTTCTTCTTGTTATTTTATTCCCATGAAACAAATTGGCAAGTATTTCTAACATAACACCACTGTTTGAACAGCCCAAAGATAGAGTATATGTGAAAATTCATGAACAAACACTAACCAATATGTTCGTGTATTAATATTAGAAAACATTTGTTGAATCTCAACCTAAAACACAGTTGAAATGTCACAAATCCAACAAAACTTTCATTTAGGCCAAGTTGCTTTATACCATGACTAAAAAAACTTTGCCAAACCCCTGCCTTTGGACTTACACATCTGTTAATTGATTCTTTGGGAAGCCTCATCCCCTTTGTCTATACGGACTGCTCATCTAAACCAGTTAATATGACTGCCAACACTGTACAGGTGAAATGAAGGCCATTTCTCACTTGGGCAGCTTGACAGAGAACCATGGGTAATTGAATTCACCCTGTACTGTAAATCAGCAGGCCTGCAGTAATGACAGAGAGAAGCTCTAGGAAGTCAGTTAGACTAAGCTAGACCTATCACTTTCATAGCAGGCAGACCAAGTGGTTGGGAGTTAGATTATAGCAGTGTATTCATCATTTTTTCTTTAACTGTGTTTTTTATATAACTATTTGTGATGTCCAGTTTTGGAATAACAATATAAATCCAAATTGTCTTCCAATTCAACAAATGCAGTGATGCTAGCAAACAATATAAGAGGTTGGCTCCCATGCCTCAGTTTGCCTGGTCATCATGACATTTTCTTTTAGGTTGTTCTGGACTGAAGGAAAACAGATGATGGTGAGATTCTACACAGTTATCCTCTATCCTCTATACAGTTGTTACGGTTTGTCCTTGCAAAACTCCTCTAAATCAGTTCTCAAACACTTCCTTCCAACGCGTTACTTACCTCCTCTGTCGTCAGTGTATCTACTTTACAGTCAGTTTAGTAAAAGTCCGGCAGAGTCAGTGAGAGATGCCCTGCGGTTGTGTGTCCACAGGGGCTATCCTTATACCAGCCTTTACTTTCCCTTAACTAGGTAGAGTTACCTCTTGGTTGCATCAGCAACACTAAGAATTTCACTACAGTGCTCACCTGGAAAAGACATACAGCATAGTGATAATGTAAGAGGAAGTTGAAGTTCAAAAGAAGCTCTGTAAGAAGTGTGTTTCATGGACAAAATATTTCTCTGTATTCACAATATGCACTCTTGAAGATGATAACTTATGATCACCTTACATTCACTCGTGTCAGCAGACCACTTCTGCTAACAGAGGACACCGTTTTAATTAAAACTTCCCTCTTCCAGCTCTGTGAAATATTTGCAGTCACGACCTCTTGACACAAGTAGCCAGCTCTGCAGATGAAGACTTGCTAAAGTCATTCCACTTCCCTCTTTGCTAAGTACCTAGAGGACATGCATACACATACAACAAATGGCTGGTGGACAGGTAAAGCTGGGGCCACGCTGATAATTTGAAAGGTGAAAATAATTAGAGAAACTGCAGTACTTGCTTTTCAGCAGTTGTCAGCATAATATGCATCGAGGGAAATCACCCACTCACCCCAGTACTTGTTGTAGAATAAACTGGGACAATGAAGCAGACTTGAACAGTCCAGAAGAAAGCGAGTCCTGGGAACAGCGTGTTTACATGTTAAATGGCTGTTTGGTTCATAAAACTGGACTGAGAAAGAGAAAACCAAAAAGGCAGAATGGTGAAACAAAAAATCTGCAAAGGAAAGAAAACGTTTCAACACCTTCAGTGGTGTTTTTGGCACGGTGATGTGCAGATGGAACTGCTCACTCACTGTTTTAACACTGTTATCTTTTACCAGTTCCTCACAGTTGGTGACGAGGAGGGGAAAAAGGGGGCAGATGACAGTACCAGCCTCCGCTGGTACACTACTGTCACACTTTACTTCCCAGCCAGACCGTCAGTGTGTGCGTGTTGCTCAAAACTAGCTGTTGACTAATGTAGCTGAAAGTCATGACTGTTCATTATGCAGAGATGATTCTGAATACATGCAAGTGCTAATAACATAATGAGTGAATAGATTCATTTTGCTCAGGGAAGGTCATGAGCTTATTGTCTTTTGGTTTGAAGCGCCTCTTAGTTGTGCCTTGGTCTGATGGCACCTAAGCAAAATAACCACCTGCATCTAAACCTGAACACTGTGAACGCAATTACTATTTTAACCAAATCGCACAACCGCTATCACAATCAAAACGCTGTTATTCAGTGATGACCTTGGCGATCGAAAACACTGAAGCCTTTCATCACAAAGTTTGTGGAATGAAAGCAAAATAAGAGACAAAACCCATTAGTATCACAATGCCTCTTTAAATGACTCAGCAGTCACACATATATCTTGGAGACATGGACATGAGATCACATGGCAATAAACATTACTCCAATTATGATTAGTGGTTCAGAGAAACTGTTTCTTACACAAAGGATCTATTTGGTATTTGTTAAAGAGCTTCTGATTCATGCTTACCCTCTGTGCAGCTAAGGAAAGAGTTATCTGGCAACATGATTGTGCCACTGTGGCCTTTGTCACGCTGTAATTAAAGATAGCTTCTCATGAGTCATGCAGACAGAAGCAGACACACAGTACCCACCACCTGAGCAGCCTCCATTACATTAATCACACTGCTAAAAACAAACACAAGTTGTTGGGTGGGGTTTATCACGTAGTAATATTGCAATGCGAAGGCTAAACAGGATCACAGTTAGCAGCTGAAACATATTAAAGTCAAAGTGATGACAGTGTTTGTAAATTTTAACGTTACAATATAAATTTTATTGTAACTGTGGTTTATAGACTAAATATAAAACAGAAAAGTAAGGTTTTTGTTTGTTTTTAGTGTGTTGGAATGAATTGTGCTTCGCACACAAAGTCACATTACAGTTATACCATCAAATAGATGATGCATAATCAGTATAATCAGAAAGTCACGTTTCCATGACTATGCTGAAGCACATGCAGCCCTCTGGCAAGCCGTGCTCAGCGTGTGGAAGCTATTCCATGATATTGAAGCAGAGATGTTCTTCCTGCCTCTGGCGGAGAGTGAAGACAGAGACAGATGAGCTCTCTGGATCGAGGGGCCACCTGGCTGCATCCATCCAAACAGATCGGAGCTTCACTCTCCTCTTTCTCTGTCCTCTGACCATGCGTTGACCGTTGAAACATTGAGCTGTAAGGTGAGAGGTCACACTAATAGCCCCACTCCATCTTCTTTCTCCTACACGGTTTCCTCCATCTCTGTCCATCACACACTTGTACAGTTCCCTTTCCTCTGCCTTCTCTCTCTTCCTCTCTCCTTCAGTTACACTTTGGCCTATTGATCTGACTGGAGGAGAGATCATTAGTTGATCTGCGCCGCCATGGCTATCAGGCCTATACATAGATTGCAGCTGGTAATCATCCTAAGTACACACTGGTAAAAACTAAAGACTCACCAGGGGACAATGGTGCCATTTTCTAAGGGCACATCCACATAACCAGAGAAAAGATGACACATTGTTGCATTTTAGTTCTAGTCTGGTTGATTTTCACACCAGCCTAAATGAACCAAAATAAAAGACTCAAATGCACCAGGGTTGATTTTAACTGAACCAAACACAGCTTAGGCGTGAAGGCACCCTAACAGCATTACACCTTGCTCCATGAGGGATTACTCATCAAAGCAATTGATTAGATCATTGAGTTGATCGGCTTGATGACAGTCTCCTATTTCCTTGCAGACAAATGCAACTTCAGGATTTAGATAGTAGTCCAGGTTGAGAATGGAGAAAGCAATCACTGAGACTTACAGAAACATATGGAGTTAATCAGTGATTCCCATGGACCCAGGAACAGAGCGCTCAGCGTCCAGTCATAATCAAGTTTTGTCTGAGTCCTGGTCTGGCAGGCGTTGTCATGAAGGTCTCTATGACCACATAATGACAAAATGTGACTGTTGTTACTCTTTGCTTGAAAACTGATTTGGTGACAGCTTAATGCAAAAATGTTTCCAAATAATGAATGGAGGTTGAGCGCAGCCAACTAAACTTACCCCTACTCTAGCATATATTAGCATGATGAGATTAAAAGGTTTTCCTATCCAGAGGTCAACCCATGAATGGTGTTGAAGGAAGAGCTGCCCTCTGATCCAAGCCTGTTATTTAGCTTTTAAATGGCATTTCAGAGAATGTCATTTCAGACCACCTCAACCCTTTCACACATGCACCAGCAACATAAGCTGCAAGCCCAGGAGGACAAAGATATACTATGTTTGATTCCTGTGTAACTTGAGGCTAGAATCAATACTTAATCAATAATACAATTGCCATTTTAATGTTATAAAATTGCTGCATAATTCATACTTTATTATGTAATAATATAAAAAAGCTGTAGGGATGTAGCAATATGGAGAAATGGAAAAACAAATTTAAACTAAATTCTGAATAATAAAAAAAATATATATATGAATATATAATTTTTGTTTTGTTTTTGTTAATCAGACTTCCGTGCAGATTGAAGTTGGGTGGA